>NC_087484.1:4348863-4652045 GCF_036417665.1 Passer domesticus
CATTGTATCCATGGCAGGATTTCTGAAAACTTTGTTAAAGCACTTTCAAATGTGCCAAGTGCCTCCCAAACCTTGGCAAATACTGGTCACATACTGGGACACCTCCACTTCCCATAAATTAGCATGGATTAAAAGCATGCACTAGAGTTTGCCAGCTTAAACTTGGAAACTAAACTTTCCACAGCTTTTTGAATTTCTATTCCCATAAAGCTGCTACTAAGAGCTAAGGCAATCTCCAAATTGTGGATGATATTGTGCTCTCCACTGCACCTAGGGGAGTCCAAGGCAATGCTGCACACACAGCAAGGACAGCCTCAGTCCTACACCATGACACCAGCTTGCTGATGCCCTGTTGAGTCAAAGGAACACCACAAGCGACAGAGCAAGCATTTCCAGAGACTGACCTCACTCACTTTACCACAATGTTTTTATGGTCATAAGAAAATCCATGTCAAAGTGACAAAAAGAGCCAAATTGCTTCTTTGAGTGAGTGATGCCTTGTGGCCAGTTCATTTTTGCCAAAAAATAAGAGTAATTCCAAATCAACAACAGTCACACACAAAGCTCTCATTTTTTTTATCTAGGTACGTGGAGGGGTGAGGACTGTGATGACAACTGGCTTGAAAGGGGAAAAAGTCAAAGATATTTCAGCATGTCAGAATCACAGAATGGTTTGGGCTGGAAGGGAACTTCCAAGATCATCTTGTTCCACCCCCAGCCATGAGCAGGGACACTTTCCACCAGGTTGCTCAGAGTACCATTCAACCTAGCCTTGAACAATTCCAGGGATGGGGCAGCCACAATTTCCCAGGCAACCTGTGCCAGGGCCTCACCACCCTCACAGGGAAGAATTTCTTCCTAATAGCTAATCTAAACCTGCCCTCTTTTAGTTTAAATCTCTGTCCATGGAATGCAAAGAATTCTGCCCTTCTACTACAGCAAGAATTCAAGAGGTTTCCCTTGGAATGGGAACAAACCTTGTGACTCACTGGTGATACCGGCAAGCTCTTTTTAGCACCGGTGTTATCGGTGTTATCACAGGGTGTGTGAACAGCTGGAGCACAGCCCACTGATAAACACACCACAAAGTGCTCCCTGTACCTCTAAATTGCATAAATCACATGGAGAGCAGAGAGAGTAGCAGATCTTTGACCCTACCAGGAACTGGGAACCAAACCTGGGGCAATCAGAGAGGATCTAACCTTCTGCCTCTGAGCTCTTCCAAATCCAAACGAGGGGAACAAATCAAAACACCTGGTTTTCCAAGGCCATTGATGTGAGGCTTTAACTCTCCTATCTATCAAAATGAATGGTGGATGTGCTCCAGCCCCAGTATGACCCCTGGCTGGGTGGGTGCAGGTTGAAGGGTGCAGCTGGAGCTCACTTACTGCTTTCCTCTTGAGGATGCAGTCCAGCCGCCAGCGATTCCCTTCCACCACCGGTCGCTTCATGAAGATTTCTGGGCTCAGCCTAAGAAAATAAAGGTGTATAAAAACCACAGCAGATGTAGCCTGCAAACAAAGCACTGGCATAAATAACCAACGTGGGAAGCAAAGGAATTGAAGTTTAAATAAAGTGGATGTGAAAGCTCATGTCCCAGAGTGATGCATTCTCCAATATCCTGCTCTTTGTTCTTTAATAACTGAGCATTACAGAGGGCAGGGGACATGCCCAGCACATTCATCTTCATATTCAATAACCCACGAGACCAGGCTGAACAGTGATGTATAAATAGGGAAATTTGGACTCTATCTGTGAAAGAAAGATGCAACAAAAGAAAACCCTGAGGATTTTCTGAAAGAAATATGCAGACACAAAAAATAAATAAGAGTGGGATTTCAGTTCTCCTGGCACCTGAGCTATCTCAACAGAACAGATTTGTGCTGAATTTTCATTGGTGCCTAAAGAAAAAGCAATAGAATCTCTCAACAGGACACATTATTGCTTTAAGGATTACAAGAAATAGTTAAGCAATCTCAGCTAACTCCTGCACAGCAAGGTGACAGAATTTCATTCCTTTACTTTTGTACCAAGCATAGCAACTTGGGCTTGGATAAAGCATATTACTACATCCTATTTTTATCTTATACATCAAGTTTATGTAAGTTTTGGAATTCCATGATACTTTAACAATCATCTGAATAAAATACTAAGTAAGAGACAATGAGTCTGAAAGGAGATGTTCTTGAACTGCCACCTGATGTTGCATAGGTGGAATCCATGAGCATTAGGCTTAACTGTGGTCATGGCAGAAAACAGATTTACCCCACCAAATTCTAACATGGTATGTAGTTTTCTCATTATTTCCTCCTAGAAACTAATTCTCCCAGTTCCCAGAGGCAGCAGATAAGCAGTCAGAGGTTAATTTCACAGGCAAGGAAAGGAGCAGAGAGATGTGCCTAAGGTGAACAGGAAATCTGAGTCATATCTTGGAAGCCTCCCATGCCCATGGTCCAGGCTGACTCAGGCAGATGAACCTCCAGAAAGGCAAGGCATGGGCAGCCACAACCTGCACCCAGCCAGGAGACTGCCCAGTCTGTGAGAGCAGACTTTTCCTGACACAAACAGGAACCAGAGCACTGCAGAAACACACAAACTAGGTAACAAGTGGGTAAAGCCACGTCCTTTGACAGACACACAGCTCAGAAAAGGTGACAAAGCTCCCCTCCTCCCTTATCTGGCCCATTTAAGAGCATACCAAAAGGACACACCACGAGATGCTCTCACACTTGGCATGAGGCTTCCCAAGGCAGTGAGGAGGAGCTAAAAGGGGATCCCATAGCACTGTTGAGCATCCTTTTCCCCTGATACACTGAAAGACACCCATGCCCCTCAGCCTAGCAGCTATTTACACTCCTGAGGAGCCCCTCAATCCACCACGTGTGCAGTTCAGGTGGTGCCTCCGTGTGATTTCAGGCATTTCTGTGGAGGGAGACAACCAAGCTGTTGATCTGAAGCGTGTGCTTTTGCTGCCAGCCCTCCTGAAAAGGCCTTTGAACACAACACAAGGAGAGGTTTGGGTGTGCTGCCAAACCATCTGGCTGCAGGGCTAGCTGCCATACTGTAGGGCTCCGAACAGTGCCGCATTGTCGGGAGCGTCCCCGGAGAGACAGCTGGGCAACACCCAAACATGTCAGTACTCACCACCAATCTGTGATGAAAATTTCTTCCTTAGCAGCTTCCATGGCATTTGCAACGTCTTCAAAGTACCACTTGGCATTGACATACCTGCAAAAGCAAACAGAGTGCAGAGTTATGCTTCCTCCCCTTCATTAAACAAAGTACACAGCTGAAGAGTGTTGGGGTTCTGTGTTAATGACATTTACGTTCTCTTCTCAAAAGCAAACACCATCCTAATTTCCAGAATCAGGACAACATGCAGGGAGAATTCTATGCTGTTATCAGTAGCTTGATGAAACAGCACAATAAGGGAATATTAAGTGCCTCTTGGCACTTCTGCCAACTTCACGCAATATTCCTGGGTGCTGCTTGACATGCAAGCCAGATTTGTCTCTCAGGAAAGGATGATGGAATGGTGCTTCCTTTGATTTATGGGAAGTACTCAGGCAGAGGTTGTTGCAAAGCAGGCGGTGCAGGGAAGGCACTGGTCTGCTTCCAGCTAGAACCCAGTTTTTGAGGCACTTTTAGGAATACATTAGTGCAGTCAGGTTACACTGGGGACAGAATGATTTCTCAGGGGCTGCTGTGTGCATAAAGCCCAGCCCACCCTCCCAACTATATCCAGATCTGCATTTGTTGATTCCCTCTTCTTCTTTTTATCCTTACAATGACAAATACCCAGCACCTTTGAATTTAAACATTACTTGACTTGCAAAACACAATGAGCTGCGACGCCGAGAGCTCCTGCCACCAGCACTGCTACTCTGTCCCTGGTGAAGAAAGCCTCGTTTGGTTTTTTTTTGCAACTTCTCTATTATCACCAGGCCCCAGAGCTACCAAGGCTCCCAGCTCTGTTGATCAGAGGAGCTGAGGGCAGGCAGGTAGCAGGTGCTCACCACTTGGCCAGGGTGTTCTCCTGCACGGCCGCGTAGGAGCCGAAGCGATGCTCCGTCAGAAAGTCCTTGCCGTGTTTCCGGATGAACTCGTCTATGCCCTGCCTCCACCACTGGGCATGTCTGTAGCTGTTACACTTCAGAATCAGTGACCTGTAAGAACACACGAAGCACAAGGCAGGAGGCTGAAGCCATTTGCATTTAACTGGGCTGCTCCTCACTGCCTGTCTGTGTTGGTAAATGCATCTGTACCAGTCATATTTTATTTACGCAAAAAGTAGGGACGTGGCTGCTTTGTTTGCAAAAGAATGCACAGCACTGAGCTGCTCTGAGTGACTAACACTATTGCACTGCCAAGCACAAAAAACCCACCCATGTTTAAATTATTAGCACCAGCTTAACTTGGAGTTGGAGCCAGCCAATGTTGTATTTTTTAAGAGACGAATTTATACTGTGCGCTAAAATAAAAACATTAAATATCTCTTTATCCCCCACTAGCATGTCTTTTGAGCAATACTCCATTGGGATGCAGAAGAAAACATCCTTGCTTGCAGCTTAAAGAGAACAGAGTGCCTAAAAAATTACCTAAGCAATTGCTGCCAAACCAGACTGTGCAACTCAGCATGCACCATGGCCCCAGGCCCCAATAACCACAGGGATGGACAAACAGAAGCTCCAAATGCCTCATTAAGGCATGGGAAATAATCAGCATTAGGGCCAAATCCCCAGCACGTCTGAGCACACCAGCAGCAGCCACCCAGGCTTGTTAACCACTCCTGCAGAGCAGCATCGATTTCTCCTTAAAAAGCAAAAGCAAACTAAAAGGGGATAAACAAAGTTGTTTTCTTACCTGGAAAGATTGTCAATCTGCAACCCGTATTTCGTTTCTGTTTCTTTCTGGCCTATCTTGATGTTGAATTCCTTATCAACCAGCAGAACAAAGGAAATGGCCCCTGAATCAGGCTTCATGTACATCAGGAAGGAGTCCTTCACAACCAGCCACCTGTACAGACACAGCAACCACGTCACCTGGATTTCACACCCATGCCAAGCCTTAAAACATGAGATACAAAAAGAGCTAATAAAATGGAAAAGTGCTTCTTCAAAACACATGCAAGTCATTTATCTGGCAAATCTACTAAATGGTAAAAATTATTCTCAGGAGCTAGACTGGGGGTGGTTTTCTTGAGGAGAAAAGTGTCTATTTTACAAACTTGGGTAATGAGTTTTAATTCAATATAGGACTTTTAGAGTTAAGTAAATAACTCCTTTTTACAAGAATCTTTAAAAATACAGGTTCCCTTGTTAAACAAAACCCCTGAGAACCTCCCTGGTCATAAATCTCTGAGCATGAGGAAAGGTGCAACAAGCATTTCTCCATCCCTGATTTTTATTCAGCTTGCATGCTATATGGGAGTTATTTGACATTTCTTACATTAATTCTGATGCTAGGATCACTTTCACTCCTATCAAAATATATGAACGAGGCATTTTGGAAAGCTTTTATTGCCAAGCAACAGGCACCCTGTCAGAAACACATGAGGAGGGATGACCGGCAGGTTTTACATAAATATTGTAGCCTGAAGGCAACTCTGGGAAAAAACACATTTTTTACTGTGAATGGCATTTCTAATTTTTTCTCCCCCTGCAGCGTAGCTGGGGTAACCAGCCCCCTCTGTCCCACACAGGTCTCCATCACCAGACCTTCTCTTCATTCTTCTGCACACTCAGAAACACACAAAGCAGCACAAAACACTGCAAAAATCTGTTCATTCTTATATCTTTAGTAACAGCCTCAGCTCCTCAGCTACTTCCCGTATTTTTTTATTAGATACCGTAATTTTTTTTTTTGTGCTTTCAGGGCCCTGAAACAGTTACCTGGCATCACCTCTCATTTGGTGACAAAATACCTCCCCTCTCCATTTGGCCCATAATTTCTCTCTTAAACATCCCACGGGGTGTATTTCCAAATACTCTCCCTTCTGTTTTTCCCAGGCAGCTCTACATGCCTGAGGAGTCTTGCCTGTGCCCACTCACAGCTTCACCCCACTATCCTCCTCCATGTCTTAAAATCCTTCCTTTAAATAACCCTCTCTGGGAGATATTACTGTTATTTGCTTATTTATTGATGGATAACTATCAGTCCAGTGGGCCAAGATGGGAATTTACTGTCTCACTTGTGATATTCTGTTCACAATCCCACTCAAACACTTCTCCTACCCCTTTTCTAGGCTCTAAAGAAAAATGGAGATCCATCAGAGCTGGATGTGCTACTGTCCCCACTACAGCTTGAGCTCTGGACAACACAAGAAAGGGTTAACTGAGGAATATAAAGAAGAAAAGGCATTTTTCCATAAAAAAGAATTGGTGGCGATTTAATTATTTGACCTGAAGGAAGGTCACACCTTTGTCTCCTTGTGCCCTCATTACAGAGATCTTCTGTAAGCCTAAATTAAGAAATGTTGGAAAGACTGTGCAGAAACAGGACCTTTTCTTCATAAGAATGCACAAAGGTCTTGTTGGAACACAGAACAAATAAAAATAAAACTAGTGACAGCCCATGGGTGATACTAAAATCCAAAGGTGCATAATGCCTGGGGTAAGCTCCATTGACTAAGAAATTGTTGCTGTAAGGCAGATATGGGCTATTTGAATTTTCAGAGGGAGAGATTTGCCTGGGAAGGGCATGCTCCAGGAAATACACCCTGCATTTTTTGGAGGCTGGCTGGTAACACAGGTACTGCCCCACAGCACTCATCTCCCTGTGCTGCAGTCCTAGGCAACACAGAGACCTAACACAGAGGGTAAAGGGATGGAAACAGCAAATTATGTCTGTGTGCAGCAGGAAGGGACATGGGAACAGGAGAAAACATTGGCATTCAATACCTGCATTAATCAGCAAGAGGCAATGTATTTAATGCCAAAGTTAATTGCACCAAACAGCTCCTTAGCGCTGCAGCTCACACCTGATTTAATCCTGCCCTGAAGCAGTCCAAAGAGTGTTGCAATTAATTGATTTTTATTTTGTAAATTGAGGAAGGGAAGCTCAGAAGGCCAGGCTGAAATCTGCCTGGGGCAGGTCACCAGCTACATTCCCTCCCAAAGGCACAGAGCCACCTGTGCTCCCGCAGCAGGGAAAGCTGGGCACAATCTGGGAGGTCACTGCCATTTCTGTCAGCTTTGGGAAATCCCAGATTTTCTCTGGAGTAACATGTCCCTTCTGTGAACTCCAAAGGAGAAAAAAAAAAAACCCACCACACAGAAGGTGAGGCAGCAAACAGCCCATGGGCCCTTCCAACCTGAAAATCTGTGGCTTTCATAAAAATAGCAAGATTCTCTCCCACAGATTTTTTAGGAGAAAGAGACAAATGGGGGTTTTTGTGTGCCCAGGGAGCACGTGGCATCCCCACCTGTGCCACCCCAGCAGTACCTTTTGGACCAGCGGTAGCACATCCTGCCTTGGCCACAGCAGTTCAGGCCAGGAATGCGGTGGCCCCCGGAGCGCTTCATGATGAACCCTTCTCTGCAAGGACAGAACAGGCTCAGGGTGAGGATGGGGCTCACCTGGAGCTGCAGGGGGGGTTTGAACACCCAGCCCTTCTGCCTAGGGCTGGCTCTCCAACTGTGCCCTGAAAGCTGGATGAAGGGCAAGAATAATCCCCCCAGAAGAAAATAATGGAGTTTTAAAAAGCACAGGGTCACATTTCACAGCACTGGAAGCAGAAAATAAAGTGGCTCAACAGGGAGGGCTGCAGGGAGAGAAGTGTGGAAACCCCATAAGCACTGTCTTGTAAAGCAGCTCACTCTCAAAAACATTTCTCCAAATTGTAGCATTTCTGTCTGAACAGTAATAATTTTTCATATCTAGATGGCAAAATATTTCCCAGTCAGTTAGTACTGAGAATGGAAAGCTATTAATTTTAACAGTATTTATGTATAAAGCCATGCTCTTAGTGAATCCTAACTCACAAAGACAGCTCACAACTCACATGCCCTTTGGTCCCAGGTCGTGGATGAATGACAGCTGGCTTACTCCAACAAACTCCATCTGGCAAAGAAAAAGAGATTCCCCCATCTTTATAACCATGAAATCCAAAAATTTTTTTCCTTTATCAAAGTGGCCTGCCATAAAGACCTACAGGACATCCAGAGCAGATGTTATCCACCATCACTTAACCATCTGCAAGAAGACCAAGGAAAGTATTTTGGTTGAGTTTTTTGTTTGTTTATTTTAGATGTACTTTGGAGACCACATTTCAGGACAATTAAATTAAAATACATCACAGGTATTTGGTATTCTCCCTGGTATTCTCCCTCCTGGATCTTTGGCTGAAAAAGGACTCAAGTTTGACACTGTTCAGGAGTCTGTGTGATCTTGGCTGGCTACCTGAACCCTCTCCTCCCTCCAGGGACCCTCAAAGAAAGACTGCAAAGGAAATGAGGACACATGCCCAGAGCAGGGAGCACAGTTTAAGTCCCCTACCCCACGGAGACACCACAAGAGGGTTCAGCCCCACAACCCATGAGCATCCTCCAAGGCCACTGCAGCAGGTCAGTGCTGGACACACATCACTGCCCATCTGGTTCCAGGAATCAAAAACCCAAAGGAAAACCACAGTGGGGCAGGAGGAGAGCAAGTTCAAATCCCAGAGTCCAGGAACCTGCCTCCTCATGGCTCCTCCTGCTTCAGCAGGGATTGCAGGGAACAGAACAGTGAGCAAAGCCAGTGAGAAAGCTCAGCATGATTACATTCACCTCTAAAAATAGGACACTGGGCAGTTCTGACCCAGCAGGCTTTTCTTGGCACAGCAGGACATTCCTGGCAGTGTGCTGGTTATTAGCCCTGGGCCCCTTTAGCAGGGAGAAACATTCTCCCAGGGTGTCCTGTGCAGGACAGGGCTGGGGCAGGCACAGCCCTGTGAAGGAGTTGCCTGGCACAGCAGAGCCCTGTCTGCACCCAGGCACTTCTAATTTATTGTCACAGCAAGTTGTCCAAGTGCAGAAAGGTGCTCAGGGCAGGTGTCACTGTCCCTTTGGCCAGGCAGCAAGCCAGAGGGAACCTCTAACAGCACATTTTGGCCATAAACCCTGCTGGGACTGCAGTCCAGGGCTCAGCCCATGCTCCTGACTGGAGTGGGGATAGGAGGCAGCCTTGGTATCAGCTTCAGGATATGCCCACACATACCCACAGCAACTCCAAGAAAAGGCTTTCTCCTCTCAAGGAAAGGGCCACTGTCATCTCTCTTTGGCAAACCAGCCTCAGGGCCCTCATCAGCAAAATGCAATTTTGCACAGGAATTACACAGGTGGCCCCCTAAGTCTCAAAGACATTTTCAGACACCAAGTATAACAAAAAGTATCAGTAAATTTGAGGTTAAAGTCTATATTGCCATTACAATGAGGTGAGCACAGGCTCCTTTCCCAATATCATAATTTTTTCCCAGAACACAGCAGTAGGACTGAAGATCCTTCCATCTCCTCATGCTTAGCTACTCCTGGGATTTTCCCAAACTTCTCATATCAGCCAAGGCCATGACGAAAAACAAAAGACACTACTGCTTTCCTCTGAATATCTCAAGGACATAAAGTAACCTCTACCCAACTGAGGCAATTTTAATGCTTTGATTTTAGGGTGATTTCAGCCTGTTTTCAGAAAGTGATTAGAACAAGTCATTCCATGCTATTTTACCAACCATCTTGCTCTCTCTGTTCTCCCTAAGTGTTCTGGAATAGCACCAGGTGTGACCAACAAATGTTTCAGCTGTTTCTGCAGCAACACTCAGAGCAGGGTGGGAAGTGTTTGAAAAAATCCAGTGTATCCTACAAGCCCTTATCAGAGGTCACAAGCAAATTCTCAGGCCAGTTCTTTGTCTGGATCCCATTTTAAATTCTTCATGGCATTTCCTATCAGGCAAATCAGAAACCCAGACATCTCTCTCACAGTGGGCACACACACAAAAAAAGCACAGAAATGTCAAAACCCTTTGAAAATGCTGGCTGGAACCAGAAAGCTGGCAGGAATTTGAGGAGCACTGCATGCAGAGAAATAATGGTCCTCAAAGAAGCAAAAAGAAAAGCCAAGAGGAAAAGTTACTTTCAGAAACAGAACTACCACTACATAAAAGAGAAAGAAAGATTGTCTGGCAGCACAGCAACCTCCTCTTCAGCCAAGCAGTCTCTGGAACAGCAGTGACAGGAGCCCATGCAACACACTGATCAAGTGTTGGTTAGTAAAAAAAAAAATAAATTAATTAATTAAATAAATTCCAGCAGTTAGAAGGAAAATTCCCCAGTGTAGTGCAAAACATCTGATGGAATGATTTATTGTTCCAATTAGCTATTTTTACTGTCACAGTGCCTCATCTGAGGTGCTCATCATTCACAGAGAGGCTGGGAGAGGCAGGCAGGAGCTTTCATCTCCGTCACATCAGAATTCCTGCGCTGCCCAGCTGCCTCCCTGGGATCTGGCATCCCACTCTGGTTTCAGAGAGACCCGCAGCAGGATGGCTTTGGCATGAGATATGGGCCAGGAGAATGCAGCTTCAGTGACATTGTTGTGGCAGACAGGAGTGATGGGCTGCAGGAGGACAGGCTATGGAAGGTGGAGAACCAGCTGCAAGGTGTTCAAACCATCCTGTCCTGCCAGCAATGTGGAGCAGGCATGATTTATGTAAGTAAAAATTTCACAGAGTATCTGCATTTCAGAAAGGATTCAGCCTCTCCATGCTGTATTTTTTCATTTTGACTCTTGCTCTTTATTTAGTGGGTTCAGAAATGCATCAAAAGCTGATTGGCACTGGTCACTAGCAATAACGTGGAATTACACACTCTTCAGAATGATATTGTTCAGCACAATTTCTTACACACAAAAAATTGCTTATACAAAATACACATTAAAAAAAAAACAAACCCTTAATGTGCTGCATTTCAAGTGTAATAGCTAGAAATATTGATGGGTTGGGTGGGGACCTCCACAAAGGTCTGCAGATCCAAGCACTGTATCAGAGGCAAACCAGAGGCCTCTCTCGCTTCTCAGCTGCTCTTAATTAATATGAGTCTTTTTTACTCTCTCTAAAGTTCATGAAAAACATTACACACATACACATACTCCAATCAAATCTTACTTTTCATTTTGCTTGGGCATCTTTTAAGCATGGGAGCTTGAACAAAAATAATGCAAAGGTCGGTCCAATTAATAAAATTTTTGAACAGAATCCAATTAAGTCTCAACATTTTGAGGCTATATTACTCTAATTTCCAATTTTCAGAAAAAGAAGTGTGAACAGTTAACACACTGGGATTCCCACAACATTCATTTTAATGGTAATTGTCTTCAAGCGCTTCAGCCCAAAAGTACTATAAAAAGGTTTTGGAAAGAAGAAGAAGACATGAGATTTAATCACATAAATCAAATAATTAAAAAATATATTAAATATAAAAAGCTAGATGATGTACAACCTCTCAAATGCCATGTAGTCATTGTGGACCTGATCCTTAACCCAACCAGTGACTTCAGGTCTGCAAAACCAAAGCCTGACGTGCAGGCTCAACTGTCTTAGTGCATGGCACATCCTCCAGACAGTGTATAAAGCACTTTGCTCTCACTGGCAAATAATAAATTAACCACAAACCCAAAATAAAAAAAAGTAAAAAAGCAAATTCATTAAACTGTGCAGCTCAGATGTAAAAAACATCTCCTCAGAGATGCTACTGACCCAAGCAGGCTCTTCACAATGACCAAGGGTTACACTGCAGGCAGGTCTCAGCTTGCCTTTGCAACTCCCGGCCTGATTTAACAGAGTTCCTGATTTTAAAAAATCCTCAGTGCATGGATTTGATGAGAGGAACACAAAGGAGTCCAAATGTGCTCCAAGATTAAGACAGTTACAGCATTTGTCAGCATCCGGGCAAAAGACTTCTCAACCACAGGAAGAGCAAAGCCCTCATTTTGTTCTCAGGAGGACAAATACAGTTCCAGGGAAAGTGCCAGAAATCTCCACTTCAGTCTCGTCTGAGGATGGTGGGGGTGGTTTGGGTGCTGTTTTAAAGGAAGCACTTCCTTCCAGTGCTTTCTTCCAGCCTGCAGGACCCGTGCCGCCACCACGGGCAGCAAACGCTCCCTGAACACTTCTCTGTGGCCAAATGCAGTGAAAGCCAACAATAAACTGAGAATTTATGTGCAAAAGGGACATCTGGCTCCAGGGGCTGGGGACAGAAGGGCAATTCAGCCCAGGAGGGAGCACCCCACAGCTGCCTGGGAAGGCAGGGCTGCCCATCTCCTCTCCCAGCCCCCACTGTGCAGCCAGTCTCAAACCACAGCCTGGCCAAAGCATCACCCACGTTCTCATAGGAGCAGAAATGTTCCAAAATATTTTAAAAAGGCAACGCCTGCCTAAAAGTGACAAGATGGATCCACATTGTAAAATAACTCTCCCCCGCTCCGCATATGCTACTGATCAAAATTGCCAAGTTATCCCAATCTTGCTTCTAGAACAAAGAATGACTCTTTTCCACATGCAGCTCTTCACTGCTTTGGAATTAAGCTCCACAGCCTGTCCCCTAAAGAAGCACTCTAAGGAATGCAGCTTCCTCAGCCTGAAGATCTCTTGCCATCCAGAGCACAATGGCTAACTCCAATGGGCACTTTGTCCCATGGAACAAGCAGAGCTCAACACTGAGCTCTGCAATAGAGCACACACAGTTTTTAAGTTTTTATACACAACATCCAGCTATGAGCTGCCCAACATCCCTACACAACGGAAATCCTGCAAAATAGAAGAATATCTAACAACAGCAAAAGTGGAAGAGAAGTGGCTGCTACAGAAACCCAAAGTTCAGTCTGCATTTTTGGCTTGTTTGAAAACCAGGTGATCCCAGCTATCACTCTGTGCTCAGAAATGTCACCAAACTTGGCAGCTACTCAGTGCGTGCATCAGATTTTGCTGGTAACACAAAAGATGAAGTAACACAGTCATTATGCAGCCAAAAAAAGGGAAATAAATTACCATCCCCAAGAGATGTCACAGCTGCAGCTGACAGGTGAGGACTTCTGAAGAAACATTCGAGGATGAATTTCAAAAGAAATATTTTTGCTTAAAATAGGCCTGAAGCTGGATTTGACATCTCTTCTCATTTCAAGCAGTGTTGACTTGGGGAAATAAGCCAACTACCATCTCCCTTTGGAACTGACAAAACACTCATTCACCTCTCTGGGTATCCCACACACACAAACTCAACATCACTAATGTCCAGGGAAACTGTACAGAACAGAAACCTGAGACAAATCTGCATCCAGAACCACACATAAAGCCCAGACTGAAGGAGCAAATACAAATATGGCTTGAATTCCAATTTTTAAAGTATTTAAAACTGTAACTTATCATCTTACACAGTCTGCAGAATTAAACAGAATCTCACTACATCATACATGTACAGCCAGCTGTCTGGACTGAACCAGCCTGAGGAGGTTATCACTGTGCTATACCAGCAACCTCTAGCCCTGAGTCATTCCTTTGGTTTTAATCATATTACATCTGTGTTGGAGAAATCAGCTAAGCCAAAATGCTCACAAAACAGCTGTAAAATGTTTCTTCCAGAAACTGAATGCTTTCTTCCAGTGAATTCAGCATTTGTAAAGTGAATATTCTTTATGTAATTAAGCAAAGTAATTTCTACTTACTGTTCCATGGTAGTTCCTGTACATTGGCATTTTCAGGATATTTGTCAAGTAGTCCTCCAGCTGTTTCTACAATCAAAATGTTGAAACTTTAGATTGGATGTGGAGGTTTTTCTTGAAAATTCCTGTAATCCAACTGTCTGGCATTCAATCAAGAAATCAGACCCATTTTTCAGTTTGAGTGGATAAATAAATCCATTATTATGAGCTCACAGGATATCATAGCTCAGCACCATAAACAGTTTGGCCATAAACAGGTTGTTCACTGTTCATAGTCCTGTGTTTGTATCTTCCACCAGCAGACCTGTTCCGTGGCAGGGTCATTTTGGAGGTCAACTTTTGTGACTGAGCTAAAGTTTCAGAACAATTTAAAATACTAAATCAGTCCCCATTGTTTCTGACCCACAGGAATCAGCTCTGTGAGAAAACAGGCTCAGAGGCACTGAGAGAGCCTGTTTAACCAAAACAAAAGGTTCATGGGGTGAGTGACACAGGGACCATGCTGTCCTGTCCCAAGGACACAGAGAGCAGTGGCTGGGCCTGTCCTCCCCACACAAGAGGGGAGAAGAGAAGAAACTGTTATGGGAGAAGCAATCTCTTACCATCCTCATGGTAAAGGGGAAAAGCAAAAATTAGACTGTCTGGGCATGGGAAACTGGGCACAGTCCTACAGGGCACAAAGCAAACTGAAAGGAAACATGGGCTGAAAAATAAAAGCATCTATACAACAGTTTTCTTCCTCTTTTAAACCCACATCTCCCTCCTCAAAGTTCCCACACATCAGAGAAGCTGTGAACAGCAGGGTTTCTGCATGGCACAGCCACAAGACACAATCCTTTAATCCTCTGGGCCTTGAAGTTCCAGTGGCACAAAGCCCAGGGAAGGAGGGAGGGAGCAGCAGAAAGAGAACGACAAGCACAGCCTGAACAAACATGGGGTTTTTAATTTGCGAGCAGAAAAGCTGCAATGAAGAGGTAGGAAGACATCCACCCTCTCCATGGAAGGGCCCATCTGTTAACATCTGATGAAGTTACACAGAACACGTGTGCCTGGGCTAAAATTACCCACTTCAGCATCAATAGCCTGGCTGTCATCTCCTCTTTCAGAGGGGGATGGCACTGAAATCTCTCAGAATTTGATGGCCACAGGGCTGCCTCCAACACGCAACTTGACTCTGAAAACTGCCTTGTCTATCTTTAAATCAGAGCAGGTGGGAGGAGGGGAACCACCACTCTCAGCATCACGGTGTTCCTCAACTGCAGAGAAAAGCTCTGCCCACATGCACCCCAGGAGCAGCATCCTCATCATTGCACAGCAGAGGATTTGGCATTAAAGCTGGACTTGTCAAAGCCAAACTTTGTCAAGCAAAATACTGCAATGATACCAAACAAGGTTTTGATGGTGTGTGGCTTTGCAAGCAACCTGCCAGGCTTCTCTGTACCTCAGAGCATCCCTCTGGCCCCCAGAGTGAGGTGGCACTTACCCTCCTGCTGGAGAAGTGCTCCTCCCGCACCGTGCTCTCTGCGGTGTGCGGCAGACTCGGCATCTGCCGCGGCTCTCCCCTTTTGATGGATTGTCTTCTCACCGTGTGACTGCAAGGAAAAACACACCCCAGCATCAAGTCTCAGAGCTGCAAGTGTCTGTATGCCTTGATCCATAACCCCTCTGCTGCAATGCCTTTATTTTAGCTATCCAAGAAGCCAGCGTGCTCCAAGTGTTTTACAAACTAAAACACAACACAGCAGGA
Source organism: Passer domesticus (assembly GCF_036417665.1). Lineage (NCBI taxonomy): Eukaryota > Metazoa > Chordata > Aves > Passeriformes > Passeridae > Passer > Passer domesticus. The sequence goes on from NC_087484.1 coordinate 4,364,300, forward strand.
TCAGTTTGATTTGTGAGGGCCAGCTTTTGGTCTCATAAGGAAAAGGAGCCTACATCCTATTTTTAGGGCATTATGTTCCTCCAGCTCTTAACCCCTCATAATTTTACTCTTCCTATCATATCCAAACATTTCTCTACATCAGAAGGCTTTTACTCACCTACACCACTTCTCTTCACACTTCTTTTCCGTTTCCTATTATATTTCCAGCCATCCCAAGCACCAAGGCCAGCCTGGTCAGGGACCCCCATACCTCCCACATCCTGCCCACACTGTCAGAAAGCCACAAAGCTCCAGCAATTTCCATTAGCATTATCATAACCCTTCCCCAAGTTCAAGGCAAATCCAGCTCAAAAGCTGATGACCCAGGAGACAACGTTTTCTGCGTCGGCAGAGAGATATTTACATCACTTAGATTATGGCTGCTAAACACACAGATTAAATATTTTTATTATAGATGCTAAATATTCATGGAGACTGAATTCTTCTGCCCTCTCCCCCCTACAGCAAAGAAAATGGAAGCCAAATAGATAAGATATTAAAAGCTAACATTCTCATCTCCCAAAGCCCACTGTGTCCACAGGGACGCACACTCACCTCCTGGTGGGGATAGGGATGCGCACGAAGGCTTTGTACCTCAGCAGCTCCCTGTGAAACTCCTGGAAGTGCTTGAACTTCCTTTTCACGTGCCAGACAAACTCTCCATGGGTCAGCTCGATGGTGTAAACATTGGGGCTTGGTACCTGCAGGGGAGAACATCACCACATGGCATGCAAGTTTTGAAATAAGCCATTTTCCTGCAGCTGCTCATCTAAAGAGCCTTTATTCAGCTTTACTTAAGGATTATTGTGTGTCACGATTTCTTGTTCTGCTTTATTAGGTTTTATAAATAGACAGATAACCTTCTCTCCTAAGCATTTTCTGAGACACAGACATTGCTGCTTCATCAGCCCATGAACAAGCAAGCGCAAAATTAAGGCACAAACAGCATTTTAAATACAGTTCTAGAGAAATCAAACAAAATCTCTGGAGGTTCTGACCTTCTTAGTGGAAGTAAAGCGTTCAACTTCCAACACACGCACTCGGACAGGACATCCCGTGAGGTACGTCTGCGTGCCCGGCTCTTTGAACCCATGGGTGTGGTAGATGGCAGAGAAGGGAATGCACACTGCAAGGACCACAAACCCCACAAAACTGTTAGCTCAGCAGCCTTGTAACAATCCATGAGAGCACGAAAGGCAGCAGACAGCAATGCTTTAACTTGGGAGCATTTATACAGCAGCATTAATTCCAGCAAAAGAGCAATTTTTATTAAGGAGAGCTCAAAGACAAGGTTACACAGAAGGAACTTGATTTGAGAAGCTCAAGTATTAAGAGCCTCCTAGTTATAAATCAGGATCAATGCTGGGCTTGGCAAAACCCCTGAGGCTGCAGCCTACCTGCCAACAGATTGATAAAACCCAGGCTCATGGGATGAGAGCACACGGGTGTCGACTCACCGGTGCCTTTGGGGTCAGTGAGCACCTCCGAGTCCACCTCCTCCCCCTCCACATGGAGCTCCCTGGTGTCCAGGCTCTCGATGATGTTGCTCATGTCTGCAGCGAGCTTCTTCAGCGTGGATGTGGCTGCATGGCTTTCTGCTCTCAGAGACATCTCAGGGGCCTGCGCTCAGGAGCCGCGGGGCGCTGGGGAGACAGAGCAGAGCTGTCACCACCTTCCCTGCAATGCAGGGCTGAAGGAAACCACTGGCAATGCATGGACACATCTTCCTTCCATCCCTTTACCCACATTCTTCCCAACTATCCCACCCTACACACCCAATGGTAATGTTCAGCCATAAAGGTGCAAACCATATCACTGCCTGGCCAAATCCCAGACTTAATTCACCTGGTGATGCATTTCCCAGGCCAGGCTACATGAAGGAATAGCTCACTCAGAAAACCAGTAGGAGTTTTTGCTACATGTTCTTCCTTTGAGTGAAGCAGTGCTGAAAACTCCCATCATTATTAAGATTTCCTCTATTTCTATGCTTCTTACACAACCGCCTGTGGTGTCTGCGTGCCTCGTGCTCTCCCACGGCTCCATCCTCTCAGCAGGCTCCAAAGTTACAGCTCTAAAGGTTCCTCTCCAGGGTCCCTGTACTCCTGATCCCCACAGAAAGCCTGGGAGCAACAAGGTAGACCCCACGTCTTCTGTGCTCACCCCTCCAACATCCCAGGCAGCTTCAGGGGACCAGCCCACTGTCCCTTAGTGATGGGGACACAGCCAGGGAAAAGGCTGCAGCCTGCTCAGGGCACTCAGAGGTGTTTGGGCACTGGTGACTACAGCACTCCCCATCTTTATTCCCACCCATCCACTCCAGGAGCCTGAGTCATGAGAAAAATGGGGAAGGAAGAAGCAAAAAAAAATAAAAAAGGAAACAAAAGTAAATCGATATATGAGGCATGGCCACTGACAGTAGCACAAGCCCTCCCTGCTCGTGAGTATTTGCAAACCCTCTTCCTCTTCCTCCTCTAGGCTCTACATCTCACCATGGGGCTGTGGAGCTGGCTGCTGGTCCTTGCACACAGCCAGGCTCCAGCTCCTGGGCTGATGATAAAAAGTCCCCTCAATCTTTGTCCTGCTCTGCAATAAATGTCACAGCTACAGTGAAAAAATATGGATGGGACAAACTGGCAACATTTTACAGAAGCCAATACAAGGATGCTCATTTATACTTGTGGAAGCTCTTACATTGTGTTAAAGAATGATTTTTCCAAGAAAGTGTGACATTTCTGATGTTAAGTTCTGCAAAGAACACTGGGCAATTATTCTTGTGTGAGCTCCACAACAAGAGCTGGGTATGCCGTAACTTGGAAATAATTTAGCATTTTAATAAATCATGTGTTTAGCTGCTTTTGAAAGACCATTCTTTATTATTGTTTCCTCTTGAAACAAGTCCATTATTTCATTACTGCATAAGGTTGATACCATGTATGCCTAAAAACATGCTAGAAGCAGCTGCCTTCAGAAAAAAAATCCATTTGCACACAGACTTGAATCAAGAAAAACTGGGTCAATCTCTTCTCTTATACCAAAGTAAATGTAGAAGAAACAGCTTCATCTTGGGAGTGAGGGCTCTGAGGGCCTGGCTGGCTCTGTCACCTTCCACCAGTGGCAGGGAAAGCCACCAGAGCACAGGAGGCTTTAGGACCAGACCAGGGCCCCCAGGTCACTTCAAGAGATCTGCATGAATAATTCAAATATAAACAGACATGTGAGTACCTCCTTTCCCAGATATACAATGAACTTTGGGGCAAAGTCCTGGTTTCAGCTGGGACAGAGTTAATTTTATTATTAGCTGATACAGCGTTGTGTTTTGGATTTAGGACCAGAAGAATGTTGATAACACACTGATGTTTTGAGTTGTTGCTAAGTTCTGCTTTCCCTGACTCAAGGACTTCCCAGTTTCCAAGGCTCTGACAATAAGGAGGTGCACAAAAAGCTGTGGGACAGCATGGCCAGGACAACTGACCCAAACTGGCCAAAGGGATATTCCATTCCACAGGACACCATTCCCAGGATATCAACTGGGGAAATTGGCTGGGGGGTGCCAACTACTGCTGGGGCTGGGCACTGGTCAGGGGGTGGTGAGCAATTGCTGCATTATGCAGCACTTGTTTCCATCGGTGTTATTCCACTTTCATTACAACTATTACTCTATTTTATTTTGTTTCCATTATCAAACTCTTCTCACCACACTGTTGTTACCTTACCCAGTCTGTGCAGCCTCTCTCCAGCAGGAATTTGGCACTGGCACTGTCCCACACTTCCCCTGTCACCACTTCATGGAAAGCCAGTTCTCCCTCTTGGAAGCTTTACACTTTTCCTATTCTAACAATGTACTGCAGGGCACTTCAATTATTCAGAGAGCAGAAGGTACATTTTCATTTGTGTGGAGTGAAGTCATTCCACCTGATACAGACTGGCTTTGGCAGTTTGATTTTCTCCCTGGAAAGCAGGCATACATAAACAGCATTCCCAAGGGAGGCCATGCTACCAGGCTGTCCCAAATAACCCTGGGGATGGCAGGAGGGAGCCCAGAGCTTCACTCTGCACTAATACATACATTAAAATCCTATTTCCCACTCAGTACTTCATGCAAAGATTTTTTTGGTGTGTATTTCTAGCTGGAAATAAAGTAGCATCTTGCTTTTTAATTCTGTGTGCATTCGCATTTAGAAACAAAACAATTTCTTCCCCTCCACCAGAAGATGCTTTTACTTCATGGAAACTTAATGCCCTTTCCAAAAGAAGTTTTCCATGGTCAAAAAGAACACAAGTCCAAACACACTCTGGACGTGCCACGCCAGCAATTACACTTGAAGGAAACCAGCACACAAATACCACATCAGCAGGGCTGCAGGAAGAGCAACAGAGGAGCCAACAGAGAGAGATGCTCATCCTCCCTCCTCCTCCTCCTCTCCTCCCCACCGTGCCAGGTACAGCTGGGCTCTTTGTCAGATTAATTGACACAGTTGGTTAATGGATAAACAATTAACCAGTGTATGCAATGATTATTTCCAAGGGACCGCAGCAGGGCTCCATAACTCAGGATTTTTTTTTTTAAAGCTAAAGCTGTTTTCACAGCTGGCACAGACAAATCCTGCGATAAAGCAGGGTCCAAACTCATATGGACCTGAATCAGTCCTAGCAGCAGGATCCCCCCATCGAGATTAGAGCCAAATTTTGGGGTTGAGAAGGGAAATGTGACTTGCCTGTGGCCCTGTCAGCAGCCCCATGAACCTGGCCAGCGGCCACGCTCCCTGTCACAGCTGGCAGCTGCAGAGCCAGAGGACACAGGGCAAACCCAACGCAGGGCAGGGCAGATGGCACTGGGGTCAGCTGGAAAGACAGGACATACCACACCCCTCTGAAAGCTTTGCCAAATTGCTTTACGGGGCTCTGCTCCACCAGAGCTATTTAACCTCTCGGGCAGAGTTTCCATGCAGACACTCTCTGCATTCCCATGGGCAAGCTGAGGGAATGCCTGGGTTAATCTGCTACAGGCTGGGTGCAAACAGGCACCAGACATGGATATCCAGGATTTTACCACAAACCAGGCAGGCTATGCCAAGAAAGCCCTGCCTGTCCAGTGCCACTCACTGCTCACACTGCTGACAGACTAGAGATGGAATTATAAAACTCTCACACCAAACTCAAGTGATACCAGCAAATCACAGGAGATTGCAAATAACAGGATGAAACTCCTGAGAAATAAGTGCTGCATTTCAGCATTTAGCTGTTGCCATTCAAGACAGAAAATAAGCAGCATGTTTTTTAAGGAAAATAAACCCAAACAACCAAAAGAGAAAAACCAGGGTCTGACTGAGTCAAGAACCGGCAATCCGAACAAACGCAAAACCGGTGCCAAAATGAACAAACAGGACTATTGCCTGCGAGCCAGGAAGGAAGAGATGATGCAGAACACAGGAAAACTCAGACCTAAAGCATTTGACCTGTGAGAACAGTGTCACTACTGAGAGAAGGCAGAGAAATGTGACAGCAGACTGCAAGCCTGCAGAAGGTTGCTGTGAGCAGAGTGGACAAAGGAGAAGTGCTCTGAATTAGAATCACAGAATGGTTTAGGTTGGAAAGGACCTTAAAGATCATCCAGTCCTAAAACCTGCCATTATCCCAGGTTCCTCCAAGCCCCATCCAACCTAGCCTTGAACATTTCCAGGGATAGGGTATCCACAGCTTCTCTGGGCAACCAACGACTCAGTACCCTCAAAGGCAAGAATTTGTTCCTAATATCTAATCTAAATCTACTCTCTTTCAGTTTAACTGCTGGTTTAAAGCAGAGATTAGGGAGAAAGCCCTATCTAATGGCAAAGGCAGGGCACTGAGGAGGGATTTGCAGAGCCCCCAGGCTTGGAGGAGGCAGGGGAACAGTTGTACCCCAGCACCCACACCTCAAACCTGCTGCTGGGGCAGCCAGGAGCTAGTGTAGCAACCAGTGTTTGAACAGAGGGAAGGTGCTGCTCCAGCTTTATCCGGCTCAAAGTCTGCCTGGGCAAAAGCAGAAAGAAGGAAAACACAATGAAAAGACTCAGCAGTCAAAGAAAATATTGGACAGAATGAACAGACAAGGAAATAAGGAGATTATTAAAAACTGGAAGATTTTTACACACTACAAACCCTATAAAACCTACAAACCCTATAAAGACAGCTGACACTGCCCCTATCCAGTCCAATTCTCATATGAATTACTTCCTCTTGAAGCACCACTTAAGCTCTCTGCTTTCTGTCCCAGGCTGTCCCCACAGCACACAGGCCCCAAATCTCTTGAGCTACTAAAATATATACAGTGAAAACACTGACTGCACCAAGAATCAGCCAAGACTTCAACTGCAGGAACAATGACTAAAAAAATACAAATTAACTATATTAATCCCTGAGCCCTTGTGAATGTATTGCAAACCTGTAGCTCCATCCTGCAACTTTGCAACCCCAATATCTACTTGCTATTTGCCATTTTGGTTATGCTTTAACCCCAAGTTATTACTTCAGGGATCATATGACCATCTCAGCCTTCACTAAAGAAATTTTTTCTACTTGTTGCACAGGACAACAAAAGCACAGCTTTAAAGGCATGGAAACTTTAAAGCAGAAAATACATATTTTTGTAAATATTCATGAACAGTTCTGTGTTTTGAAGACACTGACGTCCTGATGCGAAAATATATGCAGCTGGTAATAGCATAGACTACCTAAAACTTGGTCAGCCTAAGTTTATTCTGCATCGTGGCAGATCTGAAACCAGCTCAGACAATCACAGCTCCTTAATGAGGTTCTGAAAAGTACCACAAAGAGCTATGAAATCCAGAAAAATGTAATTTGGAAAAAATGGTAATCAGAGAAGAGAAAATACATCCAGGAAAAACAGACTTTTCCTGCTAATGCCTCCCAGGGTTTGATGCTCTGTATCAACTCTTATCCCTACGGTGAGAAACACTATAATCCCTGAAAATGATCTCATTCCTGTTCTCATGACATCTCTCCCACTGCAGTGACCTTTTGGCAAGGGCTGTGACAAGTGACCTCTGTTCCCATGCTTGGTTTTCTCCTGCAGGCAGCGCCCATGGTGGAACACACAAAAACCTCCCAGGCTGCCTGGAGCAGCACAGACAGGCTCAGGCCAAAACAGAGCAGTGAAATGGGGTCATTAAACAGAAAACAAACAAACAAACAACCAAAACAAACCCCAAAGAATCGGAGCAGTGAATTCTCTCTCTCCTCCTGCTGCTGCCAGGGGTCTGAGTGCAATAGGAGCACCAAGAGCCCAAATGAAATTCCAAGGAATTCCCATGCACGATGTCCTCAACAGCTTTTTGCTCTGTCTAGTGGTGATGACTCTTTGCACGTAAATATTTCCTAATTCTTCCCATTTTAAACCTAAAATTAGCTTTGGACCACTCCGTGTTGGAGAAATACTCTCATCTGATAAGAGCCATTTCTGAGGAGTTATTTGCCTCCCCCAGGAGAAGCTGGGCTTGTCAGCATCCCAGATTTATGCCCTGGCACACCTTCCTTCCACAGCCCTGGGCAGGGGTCAGCCCTCCACCACACTTAGGAAGTGTTCCCTGTGCTCAGGATCCCTGCCAGCACCTGCAAAGAGCATCCTGCTTTTCCAGCCCAGGAAAAATCCTCATACTCACACCAAGCAAAACAAACACATATTGATTTTATGTTTTCCTCAATATTTAATCAAAAACCCAGGGCTCTTGTAGGTGGCATGTTACATTTCCTAACTATAAAACTAAAAGACAGAAGGGTTGAAAAATGCTCAGCAATGCCTTATCCCTGTTCTTCAGCTCAGTACATGGAAAAAATGCAGCCAGAGGAGCCAACAGGCAGCAACAGCAAATGCAGACCCCTCCTGAAAATCTGTCCTTCTGGATGCTCATACTGCAGGGGCAGTGCAAAAGGATTAGGGTTTGTTTTTTAAAACACACAAAACAGTCCTTGAATAAGAACCAAAGCATTGCTCCTACCCTGGAAAGACTGGGAGCTAGAGAATTGAAATAAAAATCCAGATCAACAATAGACACATTGAAACATCATCCAGACCTAATTTGCTTATCTTTAGCCCAATCCTGATAAAACCAAAATATTTTAAAATACTGTTTCCAAAACAATTATCCCCACTAAGTGCCCACATTTAATAGCAACACCTCTAAAAGCAGAGACCAATTAGTGCTTCCTGCAGCGCTGTTCCCTGGCTCTGCATTATTGATTTCCACAGTCCTTGCCACGTGAGGCTTATTGCCAAGCCACCAGCCTGCACAGGAACAGCAAAGTCACAGGAATCCACAGAGCCTGCTTGCAACAGGGCACGAGACACTTCAAGGCTGGGATGGCCTGGAAACAACAGGTTCATCTTTGGAAGTCTCTGCTGCACTATCCACACTGGGCAGAGCCCATTCTGCCCCCAGCCAGGGCTCTGCAGCATCCATCCCACAGCACTTGTGCTAGAGGAAAGGACACACAAAAGCCAGGCAGGTCAAGGAAAGGATGAGGTAAGGCACTGGTGACTAACACGGCTTCAGCCAGAAAGCCCCTCCGTGCTGCTCTGTCCCCACACCCAGGCCCAGCCTAAGCGTCAGGCACCTCCCAAGGACTCATTTCATTTGCTTTACAGAACAGTAAAGGGAAAACATAAACATCCTCAGACAGGCAGTAGCTGATCTCATGCTGATGTACTGGTTGCTCTGGCTCCATCTCCCCCTGCCCAGCAGCACCATCCCTGCTCCCTGGGCTGCCACAGGAAGTGCAGCCTCCCCAGGAAGCCAATCATTAGGTAATTTATTGGTAATTAAGGCTGGCCCTACAAATACTAATTCATCACCTTGTTTTGGATTCCTCAGGCATGGACAAGAGTATTTAAACACAGCAGTCACACCTCGGGCTGTGCATCCTTCAGGGATCACCACCAGTCCTGCACTCCCTGATGTGGTCCATTGGAAACGCCCTGCAGCCCTAAACCCAGGAACACTGCACATAACACCTCTGAAAACCAGGACAGGGGATGCCCAGAGCCTCTGGAACTTGGTTACTCACCCCCTGAGACCCACTAGCACCATAGCTGCAGGCAGGCAAAGGAACCGTGTGACAGCACCTTGGGATTCAGCTCCATCTCAGCATCCCCAAACCACACAACCAAGATGCAACAGAGCGGTCAATAGAGTCCTGGGCTGATGGAAAAGAGGGGATTGGAAAACTGCCTGCTGAAAATAGCAAACAGCAGGAAGGCCAAAAAAGTGCCATGCAGCACTTCTGGGTGCTGATAGACACACAGAGTTTGGCGCAAGACAGAGCTCACGAAAGCTTTATATGAAATCCTAAAAGCAAGGAGCTAGCCAAAGTGATACTATAATGCACAGGACCCTTAAAGTGCCCATCTCCACGAGGATCAGGGATAACAGGGAGCACCATGGGGCTCACAGGATGATATGCATGGCGCAGCTCTTATCTATAGCTGAACACATCACACAAATACAGCAGGTATTTTTGTGACCTAAATGTATAGATATCTACAGGGCTGATGTCCTGTACATCACTCAACACTATTTTGGTATCTCCCAGTGCCACATGTGCTCCAGCAACTGCCACCTGCCAGGCCACATTTCCGCAGGGAATTCCAGCAGCTCCGAGACAAGCGGGCATGCTGGCAGGCAGCCCAACACCTCCATCCCTCTCTCCCTCCCACAGTGGGGTTAGGTGGCAGCTGATAAATGCAAACACAGACCTTCACATATCTCCTACCAGCCAAGCTAAATCCAGGGAAAGCACTGCAGCCTGTATTCAGGAGGGATTCAGCAACTGCAACAGGATCTCAGCCCTGCACTGGCTCCTGGCAGCAGCTCCAGATCACAGCAAAGAGCACAGGTATGTGTCAGGAGGTCAATGTCCCCGTTCCTGCTGCCACCCTGCTGCTGATTGAACTGTTCACATTAAGTGGGAACACAACTTTTCTTTTTTTTCTTCTTTTTTTTTCTGCCTTTTTCCATGTGAAAGCACAGAGAGGTGATTTTGTTGACCTTTTTTGTGACCTGCTCAAAGAAACGAGAAATTCCTGCAGGTATCACAGCAACATGGAGTAGCAGATTTAGACCACATATTTTTACTAATAGTTTAACTAAAAATTTAACACTTCAATAAAATGTTGTTTCTATTATCTTGACTTTTGGGAGTTTGTTTGTCCTAATGGAACTTTTCAAATAACTTCCACTTAAAAAAAACCCAAACAGTTGGCAGGAGCAGAGGGACACGATGGAGGAGGAAAGCAACCCTCCCACTAAACAGTCCTACTGTCAGTGTAGTCCCCACTACAGCACAGAACTCAAATGCTCCCACGTGAGCAGCCAAGCCCAACTCCCTCCCCTGCCTGGGGAGTGCAAGGTACTCATCTCCCAGGGTGGCTTCCCCACACCACCACCAGCTTTGGGGACAACCACTGCAGGGAGACCACCACCACAGTTTTACTGATGTCCCTCTTGGAGGCAGCTCCAAGTGCAGGGCTGGGACCCACATGCAGGTCCACACAGGTGTCTGCACGGTGCCTTCCCACACTGATCCTTCCTGGCACTGTTAACCAACCCTGTGACTGCTCAGGCTGAATATCAACTTCTGCCAAGCTTTTGCTGACTGTGCACACGCTGTGCCAGGACTTTGGTAACCCAAAGTACAGGATGGGTGTGAAAGGAACTGTGACACCACGGGGTCACCAGGCTGTCCCAGCAAGGGGATGTCCCAGCTTCTCTCTCTGCTCCTCAGCCAGAATCCTACTGCTTCCCCATCCCAAACAGGACCCTGCACCACCCTGAAAGCACTGTCACTGTCGCTGACAGGCTGGAGCCACAAGTGCAAAGCCCCATGATGAGGTGCAGACCCCAAAACGCTCCTGTACTCCTACATGCAAACCTAATTCAGCACCTTTCCAAAGTGAACTCCCTAGTGATTTTTAAGGTTTTATTTAGCAACGCTTTTAAATGTGTTTGATGCATTCTGGCTGATCAGCTCCATGAGAATTTGATGTCTCTGTCCTCATTTGACTTCAGTTATTTTCCAGTCTACTCTCAAAGCTGCAGCGCTCAGTGGCCGCAGCTCCCACCATCGAGCTGGGACACCCAGCACTAAAAGGCTGTCATACAATCAGGCATCATTCCCAAAAAATCAGCAACAGCAGGTGACAGAGGTGACAACAGGAGGTGCATGCGTGCTCCTGATCCACGTTTCCAAGAACAGCTGCTTTTCCTCAGCACAGCCAGCACCGACGACACGGGCAGTCCCCACACAGCTTCATCAGAGATAGAGTAACACCAAGGTCTCACAAGAAATGCATTTTCCTTTTCTGTGGCCAGCTAAAAAAAATATTTGTGAATGTCTTGTTTACAAGAAGAAAACAGTTGGCTTGGAGAAGTCCCAGAGGTAACTAAGAGAAACCATTACACCAAGCTCAGAGGGCAGAGGTGATGCTGTCCCCAAGACTCCACAGAGGGCTCCAGGCAGCTTTGCAAATCAGCCTCTCCCATGGACACCCTGCATGACAGCATCTAGGACACAGGGTACTCAAGCTAGTGAAAAGTTAGTTTTTCTATACCTTAAAGTGTTTGATTCATGATCAGAATTAAGGATAAGTGATTACAGTAATTGGGATCTGAGCTCTCAAATAATTCTGGGATGATGGCTGAGGTTTCAGACTAAGATCAAATCCAGGCAAATTTAAGAAGAAATTGTCTGTTATGAAGCAGTAACTTGCAGGAACAGAATAGCTCCCTTATGTTTCTTTCTTAAATACAACTAAACACCTGCAAATTTATGCAAAATATCTCATTTACATACATTGACAATACTGACAGCTTGCTTAGAACAAAATAAATGCTGTGGACAATTTTTTTTTTAACCACTTTCCTAGAAGGGAGAAACAATGCCTCGATCAAGCCTGCACAGGAGCCTGCTGATGGCAGGCAGAGAAAGATGATGCTCATCTCAGAGCTCAAATCCAGCCTCAGCTGCCTCCTCTCTCCTCTCCCCCACCCAGATCTCCAGAATCTGACAAGCAACACGGGTGTCTGGCCAAGGCAGACACCCTGCAGTTAATTCTCCTTTTGTTGAAACTCCTTTACAGTATTTTTCCCACAAATTCCTAGAGGAAATCAGAGCATTAATATTATGACTTACAAGCTTAACCCTCCAGACCTCAGCACATAATGAGGCAAAAATTAAAGACTGTTTTTCCTTCAACTGTCACGACCTTCTGGAGCAGCAGGACCCAGAAAGTGTTTGCAGAGAGTTTTCTGCATGTACAAAAAGAGCTGTTTGGCAGGAAAAAATGCAATCGTTTTGGGAGAGAAGTAAAAAAGGCTAAACAGGCTCAGACAGCAGTTCCCATCTTGCCAGTTCTTTCTCCTGGTGAACAAAATGGCTCATTTGCCATAACTGCTGCCAAAAATCTGCAAGATCAGGTCTAACCACAGAGATTTCAAAGCCACCATGAGTCATCTACTTTTCTTTCTTGGTAAGACTTAACACTGGGTGGGACACAGAAAAAAAAATCAATTTGCAGGAAACCTCAGTCATGGAAAAATATACTTCAGAACATCTCACAGGGACTACATAAATAGCAAAAGAGAAATGAGAAAACAAAGTACTTCTTTCTGAAAAGACTATGATGCACTGCCTGCTCTCCAAATTGTTTCAGCAGCCCTTCAGCTGTGACAGAGGGAGGACAGCTGAGCTCCCTTGAAGACCCTAGCAGCCACAAGTGCTCCCCAGTGCACCCAAAAGAACCACAAGTAAGGCAGATTTGTGTTCTTCATGCCAAGTCAACTGCATCATTTAACTGCATCTTACTTGAATTGAAAGAGAAAATACAAGTGCAAACCATCCAATCGTTCCATCTCTCGTGTGTGACATTCAAAGTTGGTTGGGAGTCAGAACATTCACTTTTTAATAAAGAAAAGCCCCAACAGCAGGGTTGGCTTTAGCCAGGTGTTGAGGTGCAGTTACAAGGTCCTGCCATGGCCACAACACCTCAGCTACTGAAAGTGTTGGAAAGGTGCAATTAATTACTCTTGCTGGTTTGTTTTCCCCCTGCCTGAGGGTTTCCTGGAGGCTTCAAGCAGGAGTCAGCCCAGCTGATGGTGAGAGAAGGTTCATCTGACTCAATGCAACACACTGAGCACTGTGCTCACCAACGGGTGTTTTCTGGGTGGGCCAGAGACAAGCAGGAAGAACAAGAAATGAGTATTACTGATTAATAAAATCCTGCCAGAAGTCTGGCTGGTAAAACACCAGAAGTTTCTAGGAAGTGGTTCAGTGATGAGTGAGTGAGTGGTGAGGAACAGCCCTGGGATACAACATTGTCAGGTCCTGGAGGGAAAAAAGAAGCATGTTCTTGCATGGCCAGACAGCCAGAAACTGCAACTGGCTCTGAATGAGCCACTTGCACAGGCTGGGACAGAGGCTGTCAGAGCACTGCTCTGTGGGACATTGTCTGCCTGGCACTGCCTTTTGTCTCTGTGCCCTGGAACACTTGCCCAGAGAAGAGAGGACCCTCTGTGCCAGGACCACCTTCCCCAGCCCTGGGGCAGAAGATGTAAAGTGCCCCCAGCTCACTGGGATCTTGCTGCCAGTGTTTATCAGTAGGTTTATCTTATTTCTCCCAAAAAAGAGCTCCCATGTGAAGGTTGCACACAAGGGCTCACTGCACCAGCAGAAAAAAAAATGTAAGACAGGAATCAGGCCCACTCACAGCCTGACCTGAAAAATGCAATCCAGGAAATGCAGTTTACTTCTTTCTTCACCAGCAGGTGCAAGCCAGGAAAATAGATCTCAACACCATGAATATTCTGAATACTTGCTGCTGTCAGTATAGTGTGCACAGGACTCCCCCACCCAGACAGAAAGTCTCCTTCTGTCAAGCAAATCTGCCAATACTGATGAGGTTTCTCATCCTCAGCCCTGCAGCTTCCCTCCCAGAGGCTTTCCAGAGGTAGACAGTGGAGGGATGCTCTTTCTCTTCTGCAAAATGTGCACCCCACCACTATTCACCTTTTTATTACACCTGCCCTTCTCCCTAAATAGTGAGTTCCTTAGGGCAGAAAATAATTTCTTTTATCTACTCCTCCTCTGCCATAGAAAACAGGATAGAGGAGAAAGGGCCAATGCTATTACACTAAGGTAACTAATGCAAACTGGCTACTTCACTGTCAAATCCTACTGGACATGTCGCACCATTTTATTTGATGGAGCTCAATGTGGTCCACTCTGTATCCCCAGGGAGCAAAAGGGAAGATTTAAGGGCAAACAAATAGCAGAAAACCAAAGAGCACAAAGGTACAAACACCACACAGCCAACACCGGCTCCAGTGCGACTTGGCACAGATGGGCACAGCCTGAGCTCCAAGGTTCATTCCCACCCAGCCCTACACTCAGACACTTTTACTGGCATCCAAGCAAGCGTGGTAGTCCAATAATACTAGGTCAGGTAATTACCTTGATATTAAAGCCCCACATATTGTTCTGGCAACAAGCCCTGGGCAGGCTGTCACCCTTGCCGAGCTGATACCACGCTCGCTGCAGCAGCAGCAGATCCTGTGGCACTTGGCCCATCCCCATTCCCTGACCCTTTTTCAGCAAGATTGCCCTGACCTGCATCTATTTAGACCTGTGTGAGCCACAACTGTTTTTAAATAGAAGGTTTTATTCTCCGAGACAAAACTGGCCTCCCTTCTAGGGTGTGTGGCTTCCTCTCTGCCTGGTGCCATCCCAGCTCCTTTGGGATCCCAGCTCTCCAGTGTGGGAGCAGCAGCCACCAGACAGCTTCTCCCCCTCTCCCCACACCAGCAGATGGGTGCCTGGGGGCCGGAGCTGTCTGACAGACACCAGCCCCACTCCCACTTTGTTATGTAAACCCCCAGGTTCTGGTGTTTATCTGCTTGAAGGATCCAGAAATCACTAAATGCCAGCACAGCGCGTGGGCACGAGGAGCGAGGGATGTGCAAAGTGCTCGGGGCAGTGGTGATAGCACACGACGCTCCCACTGCTAGTGCACGGAAACAGAGAAAACTCTAAATTCCAAAGACAAAAAAAAATATATAAATATAAAATTCATGATCTTCAAAACCACATTTCACTCCTGTTTATTCCCCCCCTGCAGAGGAGCCAGGGTAAGTATCCCATCACAAGGACCATGACTGCCCTGTGCCACCCTGGACACCCTGTGTCAAGCAGGTGAGGGAGCAACATGGCAAATATTTTGTAAATAAAACCTTGCAAACGGAGCTTTTTCCATCAGTCCCTCCAGCACTTTCTGCCTTCCAGTGTCTGTACGTGCAGAACTGGTATGTACATGTATCAAATGATCACAAGTCCATGGAAGTGAGGGACAGGGTAGGTGCACCTGGCTAAATATCTGTTAAAAACTTATATATCTAAAACACACAAAAAATTGAATTGACACTATCCCTCTCTGTTCTGCAGCTCAGCAGAGCTGAGGTCTGGCACTGCATAGGTGGGTGCAAAGAAGCTAGGCTGCACACAAGCTGTACACACATCCCACCTCTCAGAGGGCAGAAGCAGCACAGCAAACAGAACCTAAATATGGACTGAAAAAGACCTTATTTTGGAAAAAAAAAATCCAAAAAAAGGCTGGGAAGGGAAAGGAAAAAAGACAGAGCCGCAACTCCTGTCAGGCAAATCATCATGACCAAATCTCAGCCCCTGCAGGAGCCTCCAAGGTACAGGGCATGTGAGAGCAAGTTAAAAACACATCATCAAATAATTGCAAGTCAGACAATAGGAGGAAAAGGCATGTAGAGGTTTGCTCTCACCCTCCTCCTTCCTCACCCTTAGCCAAGACCAGGTGCCGACATCAGACACCCCAGAAGAAAAATCAAATTGCTTTTTCAGCTCTGTTACACGCAGATATAGGGCCACTGGCCAATGCTGATTCTCACTAAAGCTTTTTTATTATTATTATTATAAATCACTTGCTGCAAAATAGCTGTTCCACCATGAAATTAAGGAACCACCTGTTTGCAACAAAGGCATCAGAAAGGTGCTTCTCCTCATGGACCATGATGGCTTCCTGCAAAACTCCAGCAATTTCAGTCCCTGAGTTTCCCCTTTCATTTATATATCTAAAGGAGATATCTGTATTCACAGGATACAGACAGAGAAGATAAAACTACAAGCCTCTATGAACATTAGTAACTGATATCTTCCTTATTATGCCATTTAAAGGAATAACACTTGTGGTAATGCCAACATTTAAGTGCATTCCCCTGAAATTTCTTTCCCTGAAGGTTTGATAACCTGCTTTAAATCCATTTTCAGAGAAGGAATAACTGTAAAACCTAAGTTCAACTGGCTGAAATTTCACTTAATCATGTAAGAGATTTCTCAAATCACTGCTGGAGACAAAACCCACCCCCTTAAAACATCTTTCCTCCACCACAGACACACCTGCAGTCTAAAGAACACTTCCTAATTTACAGGAATAACAATGCCAAAATGACACAACCCTTTACACTTTGCTACTATAAAGAGTAATAAAAATTTCTAGGAGAAGCATAAGGTTGGTTGCAGCCCGATTTGTGAACGATTAATTTCACCAGCAACGATCACCTACCTAATACTTATAATTTCATTCACACACATGAAATAGCATCAGCAGCAGTTTAAAGAACGTGCAATTCTGACACCAGCACACTCTCTTAGCTGAGAGAGCTCAGGAGGCACCTGTCAACAACAGCATTTTCTATGGGGGGAGTTCAAGCCTCTCAAAATAAGAAGAGCATCATGGCCTCCAGGAAAAGTGAATTTATTAAGTCGTTTTCAGGAAGATCAGAGCCTCAACACTAATTTTCAATAATCCCGAAAAGAATGATGTTCTATATACCAAGATAAAGCTAAAAACACAAATGAGTATGCAAGTGAACCCCAACAATCTTCTCTTCTTAGGAAAGTTAAATCTTGGCAAAACCAAATTCAATCATTGTACCTCTCAATAAACTTGCATTCAATCGGCTGAAGCAGAGTCCACAGCAATCTCTGTACATTTTAACAGGTTTTTCAGAGGGATCTGCCCTTGGCCCTGTCCCACAGGGAGCTCTGACCAAGCCTGGGGCTGGCCTCCTCTCCGGAGGGGAGGGCACATCCAGGGCTCAGTATCCCAGCCAGCAAACCTGGCACCAAGATGAGTGATGGGGACACCGTGGGATGTCACCCACGCGCTGCATCCCCAGGCCTGGGGGAGGCCAGACACACTTTCCCACTGCAAAAAATCTGACTTTACAGGCTTAGTGCTACCTCATGGCAGAAGGACAGGAGGAAGGGCCTCTTTCTGCCACAGGTAAGGGCAGGGCAGGTGAACAGGGGGGACTGTTGGGGGCATCTCTGCAGCAACCCCGTGAGCCTGAATCGGGGATCCCAGCATCACTGGGGAGCACTCAGCATCACAGGCTAACAGTGACCCTGAGAAAAGGGCTCTCAAGCAGCAAAGGAAGGGGAGCCCACAGACTCAAACTCAGAGCTTTCCAACTTCTGCCTAAACTGGGCAGGATGTGGCCATGAGACCCAAGGCACAGGGCTAACGCTCCTGTGAGCATCATGAGGAAATTAAGTTCCCTGCTTACCTGTGAGCCTCTGGCATGAGCTCACACTTAGCAAATGGTAAAGGCAGCACAGGAGGGAAAACACGAATTCTTGAGTGATTAAAGACACTCGACAGAGAGCTCCCACCCTTCGAGCTGCAAACACAGGCAGCTCGAAACTCAATGCCATACGCAAACAGGGAGCTTTTGTCCCAGCAGCCACGCCAGCCTTGCCATGACATCCACACTTACCATCTTCCACCAGTGCCAAATCAGCAGAGCTTCATCCACCCAGTCCAAGTGGCGGTGCCTGTCCCCAGACAGCCCCGCTGGAGAGGCATGGTGCAGATTTACTGAAAGGAGGGATGTGGGGATCACGCAGACCTGGGCACACAGTGGGCATTGTCCTGGGCGCAGAGAGCCCTGTCAGCCCCGGAACCGCTTCCAAACCAATGGAGCTGCACTGACTTGAACCACGGTCCAGCTCGGACCAGAGGCACCTTGATTTCTAGAGAGCATCACGCCAAATGAAGAAAACCAGCAACAGGCAGAAAAGGCTTCCGCTGCAAAAACCCAGCCAGCAGCTCGGCAGAACGGGTTGTGTCAGTACCTTCAGTAACTCTCAGGGCTTTCCCATAACCCCAGAACGGCGGGTGCGGAAGGGACGTGGCAGGGTCACGGCTTCACCCGTGCCGGGGACACCGAAGTTCACCGCATCGCCGAGCTTCCCACCCCAGCGGCCCGCGCTGACCACAGGGCAGGACCGCCCCGACCCAAACCCACCCATTCCACAGCCCGGAAAACGCGTGAACCATCCCGAGCACGCCCGACAGGCGACAAACACCTCCCCGCAGCAAGGTCTGCCCCAGCAAAGAGCCCGGGCAGGGCATTCACTTGAAAACAGACGCGCTGCGCTCAAGTCGCCGCAGTGCCCCGGGCCGGGCGCCCGCTCCGGGGCAGCCCCGCGGCCGCTCCCGCCCGCACCCACCTCCGGCCCCCGCGGCCGCGGGTGCCCCATGGTGCCGTCAGAGCCCGCCGGGTGCCGTCCCTCTCGCGGGGCACCAGCAGCGGAGAAGCAGCCCCCAGGAACCTCCCTACACCGGCCCCGCCCGCTGGCTCTGGGCGCGCTGCCCAGGCCCGGCCCCCGGGCCCGCCCCGCTGAGGGCACCGCGGCCGCTCCCGGGACCGGGACACGGACCGGGGGAGGAACGGGCACCCCGCCCCGCCCCGGTGGGCGTGAGGAGCCGAGGGAGCTCAGAGTGAGCTAAAGGGGAGTAACTCGGTTATTTCAGCCCAACTTTGCGGCGTGTGGCGGGGAGTTGAGGTTGCTGCGAGCGCCGCTTCCACAGGGAGCACGGTTCTCCCCTTCGTGCCCGGACACTCCGGGAGGGAGAAGCCAGGGCTGCCCACCGTCACCGAGAAACTGCGTTTGACCAGAGAACAGACAGAAAAAGCCCGTGCAAATTAACAGTTATTAATTGTACATGCGATGCTTTTTTTCAGCATAAGACAGCCCAATAATTACAGTCCGGTGCTGTTTGGATCCGAGCTGTCCTCCCCTATACGTGCTGCATTCACCGTGTTACTTCCCATATGCCCTTTTTAATATGCAAGGAGCAGATTTTTTAGCGAGAGAGAAATTTTTTGTGCTTGCAGAAGCATTGAACTGGCATGCGGATAAGCAAAATTCCCAGCAGGTTCCAGCTATAACCCAGCCCTGAGTGCTGGTGAAACGCCCAAAATCTGTCTGCAGCACTGCAGCTCTCACTGCTGCGGCTGTACAGGGAGATCTTGGTGATTTCTTCCAGCAAACTCACTGATTCCACTTCTATATCTACAGCAAGACCTCAGCATGGTTATTAGGATATTTTTATTTCTTAAATTATTTTAATATTTATTTCTTTAAATTTGTGAAGAACTGAACCACAGTCCTTAAATGTAGATGTAAATAACCCAACTTTGATGGCTGCTGGTTCAGAGGCAGCCTCTGTCCCCTACTCTGGCAGTACAATATTGAAGCATCACATTCTCCACCAGAGCAGCACCTGCCTTGTTTATGGGCACACCTGTAGCACCCTGGCTCAGCTCGTTTACACTGGGTTTACTGTGACTTGGCTCACCAACACCTTAACAAAACAGAGTGAGTGATGTGCTTCACACCTAAAATCAAACTTGGAAATCTCAGGTGGGTTCCCAATTGCATTGCAACACGGCTTCCTTCAGCTCGTGGGGCTGGGCTCACACACTGCCCCGTTCAGCATCACTGGAGAGCTGTGAGTCAAGGTGGCTCAGCAGTGCTGGCTGCACTGAGCAAGGAAAAAGTCAGCACAGAGATCTGTGGCACTCAGTGTCAGGAGAGAACAAAGCAAGAGAGGAAGCTGGGGTGGAACACTGCAAGGCAGTGGGAAATATTCCAAGTTGCCCTATATCACTGCAATTTCCACCCCAAAGAGCGGGCAGAGCCGTGTTCCAGACAGGCACATTACCCCACACTGCAGAGAGGTTTCATGCTAAATGTATGGAATAGGAATGAGAGGAGAGACAGCACAGGGAGCATCCCTCAGGGCACCCACCTGAGGGATGCCCAGTCTCTGCCATCTGTCTGAACACACCTCTGTAAACCTCCCCAGCTCCCTGGGGCAGGAGGACAGCGGGCTGCAGGGGACCTCTGCCACCTCCCATCTCTGCACACCTCTCCACATGTGTTGATGCAGAGCAGGGACATAGCAGACACAGAGAAACACAACTTTCTCTGCAGACAAACCCCTTCCCTCCTGCCCAGAGTTCATTTCAGTGCTCATCTCCTATGTGACTGGCTGATTTCTGGCAAATCTTTCCAAATCCATAAACCTTAGCTCACTTAATGCATATTTAATCTCCCTGCTGCAGGTTTATGTTGGCAGTGAGCAGGGCTAGACTAGTAGCAGAAGAGAGGGGACAGTATAGGTGAGCATTTTGGCTTCTACTTTGCACAATTTCCCTCTTTGCAGCACCACAGCAGAGCAGAGGCAGCACTCTCTGTGCCCATGTCCCATTAGTGGTTTTCTACACTTCCCAGAACCTTCCCTGTCCCGGAGGCAATTCATTAAATGGACACTTGGCACATACCCTCAAAAATACCTTGAGCTCCGAGAGGCACAGTATTTCCTGTCGGGAGTTTCTTTGGTTCTCTCCCACCTGCTTTTCATACTTCAGGAACTTCCACACATCCCTCAGAGGATGCCTGGTGTCATCACAGGGGTGTGAAGTCTTCTTTTTTAAGGTGAGGCTCTGGTGCAAAGAGCACTCTGACTGACAGTCAGGGACTGAGGCTGCTGCAGTCTGTAAAACTAAGGTGCTGATATTAGCAATCTTTTTTATTATTATTTAGTTGTACTTCATATTTTTTCCTTCTCTCTAAAAATTTTCACTTCTGTGCCCAGTGAGGTGGCCAAAAGCAGCATGTAAGAGACATCTGCAGAAGGGCTGTTGGTGAACTAAAAGCCTATGCTGCTGCACACCAAACCAAATCCACCAGCTGAAAGATAATGCAGGAAAAGAAACAGGCATTCTTTTAAAATAAGGACATTGTCTTCAGTCTCTGTCACCACTTGACATCGCAACACAGGGAGAAGGGGGAGGACCAGAGAGCTGCAGGACACTAGAGATGCCAAACAAGACAAGGCTTTAAGGGGGAAAAAAGGGGGAAAAATAAATGCCGAACTAAGAGCAGGCTGGAGTGAATATGTGACAGCACAAAGAAGCGTCACCTTCTCCAAACCTCTCAAAACATTTTTTCACAACCTGAAAAACACTCTCTCCTTCCTCTGTGGCAAAAGGCAGTTTTGCCAATGGGTTTGAGTGCAGGAAGGATCTCAGCAGAGCCACATCAGAAATGTGTCTGACATGTTGAACACAGGTGTCACCTAAACAGAGGGTTTTATCCATGGAGATTTTTTATCACCCATTTGCTTTTCCTTTGTTAAATGAGCCCAGCTACACCAGCACAAACCCCAGCCCTGTGTTATTCACAGTGCCACCAATAATGGGCTATTCCCCAGCCCTGTGCTCCTGACACTGTTCACAGCAACCCACACATCAAAGAGGGAAAAATAAAAAAAAACAACCATCAAATGCCAGGGTAGAGCATTTGATGGTTGGTTTTTTTATAAAACCAACCATCTTTCATACCTGCAGGCATTGAAAAGGCCTTTTTTTCTCCTTATAGTTCCCCTTTAGCCACGCAGGGACTCCCTGACACCAAGTGTGGGTCATGTTGGTGACTCTGCAAAGCCGTGGGGACCAGAGGGAAACCAGGGGGAAAAATAAGGAGTTGTTTTTCCCCCAGCTGGGTCACGTTTAGGAAGAAGCCTGCAGAGCCCCAGGGGAGGGAGGAATGAGCTGTATCACCCTTGGTGAGATGAGGGTTTGCTTTGGCTGTGTGTAAAGCCAGGCTCCAGCTTGGGACACCACTGTGCCTCCTGCTCCTGCACCCTGTCCCCAGCCTCTGCTGAAGATGTCCTGACTACAGAGCAAAGGCTTTTGTGCCCTACAGCACAGTGACTCTGCAGCTCCTTAAGACAAAAAAATTTTTTTTATTGTTTTGTCTCATAATACCAGTATTCCAAAAGGAAAAGGCAGGGTTGCTTGTAGAAATCACATTGCCAAGTAGTTTTTTTCCTCGTCTGCCCTTCAAGGACCACTATTGTCCTCCTAACTCTGAGGGAACAAGCAGGGGAGGAGTTTTGTTTAAAGGCACTTCAGCATCAAGTGCCTGACTGGGCCACGGTGCCTCCTGGGAGTTGTAGTCTTGTCTTCTCCCATAAAATCTGCTTTTTCTGCCAAAATTCCACAGCAGTGTAATACCTCCCATGACACAGCAGCAACTCCCCTGCACACTCAGGGGACAGTGGGACCCCTGGACTTTGCTTGCTACAAGAAAAAAAAACAAAACCCTGGGGGCTGCTGAGGATCCAAACCTTATCAGATTTGGCCAGAATATTTTAGTTTTCTTTCACACCCTTCTCCTCTCACAGAATTCCCATGGAAACACAAACAATGCTCTTGCTGTTTGGGTTTGGTTGGGGCTTTTTTTCCTTCTCTCAGCGAGGGGGGGGTGTGGATGAGAGTGGTAAATGAAAAACTTAACTCTAAAAAAAAAAAATAAAGGTGAAGAAGAAAATATATATTGAATAATACATGAGATACCACATTTAACTTGATTTTCCCAGCAGCAGCGCATCTCCCCTCTGTATCGCCCCTTCAGAGCCTCAGGGGACAGAAATGCGCCTCAGAACTAAAATAATACGTATTTCTGGTATCACAAAGTTGCTTTGGGGCAGGAAATGCCCGAATCCAAGCTGTCCCTCCCTTTTCCTCACTGGTGCATCGTTCCGCAGATACCTGGATGCCACCGTGTGGCAGCTGCCCCGAGCAGCGGCGCAGGGACAGCGACAGGGCTGCGGGGAAATGCAAGGCTTTAAGGGGGGAAAAGAAGGGGGAAAATAAAATAAAATAAAATAAAAAGGAGGGTTGGGGTTTTTTTTGCCGCAATTCACAAAACTTCAAGGAATGCCAAGCACGTCAGTAGCTGAAGCACAGGATCTGGAGGAAGGAGAGAGTGCAAACCAGCTCCGTATGGTGTGAGCTCAGACACACTCTCTCTTTCTATTTAAAGCCCTGCAGGAACGTGAATGCCAGGTTTGAGTGAGCTCAACAAGTCCTTCTGAAAACAATTTATGTGGTCCTCTCTACCAAGGGGTCTGGTTATCTGACAGCTTTTAATGCCTTACCATTCCCACACAGCAGGATACAACCCACCTCTTCCTGCTGGAGGACAGAACTCTGGATCTGGAAAGGTATTTAATTAATGACAGAGACCAGAGGGACTTCCCCGGGGTCCAAATCAACTTTGGGATGAGGACATGGGCTGCAGAGTTTTGTGCTGCTGCCTGCCCACCCCTCCCTTTTCCCTCCACGTGGGAAACAATGCTGGGTGGAACCCTGAAGAGGAGGACTGTGCTACCAACAAGGATTGTGCTGTGTCCCCAGGCACATCTTACAGGCCAAACCATCCTGGCAAGGCCAGAACATCCTTCCTCGTCTACCAGCACCCTAAAGCTGTCTCCTGCCAGGAGGCAGCAAGAAGAAAGCAATGCACAGCCCAGGGTCAGGGTTTGGGGTATGCCTCATTCTTCCACCCTCTGCCTCTGGGGAATGCCTTATTTTCCCATTAAGTACCTCTGGGCCATGTCTCAGTTTCCCCTTGTCTACCTGAACAGCACTGCTTCTCATTTATTCCAAGGTGCACTTCATTGAATGGAGAATTACATGTTTTATCATTTGTCCATAACAGGTTGTCAAGTCGCTGTGTTATTATTAGCAACAGGAAAGGAACTAAGTAAATTATTCTTAAAGTATGTAATGAGCACTTGAGTAAGCGTTAAGTAATGAGCGTTTCTTTAGCAGGAATCCAAGCGAGACACGCTCCACCCATTTTGTTACAGACAAAGGCTTATATAAGCTGGATGTTACATAAAACCCTAAAACAGGGAGCAGGAGCACTCCCCCACCTTTGGGTGATAGCTTTGCTGCAGCCCACGGATACCTGAACTGACCCTGAACCAGCTCTGAGCTAGGAGGCAGCTGATGGCTAGGCCTGGAGCTGGCAGGAGCAGTGACAGGGACAGAGGTGTCCTGTGTGTGCTGCCACCAGCCCAGCTCGGGTCTGGATCTGCCCTCGCACTGCTCCGGAAACTGCCCCTACAGTAACGCGCTCCAAGCAGATTTATCATCCCTGTGATCATCCAAGAATGTGTCTCTGCTCTTGTGTGGCAGGGCAGGCTAAACGCCACCCAACCCCAGGGTGGCATCCCAAGGGAATTATAACTGGTGCTTGGAAAGGAGCGTACAAGCGGGGCATGGTTATGGGGAAGCTTCTCTGCAGCTCTTCCTGACTCCAGGGATCTGCAGGAAAGGGATTTTCCAAGACAGAAGTTCTGTTTTTGTAGTTTCCCAGCTCCTGGCAGCTGATTCTTTCAATAAATTGACAGGTCAGTTTTTAAGTCCTCAAGTTCTCGTGAACTTTCAACTTCCACCACATCAACCCACCATAATTTATCATAATTGATCTACAGAGAAAAGGGGATCTACATCTTGCAACATCAATTACTAGAGCTAAAAAAAGCAGGCTGGTAGGGCGTGCAGCCTCTTCATCACATCTTGTGTGCCTGAAAGCCTGTCTGTCTTAAGAAAAATCATCTGTCTCCATAAAGAAATACTTTTCCTCCCTAGACATATTGCATCACACCTTAAAATGCACAACTCCAACACTCAGACACCAGATTCAGCTGACAGAAGTGGTTACTTCCTAGACACAAGGTCACAAAAATCTCAGAGAAGATAATTTGCAATTCTCCTCGTAGCCCAGACACCAAATCCTCCAAATGCAGGTATCAAATGCAGTTGCATGAGAAGTCAGGGACACTTGTCTGGTTGGGGAGAAGAAAAGGGGAGAGAAAGATCTTTAGGGACAGGATTTTGGGGCGGGCAGAGGAAAACGTGTCAGGAGTTGCTCTCTGGACTACAAGGGAGCCATTCATGGCTGTAATCAGTTTGCTCTGCGGTACTTGCAGGAACATGCCAAGGCTGCTCTGTGATTCTGCCCGGCTGACTTAGTGTTTGTGATTGCCTGACCTTTGCTCTAAATAAATTCCCCACACAGAGGGAATTTTGATGCAAGTCCCCTGCATCTATAGCATCCTCCCCGGCTGCAACCCACCGGCTTCCTGGGGCTTTGTTTTAAAGGAGAGACAGACAGAAGGCAGGCAGGAGGGGAAAATGAAGAAATTAAATGCAAGCTGTCTGGCCCACACAATTAAGAAAAAAAAAGAAATCAGAATAGCCTGGCTTTGTTTTCTGTCATGTTATTTATCTTACTTCAGAATTAAATCCAGATGACATAGATAAGACAGGGGTGACCCCTAGTGCCCTCTCCAGCTGCAGTTTCCACTGTTATTCCCTGTATTGATATTAGACCATAAACAGAGGGAAGAAGCAGCACCTTTCAGATTTGTTCTTCATTCACAAAGCCTCTCTCTCTTCCCTTTCAGAAACAAGATCTCATTTCCTCTCACTACTGAAACTCTATCACTTCGAGGCATTCAGTGCAACATCCCTTTGTCGCTGTTGTCTGGGAACAAAATTAAACACATTTACTTGTGTAAGAACTTATTATATTCCATTGACTATTTATCATAGGACATTTATATTTATCACCTTACATAAAAGAAAGAAGAGCCTATTTTGCCAACTCCAGGCTTGTCAATAGCTAAGGCACAGCCATTCAGAATCCTGAGAAGAGACCTTTGTCTTGTAAAAAGTGTATTTTGCAGCACCAAGGCGCTGAAAGGAGCGAGTCTTTCCTGTGACAGCCATCAGTATACACCACTTTTTTTTTGTCTTTCAGCAATGTCAAAACTCTCTGTTCTTGTGAATCAGCCTGCACCAGACATACCCCTCTCACTGTGCTGGGTGGTGCTCGTCACAGGCTTTTCCTTGTGTTACTGCGAGGGAACAGCTCCTCTTTCACAAAAACCTTGAGACACCCCCTCACGGATTACTTTGGGATGCGGGATTTTCTTGAGGAAATAAATGGTCTTAAGCACAAGGCTGAAAGATTTTGAGCTTCCTGTAATGTGAGCACTTTGGGCACTTCCTGCCCTGCTGAGATCAGGGCTCTGCCCACCAGCATCCAGTGTGGGTGGTACCACATCAGTTGACATCTCAAAATTTCCCATGTTTAATGGGATCTCATGAGGCAAAGAAGCCGCCTGCTAGCAGTCCCCACAGTGACATTTCTGTCCTCAAAAGAGCAGCAAGCTCCCCTGTGCAGCAGCACAGCCTGCCCCAGTCTCATCTGATGCCTTTCAGCTCTGGTTTTTTTGCCTTTCAGGACTGGCAGCCAGCACTGCAGCACCCTGCTGCAACTCCAGGGCTCCTCTGCAGAGCCCAGATCCCCAGAGCTGGCACCCTCACCATTCAAACCCCAGGAATGTTTCAACACTTCCCAAAAGCAATTTCCCAGCTCAGTCTCGGGGAATCCTTGGGAGCCAAAGGACACGGGAGGTTGCTGTTACCCCATCACCATTCAGCTGGCACTTCCTTCCCCTTTTGCCACCCACCAGCCCATTTCTTCACCAGAAACTATTTCCAGGTTTCAGCCAGTCCTTCCTCCCCAACAACTTTTTGCTTTCACTCAGCCTCACTGGCCATTCACCCCCAGAGTTCCTTCTTCAGCCTCCAGGCTTCCTGCTGCCCCCATCACCTCCTGAGGCAGACAACCACCACCATCCCCCTTCCCAAACCAGCCCTTTCCTGGCATTTACACCCATGGCTCAGCCC
This sequence comes from Passer domesticus, assembly GCF_036417665.1. NCBI lineage: Eukaryota > Metazoa > Chordata > Aves > Passeriformes > Passeridae > Passer > Passer domesticus. The sequence goes on from NC_087484.1 coordinate 4,391,320, forward strand.
AAGGGAGGCTGCATCGGCCACAGGTGAGGATGGTTGATGCCTCTGTAACAAATATTTTACTCTTTGCAGGGCTGGGCTGGCTGAAATTAAGCAGCTGCATTTTTTCCATTTTCAGTAACTGTTCATAATCTGGTCTGGACATAGAGTGGTTCCAGTAGGAAGGAACAATAAAGATCATCCAGTTCCAACCCCTGCTACGGGCAGGGTCATCTTCCACTATCCCAGGTTGCTCCAGCCCCATCCTACCTGGCCTTGGACACTTCCAGGGATCCAGGAGCAGCCACAGCTTCTCTGGCCAACCTGTTCCCAGGGCCTCCCAACCCTCACAGGGGAGATTATTTTTTCCTAATAACCAATCTGAACACGCCCTCTGCCAATTTGAATCTAATCTCCCTTGTCCTGTGACTCCATGCTCTTGTCCACCATCCCTCTCCAGCTCTCCTGGAGCCCCTTTAGGCACTGGACAGGGCTCCAAGGTCTCACTGGAGCTTTCTCTTCTCCAGGCAGAGCACCCCAACTGTTTCAGCCTGGCTCCAGAGAAGAAGTGCTCCAGCCCCCTGAATATCAAAAATATAATACTGCTCTACGTATGTGCCTGTTCTCTGAATAATTTTCCCCTGATTTCATATCTCTATGTTCCCATGTTCCCTTGTTTACATTAAAAACAACAGTTTCTGAATTGAAGTTCCTCCTAATGTTTTATTTTTAAATCAGGTTTTAAGGGGGGGAGGGGGGTAGGAATTGTGCTAGCCATTGCATAATTTTGGTTTTATCTGGTATAAATCTCCCTTGCTTCTGAGATACCCCATGCTTCCCAGCATGACACCAACTCTGCATGGCTCTTGTGTCTCTGGATGCAGCACTGCTCCAACCTTCCCCCTTTCTTTCCCCCTCTGTTTTAGTCAAAGATATGCAAATATATCATCCTCAGCACTACTGTTTGCTTCTTTCACAATATTCCATGTTCTTTCTCCTGTGAATTTATTTTCCTTATTAGCTTTAGTAAACACCTTTTTTATTCTTCATTGCTGCTCTGACTGTACATGATGTCATACAGAGAAGGCACGACAAAATCTCTTTCTATAACACACATATTTTTCTATAGCTGCATTTTCCCCTATATTCTTATTTTTGCTTGGTGTTAGCTCTGTGTATTCCAGTTATGCTCTGCATCTAAAACAATCTGTCAGCTTACATGTGCCTATAAGCAGTGGGAGTATTAGTTTTGAATATTTTCATTTAAACTCTAGCTTTGTTCCCTTACACTGTTAAAATGTGCAGAATTAGCTCATCACTTAAATATTTTATTATCACAGGAATGAGCTTCTTTGCATGCTTTTGCAGTATTCCACTTTCCAGTTTCCTCACATCCTTGTTCATACTGTTGGAAAGTTACTCTTGGGAAGTAAAAATGCTTGCTTGGATGTCACCTGCATGTCAGAATCTGAACCAGACTATGCTGAATTTGACACAAACCCAAACTATGAACTAGTCCTTCATCAGGTAAAGTAAAATCATCATCATTAAAAATGCTTTCATTAATGACAGGATTTTTTTTTCCTTCCAAAGGCTACACTGCTTCAAGGAAACCATAAATCTTGTGGTTTGCCTGACACTGCAGGTCAGACTAGATGATCAGAACAGTTTATTCTGGTATTCATGCTGATAAACTTACAAATATCCGGACAAACTGCAACTGGTAGAGAGATGGTCAAACAAGATAAGGGAGTTGCTGCTTCTGCTCTTAAATGCTCAAAATTCACCTACAGTCCTGCTGAGACAGCCACTTCTCACCCAGAGGTCAATAATGCAGCTGCTTTCACTTGTTTTCTTTTGTATCTGAGCTGTCTTACAACTTTCAAAACTTTCCCTTTCACAATTTTGTTAGAAAAGCACTTGACCCTGCTGCTGATGGAAAAGCAGTGTTTTATCAATGATTATTGCTGCTTTGGTTTCCTCCCAGCTTGTGACTCCTGTAAATCAGAAGTTTGCTCACTCAGAGGAGTTTGGAGAACCAGAGGCATCTCCCAGACCTTGTTCCTTCACACACCAGCAGTGAGTGCTTCTGATGAAATCCCCATGCTGGGGCCATGGGTTTGAGCAGCCAGGACAGCTCTGTCCCCTCCAGCCACCTCCCTGAGTCCCACAAGGCTGCACACACTGTCTCAGGGAGCCCAGGGCCAGGGGGGGCACAGGAAAGAGGATTGTTACGTGCTGGCCCATTGGATGGATTGCAATAGGGAAAAAAAAAGGGTTTGAATGAGTCATGAGACTTTTAACACACCAAGAGCTGGAAAAACCCACTGGACATGCCATGGCACCTGACCACACAGGGAAGGGGAACATGGGATGGAGCAGATCCCAGCCCCCAACGCAAGGCCCATGAAGAAAAGTTTTATTTTTCCTGTTGAAAATCCATCAGGAAGCATAAAGCCAGTCTCAAAAAAAGTAATTTTCCTATTTGCCAAGCACACATGCAAAAAAGGCAATCAGAAACGCTGAGCACTGCCTTTCCAGAGTTTAGACCAAACTCAAAGCTGCCATCAGTCCCAGTTCATTGCACTCTGCTCCCAGTTTGCTCAGGCCCTCCACTAAAATCAGTAGCATAATTCTCTATTCCTCTTTCTTTTCCCCAGTTTCCAGTTGTTTTGCACAACTCAAATAAAACATGTAAAACCAGGCCTTGCCATGGGGTGAAAACTGAAAAAGGAAGAGCAAGTGAAAAATAAAATCCACAAAACAATGGAAGAAAGACAGAATCCCACATACGAAGCCCCAGCAGAGTCCAGTTGATCATTTCTGTCTGTACTCACCAGCACAGGGCTGCACAGCCCTCAGAATACACCTCAGCTGGAGGTATATTCTCACCTTCCTCTAATTCCATCCATAAATTTGGGAAGAGCAGAGCATTACCAATCTCAACATGCCCAGCAGATAAAAACACCCAAATGTACAGCACAGGATGAGCTGCCTTCACGTGGAACCTTTCTGAAGGCAATAACTGGACACGGGTGGGACTGGGATCAGCATGTGCAGTGATTAAGAAGGGTAATTACCAATGGGAGTGAAACACCCATTTCCCAGCTAACACATCAGGTCCTCTTTAAGCAGAGGGAAATATTAAAGAAAAAAACATTGACAGTTTTTGCATTTCACCCAGTTTTTGCACCCCCTTAGCTGCCAATCGGTGTTCCACTGTGGATTTCTGACAATTATGAACAGAAACATGAACAACAGTAACAAACTGAGCAGCCAGTGGCACACAGCCTCAGAGGCGTTAATCTTTATTAAACCTCCAAATGAAAGTGGCCCTGAAGTGCCGGATTCCCATTTTACCCTCTGTCACACTTACTGGGGAACATGAACCTGACCCAGAACCGGTTCTTCAGCAATTTAATTGTAAGGATCACACACAGCAGCACACCCAGAAATGGGACGCTTAACTTTTACTTTATTTTTTTTAACAGTCTTTGGTTTTTAACTTTCTGTCAGTCCCTAATGCATACCTGGATACCCAGTTATTTCAGAGAGACCAGAGGAAGGTCACTGCTGGAATTCTCTGGCTCTCCTGCATGTAGGTAGGTGCCATGAATTTGAGGGGTTTGGTTTCCAGCTGAGGACACCGGATGTTTCTGTGCTCATAAAGGGGTTGGCATTTATTTGAGGGTCACACTCAAATAAATGAGTCAAGTCACATTCCTGGCATCTCTCCAGGCAGGTCCCTATGCAAATGACCAGCATTTACTTGGAATTTGCATTAATATGTAACTGAAAGGCTGCTTCTGAGGATGCCCGTTTCCAAATGTTTGGGTTCTCCCCATAACCAAACATCTCCAGGCTGGTTTAGGGGAGCAGAGGCTGCTGCTGGGTGTGATTCAGAGCTGCATGTCAGTGTTGGTATTGACTTAATAAACCAAGAGCTGCCGTGAGCAAACTGCCCATCCCAGATCCAAACACCCTTATCTCCTGGCAGCGCTGTTCCTCCCCCATTTAAAGCAAAACTACGCTTTGGAGTCAGCAATGAAATCGAGCCAACGAGGCCGAGGACAACTTCACATCACTTTCTCCTGCTGTCTGTGGAATTCCCAAAATCAACCATGCCATCAAGGAGTACCCCACTGAGCCAGCACCAGCAAACTCCTGTCCAACCAGCCAGCACTTACCTGGATCTGAACTGAATTCCCTGCGGAGCCTCCAGGAGTGATGCAAACGCTCTGCTTGGGCATTAATCCATGGGAAACCTGAGATCCCAGCACTGTGCTGTGCACACAGCTGTCTCTGGAGCCCTGCAGAGAGGACTTGTGAGGCAGCAGCCGTGGCCTGGGACGCAGATGCCCCACGAGTGGGTGAAGTGGGGAGATAAGCGGGTGAGGACACGCCAGCAGCAGCGAGGATCGCCCGGCACAGCTCCAGCTCCCGGGCGCTTCCTCTTTCCAACGTCACTGGGGTTACACGGAAGGACCAGACAGCAAGTGCTTCATGGCCCCTTTTCTTCTTCTTTTACAATAATTAGTTAAATTCTTATTGTTTTAAATGTGGGAAGAAGTGAGTTTTTATCTCGGAGAAAAAATATTGTATAATATTCCTGAATCTAAGCTCGCTAAATGGAAAGGAAAAATCTCCTGCAGTTTTCAGAAAACCAGGCAAGGCTAGGACCCTGGCCAGCCATTCTTCATCATTTTTGGTATATCTGTGCTGTTAGGACACTCACACTACTTAAAGTGGGTGAATAGAGGCAGGCAAGTGAGGGACTGCACAGTGAAGGCTGAGGGAAAGGTGCTTCAGGATTGCAAGTGCTGCCTCAGAACACCCAGCCCAGGTACAGTGTGCTCCTGTGGTATGAAACCACTGGGGTGTCTCAAATTTGCTAAAATGTCTTGGCAGGATGGCTCTGCTTTTCTTCTGCTGTCTCTGGTGTCTGTCTGGTCCCAGAGGAGCCAGGTGCTCCCAGGATCTGCTCCCATGGGACACAGCCAGTGCCAGGCTGCTTCCCAGGAACAAACAGGAGGGAGCACGCTCCACGATCACTGAACAAGACAGTTGTGGCGTATTTAGGCGTCCAAATACTGATTTTAGTGCAAACAGGTGGCAAGTTGGATATTTCTTATAAACTTTCAGAAGTGCTTCAATCTAAGTGTTGGGAAGATTGTCTCATCTTTATTCTGAATGGCTTTTCTTTTCCATTTCCTTATTCTTTTGATGGGCTGAACCCACAGAGCTCTCCTTAAGCTCCAGTAAGGATGAAAAGGGATGCTGAGATCCCCTGGGAGAGATCTGAATGAAAAACCACCTGGAAACAGTGTAATGGAGGAAAAAAGAAAGGCGAGGGTTCGGTTTATTGTATTCAGGTTGGTATTTGTATCAGTGATAATATATAGTGACTGTTTGAAGGTCAGTATTTGTTTCGGCACACTCGCTATCAGTGAGCAGCTGAGTCATCCTGCCTTGTGCACACGGGGAGAATTGTCCTTGTGAAACACCATGGATGACTTTTTCATGTTTTTACCCCAAATCCTGCTGCATTTTTAAAGCGCTGAACACACGATGCTGCTCTTTACCCAACTCCTCTGACCTGCTGAAAACCCATCCTGGCCTTTCTGCACTGCAAACACCAGCCTGGGACCTTTTAACCTGCCAGTAACACACTGCTGATTTTTGGGAGGTTCCTTGTGACTCCAGAGTCGTGAGCTTGCAATCTTTTGAAAAGCAGACTTTAGAAGGATGTTGTAAAAGGAACACCTTTGCCTTCTGGTTGCAAAAAACCCCAGGGATTCCTTCAGGAGATTACAGCCCCCCATTCAAATAGGGTTGTTTAGGGTCACTATTAATGACTCAGCTGATGGAGACAGCACTCACACAATGATAGCCTGGGCAAAGGCTGGTTTTAATTAGCAACACTAAGAGCTGTTAGTGACCAAGTACAGTACTGAGATTGCTTAGGGCCATGGAGTTCAGTCCTTCCTTTAAAAATTTTCCTAAGACTGTTGCCCTGGGAGGAAGAAGCCACTGGGGTGTTTGGCTTCACCGTTGCAGCAGGAACCACAAACGTGTCTGATCAAAGCTACAAAGGAGGATTTTGTGGTCTCTTAAGAACAGACATGCTGAAATATTCCTTCAGTGGGGACACACAGCAGAGGAGGGCATTTCAAACAGTCTCATACAGTCCCAAAAACACTTACATTAACACCAGCCAGCCCTTTAATCACCACTTTTGTTTGGGATGTTGTAGTTCTATGAAAGTGGAAGCAGTGCCCTCAGGCATTGACCTCAGATGCTCTCCCCTAACTGCACAGAGCTGTGACAGGGTAGGAGCTGTGCTGAGAAGGATGCCTTGCCCCCTACTACATTTCCCTCTTGCTCCCAGTTTGCTGCAGGAAGGCTCATCCCTTCCTTACTCACAGGAGGAGGAAGCCTTTCAAAAGATGCAACAGACCCAGCAAGCCTTGGCTCCTGGTTTGTGGGAAGATAAATTGTCTTCTGGGAATGGTAGTCCCAGGAAACACGAATTTGCAGCCTTCCTGGGAAGGTGAGCCAGGAAAGCTGGCAGCCTGCAGCTGTTTCCATAGCTCCAGTGCAAGGGAAAATGTTGAAATTGAGGGAAATTTTTACAGGCAACTCTGCTTGGAAATTAGCGAGCTCTAGTAGGAAAACTTGAACGTGTTTAGGAGAATTAGACACCAAGAAAGAAACTCTTTCTGCCATGATGAGGATTGGAAAAGGGTGGTATTTCTTGGAGTCTCTATAGGGAAACTAGCCTTGGGGTTCCATGGGAGGTTTGAAGGCTGCTTGAGGAGAGAGCATTGGCTGGCCAGAGCCAGGCACAGCTGAGCCTTATGACTCAACAGGCATGAAAATATTCTGCCAGAGTTAAAGCAAGTAGGTTTGCAAAATGGAGATGGAGACTTTGGACCCCAATCTGCACCAGCCTGGCAGAGGAGAGGAGCTGCTCTTCCTGCTGCTTTTCCCTGGGGATGAGGTGCGAGGCAGAGCAGAAATATACATACAGCTGGAAGAAGAAACCCATTGGTAGGAACGAAGAATTACTGACAGAAAGTGCACAGCGGTTGTTTGTGGTTTCCAGAAGCCACCGCAGTGTTTGCAGGCTGAAGGAGGCAGAGGAAGTGTTTCTATGGACGACTGAAGACTGAACCCAGCACGGGCGTCAGGCTGGTAAATCAAAGAGAGAACGCTGCGCTTGCCCGCTGCTTCAAATGCTGTTACAGGGAAAGTCATTTATATTCTTATTCTGGAAAAGACTGTAATGTCCTTGTTTGTGAGAAGAAACGCTGTCCTCTGGCTATGCAAAATTCTGCACAGCATGTTCTGTGGAAAGCCTAAATGCATTATCCAAAAGTTGTGGAGCCCACGGGGAGATCCACCAGCTTCCATCACTCCGCTCAATCCCACTTGCACACTGTCCCCCTCCCTTTGGGCTGTCCTGGCCTTGGCTTGGTGCTCCACACGTCCCAGGGGCCCAGGCTGTTGCTAGAAAGTCATATTTATGTAGAAACAGCTCAGCTGGGGAGGGCTTGGTTTCAGCACTGGCGCTGGCTCACGTGTGGCTGTGCAGCGCATCCTCTGCAGCCTCTCTGAGAGGGCTTGGTTGGAAAACTGCCATAACTTATCCTGCTTTGGTGCTTGGGGTGCAGCATCAATGGGAGTGCTGCACTCACCAGCTGAACACTAAATAACTGGAAATAATAACCAGTGAAGACATTTATGAGCTGAGTGAGGCCCTAGGACAATAAAGGAAGCTTGATGGTAGCTCATTCATTACCATCTGCACATATTGGCAGTAAAACTGACACCAGCAGTCAGAACCACAGGCCTACAAAGACCTCTTAACATTATTTTCCACTTTTACAAATTTAATTAGGTCTTTCCCCCTCAAGCAGCAAAATACAAATATTTTTTTCCAGGTAATATAGCCATTTTCTAGGTAAAGAAGCGGAGAGAACACTAAAGAAGAAAAAAACAACTATATTAGAACTGTTATTCTCATTTTCTACATGGACATTTTGGCAAACACTTTTTCTCTGAGAGAAACAGTCTTTTTGTTCAGTGTCCTAACTCATGGGCTTTTAAACCAGAATGCTGATGGATGGAGTCTCAAAAGGTGGAATTTAATCTGATTTCCCACATCTTTCTCTGGCTCTACTAGGCTGCTGTAAGTTTAGACAGGAATAGTCATAATTTCTGTTTCAGCAGTAAGACATGGTGATCTCTGGTTCTCCTTCCCCGCAGCTGGCAGTTTCACTGGGCTCTTGCAGTTTTGGGAGGGGATATTTTGCATTGTAGGACAGCACTGAGCAGAACTGTAAGAAAATCTTATCAAAATAAGATAACACCTCAGAGCCCAGCAGAACTGGGGTGGTTCATGCTGCAGTAATCAGTGCTGGCCTGAGCAGCCTTGTCCAGCTGCTGTTGACATGAGGGCTTGGGGACAGCTGTAGCCAACCCCAGGGTGTTCCCAGATAGCAAACAGATAGCAGTGTGCTGCTGGAGCCCTCATTCAAGGTCTGGGTTTAGCCAGCAGTTCGTGTTGGTATGTGTTGATTCCTGCAGGAAGATAATTTTTGTGCCGCTACGGCAGATTTTGGTTTCCAGAACAACCTGTAATGGAGTGATTCTTTTTGCTAATTATGCTGTCCAAACAGAACCTCGTGGACCTGATTTTCTGTTATTAGAAAGAGAAACGCCATCATACCAGCATACAAATGACAAGATTGAGTAAAGTCTCAGCTATTATACCAGCAGTTGAGCCTGTCTTTCCCAGAAAGAAAATGATTCACGTATCCCATGACATCATTCCAGTTTTTCTGGGATCCTGGATTCCTGGATTTCCTAATACTGTGACGTCTGATCCCAGTTTGTGGTGAATAAAGTGATGCTAACTGACCAACCATTCAGTCTATCATCTCAGGGGTAGCATTATACCTTCCCTGTGCAATGGTGTAGTATCTTATGCACAAAATGAACCTTAGGCTAAGTAAGCCTTACCAGCCTCACTTCTGAGCCTTACAGAATCTTCACTAGGATTTGGGAAAACCAGCAAGAGGAGAGGGTACCAACCTATTGCCCACAATAAGCTTTCAAAGATGAATATTCCTATTACACCACACCCTGGGGGAGCTTGTTATGACTTCCCCAGCAATACAGAATGCACTTCTGCCATCAGATAACTTTTTGATAGGTAGGGGCCTGGAAACCCTGCTCATCCCTGCTGTCCCCTCACCAGGCTGCATTTGGGAATGAGTCATTCCTGTATTTAAACTGAAAACACGGTGATGCCTGTCAGATCCCTGCGTGCAAGATGGGACAAAGGGGAACAGTTTTAAACCAAAAGAAGAGAGATTTAGACTGTATATTAGAAAAAGGTTCTTTGTGAGGGGGTGAGGCCCAGGCTGCCCAGGGGGGCTGTGGCTGTCCCATCCCTGGAATTGACCAGGAACAGGTTGGATGGAGCTTGGAGCAGCCTGGTCTAGTTGTGGTTGGAAGGAGGTGAACTTTAGGATCCCTTTCAACCCAAACTATTCCATGATATCCAGAGTGAACAGGACCAAGCAATAGGACACCCACCAGCAGCTCATCCCACGCTGCATCACTTCATCCTGGGGACAGCCCAGGTTTGCCTTCCAGCAGCTCAGGGATGGGGAGCACATGGGCACGTTTGCTTTACGCAACAAAACAACAACCAACAGGCTCCAGCTCTGCCTTTCTTCCACAGAAAGGCAGCCAGAGAACTGCCCTCTCCCACGAGCCTGGTGCTCAGCCTATGAGATAATACAGGCTGGCCTTTTCTTTGCAGCTGTATTGTTTTAGTGCTTGGAACATAGCAGCAGGCTGAGCAATGAGTCATCTGTCACTAGATGGGGTTAAAGTAATTTCCGTTTTCTGTTGCCATGGGGAAATCAACGTCCTAAGATTTGTCCTTTCTCCCACTCAAACACGTGGGAGTAGAAAGCCTGAAACCCAGCAGGACTAAACATTTTTTTAAATTATTTTTTGGATTTTTTTTTTGTCCCCTTATAAACAAACTTCCCTCCCTGGCCTTGCAGCTGTCAGTCTGTTCCCGGAATCATCCGGTTAACAATGTCATTCCCCTTGGATTGCAAAAAATCCAGAAGCAGAGTTAAGTAAATATTTGACATTCATATAGGAGTTGCTTCATGTTGTCACTTGAAGAGTCACTTTATCTTGTAAAGTTTTATGTGTGCATTCAAGGGGGAATTATAAACTTGATATTATCCCAATAAAGTTGAAACTTCAAAGGAAAAGTAAATTAAAGTAGCCGTTTCCCCAGCATATAGTGTCAGGATATAGTGACTAACAGAAACAGGAAAGAGGAAATTGCAGCAAATACCATTTAAAACCTTGCTAATGTATAGTTTATATGAGCAGCAGCACAGCAACATCTAGTGTTGATCAGGAATATAGCTGGAAGTTATCGCATGCTTTGTTAACAGTATTTTGAAGAAATTAAGTGTTTCCTGGACCATGACACCACTGGCCAGCTTCAGCTTCTTCTCCCCTGTGTTCCCTACTGTGCCAGCTCCTTGTCACTGCCTGGGCTAGCTCTGCAGAAGTGCAGCCGCCTGGGAATGCTCCCAGTCAGCCTGGATCATCAGGAGAATCACTGGGCTTCTACTTAAGCACCAATTAAATAAAGCTACAGACTTAAATGCAATTCAGCACACCAGTGGCCAAAACTTCTGGCATCTGAACTGAAATTAAGAAAGCAATTCCTTCCTCAGAGCTGATCCCTTTACCAGTAAACTTTGCTGTCAAACTGGCAAAGCACTCAAAGTTATTCCTTTCCCTAGAAATGAGTGTGCAAGTGTAAAGTGGGGTCTTAGAGTAGGCCCTGCTTTCACCCTCCTGTATTTCCCCACAAAAGGAGGGTTACTGTATTATACACAGTTTAAGAAAATCTATTAAAAAAAAAAAATTATTGAGGAGCATATCTCATGCAGACACCTCTTTTTATTTAAAAGACACCTGAGGCTCAAAGTTAAGTTCTTGCTACTTAGCTCTTCTGTAGGTATACATAATGGGTGAGCATTCATTTAGCTTTGATTACCTAAATTTAACTAAACTAATCAAGTGTAACTTAACATCAGTTTAGCTTTTTAGTTTAATTTTTAATGACTTTGTTAAACTCTCACAGATTTGTTTTTTCATATAAGCAAACCTTCACATCAGGATTCACTGTGGACTATTTAAATGAAATAATCTGTCTATTTAGATTACAGCTCCTACTACATGAAGTTTGCTTCATCTTCAGTAAGATAACATCCTTTAGGTTTTCTCAAACAAAACAAAATTAATGACTGGCTGCTTTCCAAGTCCAGCTGTCTTGCAACCCCCTGTGAACAGATTTTTTGCCACATTTAAGTTTATTACATGATCTAATTAGCGCGACTGTGTAGGTGCGTGGAATGCACTGGAGGAGAGGGAAAAATACAAGTGTACAAAATTCCATTATATAATTTGCTATGGGAACGTGATTATTACAGAGACCTGGATCACTCTCTGGATTCTTGTCAGCAGGATTTTGGGAGTGAGCAGTTAGGCAAGGAAAAAGAAAGGACATTCAAGTCTATCACAGAGAATGGGGCCAAGAGCAGGAAAGTCTGACTACCATCTGACTTTTGTGGCTTAGAAATATAATCACAATTTTAAAAGGTATTAATTCTATACTCCCATTTGCTACTTTTGCCTCAAGAAAAAAACAATTCAGCAGAATTCAATGCCTGGCTGGAAGTGAGGACTTCAGGCTTTTCAGCTGTGCTGCAAAGCTCAAAGTCAAAATGAAATACAGCTTATAATTAACAGCAAGAAAATACAGATTGTTACCAACTCTGGCCCTTAAAAAGGCATCAGGGTGTCTATTGGAACACACAGCCAGACCAGAGATCAGAGCTCTGCTTCATGTTATTAAGACATTCACAGCACCCTAACAAAATTAAACGGGCAGCTCAGTAACACAAAGCAAGATCAGACTCTTTCTTCCTGCTGCATGCATGAAATGACATTTTAAAGTGATGTGTGATCTTTCAGCCTGTAAAGGGATCAGGCACCAAGCACATCTGGCATGCTGATCCTCTCATTCAGGGGCATGAAGTCATCCTCCAAGCTGCATTGCTGAGTCAAGAATGTGCAATTTTCCACGTGTCACTTTACTGACTTGCACCCTGAACCAACATTAATATTAATTTCACTGAAGATCAGGCACATTTAAGAAAACTACAAGCCCTGCTAATTGTGTGTTTAATTTAACTAGAAATAAAACAGTGCTTGGTAAAAGGGGCTGGTATTATTTGAACAAACACTCTCCACACTGCACTCTGCCATAAATCAGCTCAGTGCTGTATTCCTCCTGACGGGGTCAATTTGGCATAAAGGGATCGTCAGAAGTGTGAGTTTAATTACAAAATTCCTACCAAATTTGTCGCCCTGCCTTCCCCAGCATGCTGAGGGGACATTGTCCTCTCAGCAGCCCGAGGTGTCACCACTGTGCTCACAGGCTTGGCCTGAAGCTCAATTATCCCATTCCAGTCTGCTTTAGGAGAAGCTCTGGGGCATGTGGCTGTGCCCAGTGTCACCCTGGCTGATGGCAGCACCCAGCTGCAGCTGACAGGTCTGAAATGAGTTTGAGGATAGGATTGCAGATGATAAAGTACACAATTGCACTGGACCTTGCAATCAAACTATTTGCTGTGGCAGGTAGGGAGAAACAGTGCTCCATCAGTGGCAGGGCCCTGCTCTAATCCCTCTAAAACCAAAGGCCTTCCCTCATTGTGCCCAGAAATAGATCCTCAGAGTGACCTGCTACCTTCAAAGCATCTCTCAAGGGTCTCAGAGCCCTTTTCTTTCATATTTGGGTCAATGAAAGGCACCAACATTAGGTTTATGAATAATTTGATTTCAAACTACCAGCTAGAGCCTATTCCCTCTAAATCAACTTCTTACACACACATTACACCAACAATAACTGTCCCAGGGGAAGGTGGTCCCCTGCAGGAGGACACATCCCTGTCCTGCAGAGGCTGGACTGATGCTGGCTGTGATGGGCAGATCAGTGCTGGGAACAACCCCCTCAGTGCTGTCCCTCTGCACTGGGAAGGAGTCTGCTCTTGGGGAGGCAGGTTAAAGAGCAATCCAGGAATCACAGAATAGGCTTTCTGCAGCTGACAGGGCTTTCTGCAGCACATTTGGAAAAAAAAAACCAAAAACCCAAACATTTCTGGGGGTGAAGGAACCTTATTTACCAGAGTGTAAAACCTTCTGTTTCTGTAGGAACATCTGAAGACAAACAGAATAGAGCTTGTGGTGCCAGGTAAACAGCTCTTGCATGCCATGGCTACGGTCTCTAAGGAGCTGCTGTTTATTATGAGCCATCCCTCTCGGCCTTAGTGACAAACCCTCCCTGCAAATCCAGCAGGGAGAGGCTCACAAGGAAAGGAAGAACTTGCATGGAGTTGCCAGAGGGATACTTATTACCGTTGGGATTATAAGCCTTTTTTTTTTTTTACCCCTGGATTTCTGCCTTTTCTCCTGTGTTTTTTTATATAAGCTCTGATTCTTTGGATGGAGTCTCACCAGACCATTTAGGATGGACCTTTGGTAGGCAGAACAAAAGTGTTGTCAAAGGAAAGATGTTAGTGATCCTACAGAGGCATTAAAAAGTCAACTATGTCTGAATCATCTATTTTCTACTTTCAGTGAACTATATTTAAACAGAGAAATGCTCAGAATTACATGAAACTAAAGCAAGAGACTCCCTGGGGACTCTTTATAAGATTTAAATTTGCAGTAAATATTGGCATATTGATTATTATCATGACCTGCTGATTTTTAATTTCCCTTCTCAGACAACCCCCAAACCTTCTCTTCCTTACCCTGATTTGGGTGTTTAAAAGGGTATAAATGTAAATTAGAACCCCCGGGTTTTGCTGGTTGTTAATGTGATAATTACTTAGTGCTTTCCTTTGGTCCTTTGCCTAAGTCTTTGCATTTCCAAAGGGATGCTTTAAGATGCAGTGAGACAAGCACAACAAGTTTTAAGGAGTAAAACTCAGCTAGGCACCTGGCTGGGGAATCTTCATCCTCCTCACCGAGGGTACAATACACACCTGGTGCCTCCTCCTGGAAATGCCCTCTTGGCCCAGCATAAAAGCTGGTGAGGTTTTGGGGATGGGGCCCCACAGCTGGAGGAGCTCAGAGGAGCTGATGGCCCTGTGGCAGCAGGGGAAGCCCTGAGGAAGCAGAGTCAAAGTGGGGGTTGAAGGAAAGGTGCATCTTCTCCACCTCACCCCAACAGCTGGAGAAGGATCTCCAGGGGAAATCCTACTCTTGGTTTTCCAGGGGACTTGATGTTGTTGTGATTTCTATGCAGTGATTTAGCCAGGGGGTTTTATACCTATATATTCCCACCACCTAACTGGTAAGCCTTGACACAGTTCATTATTTTCTTTTCAATCCAAAAGGACAAAGGATTCATTATCATTTCTGCCGTCCTCGTACCAAGGAGATGACTGCAGTACTTTATGGCTTCCCTACCCTTCCATCAACCTTGGGATGTTTATTTTTCTTCAAACATAGCTGTTTGCAGCATGCTAACAAGAACTGAGGATCTTTTAACACTGCTATTTGTTTACTGAAGACATCAAAGCCTTTCTTTCCACGAGCCTCCTTTGAGCCGGTGCAATCTGCAAACAGCCGTGCAGCACCGAGGTGTGTTTTGTGCCTCCAAAATAAAACCACAGTGCACCGTGAAGATACAGGTATTTTCCTACCTCAGGTTCTAAATTCAGCTCTGCTTCATCCCTCATTCCTCAGCTCCTCAAACTGTTTGTCCCCAGCCCAGAGCCCTGCAGTTCCAGCAGACCTTCCTGCTGCCTTCCAGGTTGGGTGGAGGGACACAGCTGCCAGCGTGGACCGTGGCAGGGATAGCAGCTAATCTAAAACAAATATTTTGCAACAGCTATGAGCAGAAGCATTTCCCCGTTTCACTTTGATGGCCAAGATGCTAACAGGAAGCAGCGCTCCATTATTTAGTGTTAGGTCCTGTCAGCTTTCAGTTCAGACACAGCCTGTGGGTGCTGGGAAATACACAGTGCAGGAAATGACAGATGTTGGCAGCAAAATAAATAACAAGAGCTGCTGAAAATAAAGTCCTAAGAAATGCTGGTGTATCCTTTTTATGGATTTCCTAGATACATTGAGGCTATTTTAAGGCAGATTGAACTCCCACTCCTTGCAGTGTAAACAGGATTATTCCCTCTGTGGGACATATGGCAGCCGAAACGTCATCATTTGTGCATCACTGGTATTCCCAGTCATGTTTCAAGTTTTGCCACACCCTAAAGGTGTATCCCACCATTCAGAGCCTCCCAGCAGCCTTCAGGGAGCATTAAGCAGTGCTAGTACATCCCAAAAACATCTCCATGGAGGACAACCTAAAGCCTGGCATGGAGAAGGACATACTGGAGTGGAACCAAGATCAGCTCCCTCAGGACAGCTGTGCTGTGGACAACAGGAAGAAAAGGACAGCAGATGAGGAGGATGGGAAACGACTGAGCAATGGGGGTTTTATTCCACAATGAAGTAACTCACCCTGAGATGCACTGGTTGAAGACAGAGCAGGAAAAGATCCAAGATTTTCCAGGAGTGGGGAAGGGTGATGGGCAAGGTCAGCGAGGGCAAGGCAGATCTGCATGGGCAAAGTCCAGGTCACGAGAAGCTCTGACTGTCATGTTTGGGGAAGGGTTTGTGTTCTAGGGGCACTTTCAGGAACATGCAACTTGCTTTTTATTCCCCTGCCATGGGTGTCACTCACCCAGTCACAGGGAGGCTTCCTGCATGGGCTGGTGCTGGTGGCAGCTGTGGAGACCTGCTGCAAGGAGGAGACCCACAAAAGAGGGGCTGGGTGGCAGAAACTGTGTTGTTCAGCAGGTTCTAATCCTGAAAATTTGAAAAGGAGATGTAAGGGGAGAGGAGTACAAACTTTTCTCCATCTACTGGCTTTAAACCAGGCAAACAGTGCTGTATGAAAGGGTGCAGCCAAAGAGGCTGCAAGTGTGTGGGACACAACAGTTTTGGCCACTTCCCTCGACTCTGGGTGCTGTGAAACTCAGGTACAGCACATGGCTCATCAAGGCAGGGCTCAGCCTCCCAGTGGCGTGGGAGAAAAGGAGAAACTGTTCCCCCATAGGGTCCCCATGGAGTTGGGAACAGGGACAAGGCCCCCTTGATGACCCCTCCAGCCCCAGCACTCAGGTGCATCCTGCAGAGCACTTCCACAGCCTTGCCTTCAGAAATAAAAAAATGGTAGACTCTTAAAATAAAAACACAAGAGTTTTAAGCATATCCAACTTTGGGATAGAGTGTAAAATTTCTTGCCAGAAAAATTTTAAAACAAACTGGAAACTGATCATCTACTCATTTAAACGATGTGCCTGGAGCTAAACCAGCAAGACTGAATAATCTCTGCACCCCTTTCATCTTCCTTCAACTTTTCCTTTGTTCCATCAGCCACATGTGTGTTAAGTGTAAATTGAAGGGCTCTTTGCTGGAAAAGCAGATTGTGTAAAGGGCTTGGCCCTCATCTTATAATTCAGCTTCAGTATTACAATTACTCTTAATAGCACTCTTGTTTTGTTGTATTATTTATCCTGGCTAGAACCCTCTAGGATCCCCTGAAGGGTTTTGTTTTTTTCTTTTTTCTGGTGGATTTAGCCAACATCCACTCATGAATCCAGATGTTTCTGCTTTTATCCACGGGA
Organism: Passer domesticus; assembly: GCF_036417665.1. Lineage (NCBI taxonomy): Eukaryota > Metazoa > Chordata > Aves > Passeriformes > Passeridae > Passer > Passer domesticus. The sequence goes on from NC_087484.1 coordinate 4,408,107, forward strand.
ATTTAATGGTATGGACATGCCAAGATCATAACTTCAGGCTCAGCCTCAAGACAAGTATTTTTCAAATTCCCTAAATCAAAAATGGAAAGTGCCACAAAAACCCCCCTGGGTCTTATTGCATTTTAGCATGCCAGAATGGAAAACAACCACAGGACAATGCTGCTCCTATGCTGAACCAGAAATCACAGCCCAGATTGTGCTGTTCTCTGTGATCTCGGACACAGAATTTGCCTTTAGCACAAACCCAGCTCTTCTTCCCCTTCCCAGCATGAAGTCAGGAGCACAGACACACTTGGGTCCAAGATGCTTATGTTGGGAAAAAGATTCCACCCCACCAGGCAGAGCCAGTGCTGCTGCATTTAAATGAACAATTGCCTGTGTGTGTCACAGATACTGTCCCCAGACAAAACTGGGGACAGGGATGCAACATACCCTGCCCTGATGGGGACCTGGTGAATAACACAGTGTCTGCTGGGCCTGTGGCAGCACTCAGGAAAAATAACCCACCCCAAACACACTCCTTGCCCAGAGTGAAAATAGCAGCACAAAGCAGAAGTTTAAATAACCCTAATAACCTTCCTTCTGCACTGCCTGGGGTTTCCTTCAGGCACTCCTGTTTGTGGCATCCTGAATTTCTTCCCTGCTCCCCATTTGTCAGCATGACAATTAAAGCTGGTGAGTGGTGATGGTCAGTGCCAGCCTGTGTGGAAGGTGTCCTGTAAGGGATGGCCAAGTGTTTCCAGTGCCCTGAGATTCCTCAGGGTCAGGACACTCAGGAGCATGGAACAGCAAAGGCAGGAGATGCACAGAACAGTTTTTGGTGGCCTTTCAGCAGCCAACATTAAACACTTTCTCTGTGACCACAGCAAGGACATGGTGTCATGTCAGAGTGCACAAAAGGTGAATTTCATCCTTTCCTCCAAGGCCCTCACAGCTGGCTTTGAGTGCCCACCAGCAGAACCCTGGTCCTGCCTTTACTGTGCTCAATCCAATCCCTTTTAAACCATTCCCTGAGCACTGGACAGGGGAGGAACACAGGACAGTCATTCCTGGTAGAGAAGAGCCCCTTGTGCTCCCCAAGGCTCCAGCTATTGCCTGCTCTAACAGCATTAGTGCTCTACCTGCAGAGCTGTGGATCAAAGAACATCCAAATAATTCCTAAAAGCTGTTCTGAGGCTTCCCCCAGCATGGAAAAGCCTCTCAGCTGGCACAAAGGGAGGAACTGGCTCCTTAGCAAACCCCTCCGGGGCAGGGATGTGCTGGGACAAGGAGGAGGCACAAGAGCCAGGCTGAGCACCCAGCAAGGCTTTTCACCCACCCAGCCCAGAGCTGGGCTCAGCCACACCAAAATCCTGCTGAGGGCAGGGGCAGGTGGTGCATCAGGCAGGGGGACAACTCAGGAGTCAATAGGGTGTCACATGCAGGAGGCAGGAATGGAGCAGCAGGGTCAACCTGGATGATGCATTTGGAAAGAAAACCACTTTTCTTGTTAATATCATGGGTCACAGGGCTCATTGAGGCTGCACGTTAAATATCCCACCAGCACAGTCAGTCTCCCACTTCCTACCACATCTTCTGTTTTATAACAAGAAATTTTGTTGTATTCAAATATACAACTTAAATTTTAAAGGCCACCCATTGTCCTTAAACACCATATGACAAACTGCATACCTGTTCCAACTTATTCTTCTGGTATTCTTAGTAAAATATAGCTTCAATGACTTGGTCTTCCCTGTAAAAAAAAATTTTTTAAATCTCCATTTTTCTTTAATAAGTTCATGACATTCAAGCTACTAATTTTCCTTACCATCGCATCCTTTTTTTGGACAAGAAATAAAGAAGATTAAATATATTTTTAAAAGAGGGTTTATCCAAGTTGGAAATGAAGAAATACAAAAATACTCTTTAAAGAGGTTGTTTTTGTTTTTTGTTGTTTTTTTTTTTTAAATAAATAATCACTCAGCAGGTCATAAAAGTGATAAAATGCTTTTGTCTCCATTTCAGTGGGAAGCCAGTTTTGCCTTTAATATCCTGAGCACCATAGGAGCCCCAGTGCCATTTGCTCCTGCTGTTACTTCCCTTCCTTGGCCCATCCTGCTACTGCTCCCTGGCTGGGATCAGCCACCTGGGTTACAGTCCTGCTCCCTTTTCCCTGCACTGGCTTCCCAAATCTCTGCAATAACCATCATGTTGTGAGTGGTGCCCCCTCACCCTGCAAACACTGACCCATGTTTGAGTTTGGCTGTGTTCTGTGCAGTTTTGGGTTTTGTGCGGACTTTCGTGAAGCTGCTCCAATTTGCATATTTAGAGATAGAATCAGTCAGGCTGGGAAGGTGGATTGCCATGGCTGGGCAAGGACAGGTCCTGAATGCACTCACATTGGGATCAGGAGTACCCTGAAGCTGCGTGCTTCATTCCCTCAGATCATCTTATGAACCTTTAATTTGGCCCCTCAGCCCCATTGCACCTTTTGCATGCATAGCCTGGGCTTCTGAATTTAAAGGCTTGGCAAAATTTTATGGAAAATGCAGTTTGCTATTGACATTACAGAAGGCAGAACCTGAAGATTTGCCTTTCTGCTCTTCCTTGTGACTGTCAACATTGCTCTGCCAGGAACACCCAGAGCCATCAAAACCTGCACAGACCTAGCTCTGAGATAAGCACAGCAACACAGACATCAGCAGCAGGAGAGGTGTGAAAAATAGCCACCATTCAGCATGTGGTGCCTCTGCTGCAGGCAGAGCCTTGGGCAGGAGCACCCCGACAGTGCAGGAGGATGAGAGGGAGGGCAGGAGGGAAAATGGATGAGGCATGGCATTGATTTCCAGCCCTGTCATTCCCCCAGCCCATTCACCTTGGAGATTTGCTGTGGGTTCAGATAATGACAAGTTTTGCTGTGCTGAGGGAAATCTCACCTTCTGTGCAAGCCACCACTTGGGGTTTTTCTTCCTTTTAACCTTTGCCTGGAGCCAGTCTGGAAAACCCCAAAAATAACAGTGTTTCCATGACAACAGCCCAGCAGTGGGCTCCTCTGGGACACCTGAAGAATCAAAACACCGCCAGTGCTTTCTCCTGCTCAGCACCACTCTGTGGTGCCACAGCCACATCCTCTCCCCTCTCGTGCTGCAGTGGGCTGCAAGGGGCTTTGGGCAGAGCTCTGCCTGCTGTGGCATCCCTGTCACAGTGATGATGCTGACATGTCACACTGCTCAGGGTGCAGGGGCAGGTATTGCACCACAGAGCCAGAGAACAGCCAGAAGGGTCTGCAGCCTCAAGGGCTGGGCAGCTGTTGCATTTTTATAATCCCCCAAGATGATTAATCAGATTCATCATTTTCATGCCCTCCTTGGTGTTTTACAGGGGATATGAAGGGATTCTTTGTTACTCAGTCCCTGCTTTGCTCCCAACATTTCTCCTGCCTGCGCTGAGCCGATGGTGCTGTCCCAGCAGAGCACCCTGGGACCTCACCAAGACCTAGAGCATCCCCTCTGCCCCCTCTCCCTGAGCAGGGCAGGGGATCAGCCCCTGGCAGAATCAAGCCCTGCTTACCCAAGTGTTTTCTCCCAGCACCTTCCCCAGAGACTGACTCCAGCTGAGTGCCCACTGATCCACCACTCCCGAGGCAGCTCCAAACCCTCATCCCTTCCCTGCAGCACTCTGTCTGCCCTCAGACCACGATTTATGAGGCCAGCCCATGGATGTGGCTGCAAGAGGAGTCCAAGAGCTTTTTCTGCAATGCCACAAGCAGCACAAAAGCAGCAAAGTGCTCTTTGCATCCCTGATCCTGGCTGCAGGGGTTTGAGCAGGACCCTCGCCCGGCCAGCAGGCTCTGCAGTGGCACCAAGGAGGCAGCCCGGTGGATGTGTGCCAGCCTGACAATGGGGTTTCATTTAACAGGCACAGATTTAAGTGTGGAAATCAAATGTGAAACAGTCGTGGCCAGCATTGTCTGCATTCTTGGAGGGGCACAGAAGGAGCAGAAAGAAAGGAACTGAGACACTGGCCCAGACATGCTCCAGCTGTCTGTGACTACCTCTTCCCTCCTCCACTGAATGCAGCTACTCAGCTTGTTTTCATTTCATTATTGGATGTTATTTTTGCAACCTGGGAAAAGAATAGAAAAATGGAGGGGGGAAAAAACATCCCTCAAATGCTTTTGGGTTTATTTTTAAGAACTAGACCATTTCTTTCCTATCAGAGATAAGTACAGACTTCTAAAAGTGCACAGGGCCTGGGGTACTATTAGTTAAGCATTTGTTTCTCAAATAAGATCCTTTATCTCAGAGGCAGCAGCTCTTGTGTTGCTGTGGTTGTTCATGTAAGTCTCACTCATTTAGCACTGAGCAACATGCAATTAAATAGCCATATAAACACCCCCAGGCTGGGCAACAGCTGCCTACAGGTAACCTGTAGCTTCGTGCACTCACTTGCCAAATGCTTCAGCTCTAGCCCTGAAAATCCTCATCTGCACACGGGAGCAGGGCAGGCCCTTTCCTCCATCACTGTGGGCACAGCTCAAATCAAGGTTTTAATGAGTTGGTTTAAAGCCTGATGCTGCAGATCCCTGTAACACAAGTACTGCTCAGCTCACTGCCCTCCCTTCCCTTCTCTGCCTGCCTCCCAAAAAGACAGGTTACCCATCTTCAATGTCCAAAATTATTCCCACATCTAATAATTTGTTTTCCCACCTTTTTTTTTTTCTCCTTCAGTTTTGCTCGTGGGGGACACAGCAGCAGACACTGCCTTTGCCTCAGCTGGGGACACTCCACCCTATGGAACATCAGTCACCAAGAGAAGGGCCAGGGCTGTAAACTTTCCCATCAAGGGCAGTGGGGATGCTCAGTTGTGCTGGATTTCTCTGGAAGGATCTGTCCTGTGTTTTGCTGCTGACACACTTCAGCACAGCAGTGGTGTTCCGAGGGAGAAGCAAGATTCAGAATGTTTTTTTGCCATTTATCTTTCTCTTCAGGACATCCACTAAGCCAGGAGTTCTCTCCATCTCAGCTTTTACACACTCCTGCAGTATTCCCAGCAGGATAAGGTCAGGTACGCTTCAGAGTGAGGTATTGTCTCTCCAAACATTGCTTTGCAACATCCAAAGCAGGTCTGTAATTTTAAGCCTGGATATTTTAAGTTCCAGCAAGGTATTTTGAAGTGCACGTGCAGTAACTTCTCCCTACACCATTCCTTCCTAATGAATGGCATTGCTCTGAGGATCGGCATGGAGAAGATTTAGCCTAATTTTTACCTTATTCCATCTAGTTTTCCAGCACAGGGAGAGTTTTATATTTTGTTAATAAAAATTAATTCTCATACTAGAAACTAATTTCCACTCATTAAGAGTAAAAGATGATGATTTCAAGCAAGTTTTACCTAATCAGAAACTGTAAACATCTGCCCAACACCAAGCCCAGAAGCAACTTCATTTACCTTAATGTGTGTGCTTATCTCTAAGCAGGTGCTTAAGTGTTTTGTTGGCAAGAGCTGGAGTGCTTTTGCCTTTCCAGGTGACCCTATTTAATAATTACCTGTATTGAAATGCTCAATAACTATAAACACAGGGAAAAACCACCCAGCATGGAATCACCTCTATGCAGAGCTTTTCCAAACATGATTTCTGCATTAGTCAGGAGGGTCAAGCTGTTCCACACTCAAAGGCTGACCCCAAAGCCACAGGAATCAGTGGAAAGGTGTTGACCAGTTACACCAGTTTGGGGATGGGATCCCCTGTGAGCAGAATCACCTTTCTGGTTTGGCACTGTGACTAAAAGGGACAACAAAGGCTCTGTGCTGACATTAAGAAAATGTGTTCTATGAATTGACATCCTGTTAACCTCCACCTCCCTCAGAGGAAGCTGTTAATTTAATGGCTTCATCAGGAAAATACAGCAAAGAAGGAAACCTCACAGCCCAATGTCAGTATTGACACCTGCACAGGGCAGCACTGCCTGCAGGCAGCTCTGTACAGAGCAGAAATAGAAATATCCTGCCCTTGACTAGAAGAACATTTTCAAATCTAAATGATTGTAGCTGATACTAACTCTAAAGACAGCGAATGTCCTCCACAGCAAGGCCTCTCTAGATCCTACACGTTCTTCCAGGTGAATTCAATGCAAAAATGGATGGATTAATCCACTCCCACCACTTGGAGGTAAGATGTTGCACACAGTCAGAACCCCTGATGCTAGGGGTTCTCAGCAGAAAAGCTCATTTTGCTATTTGATTTCAATGCAGTTAAATTTGACAGTAGGTGGTATCCATTTTACTGAGTTATCAAACTTGTATCATGCAGATATACAAAGATAAAAATAAGACACTTAAATACACCTGAAGTGGTAAAACACCTAAAATGAGATTCTAGGCAAAAAAATAAAGGTGTAAAGGCCCTGATGCCACAAAATTCTTCAGCACAGACCTGTAGCAGACACAGAGGTGATGCTGCTGAGCTCAGCATGACACAAGTGCTGTAACAAATATGGTGATAATCAGGATGCAAGTTGGATGGGACCCAACATGCAACTGTGCTGTAAAACTGGGTTTCATCGAGGAATGTCAGTACATCACCTGAAGCAATGAAGTTAGTCTTTCCATTGCCTGCTCAGACACAGGCTTTTTTATACACCAGAAAACACCTTAATTCACAGCAGCAAAGCAGAAAGATCTGGGTTGTTGCATTCCTTTCCGGAAGAAAACTTTATCTCTGTGTAAGGCTGGCACTTGGACTCAAGTCCCAGCTCACTGCCTCACATTTTGATGCTTCTACAGCACCAGATTTGAGCACCACCTTCCACGCATGAGATCACAGGCTTGTGTCCCTGACTCCTGCAGCTCCAAACATCATTCCTGACCAGGGGTTCCTCCCAGCTCTGACTCATTTTCTGCAAAACAGCCCATCACCTTCACTCATCCTGTCTCCCACACAAACATCACTGTCCTTTCCCCAGATCTGCACTCCCTGACTCTTCAGCCTGTGGCTCAGGGTCAGCATCACCCTGGAATCCTTCATCCCACTACTTAGATTTTCCATCCACCAGCTCCTAATGAGAAAGGCAAAGGAAAGTTCCTTGCAGCTTCAGCCAGCCTCACCTCCCAAGGTCTTTTTGCCCAGAGGGACAATAACTACAGCTCAAGCCAAGATACTATCTCGGCCAGACAAGGGAAGTCTGGAAGCCCTGATAGCTAATGACCTACGTAAGCCTGTGTTACAATTTCACTCTCCATAACTCAACTGCAGTTTCTAAACTGCGAGGAAATGCTGTGTGGTGTTTATGGAAACATTAACGTTACTTAGAGTTTGGAAACAGCAATGCTGTTTTCAGTGGTCTTGGTTAACCACAGTCTTGAGCTGTCGTAGTCACTGGATAAATCTTAGATCTGCTCAGAGACATTTCTACCAAAACAGAAAGGCAGAATTTGTGAGGCATTTCAGGAAACAAAAATCATCCCTGAGTGTGGGTCCTCCTCCAGCAGCCAGTGCAGGTGTCCATCTGCACACAGAGCAGATGGCAGAGTTAAAGCCTAAACCTATAATCATTAGTCAGGCAAAACTGCAGCAGGTGATGGTGTGCACAGCTGAGTGGAGGGTTTTATGGCAGGTAATCAGCACACCCTGCCCCATAACCTCTGCAGTCTCCGGGGCTCCGAGTCAGCAGTTCTGCTCCTGGGGCAGCAGGCTCACAGAGACCATTTTCTCTGCAAGTGTTATAATTTCCATCTCGGTTCAGCATGCTTCCTGATTGAGCTGTCATTGCCCACAAATGGGTTTCTGGGTAATTAATACCACCAGGGCTCTAATGCAGATGCCACGTAAGACTCTGCTACAGCAGCTCCAGGTGACATGACCAGTCTGCCACCCTTTTCCTGCTCTTCAAAAACCTGAGTCCTCCTTAGTAGCACAAATCAGGATCTAAATAGTGCTACAGCACTGAGACACAGGTAATTTTGCTTGTTTAAAAAAATACCTTCAGCACTAAATGTGTAATTCTAGACAATAAAATCCTGTTTATCATGTCAGGAGGAAATCACTAGCAGCAGCACTCCAGCTTTCCACAGGATGCTCAGGGGTCTCTGGGTGGTTTTCGTGACTGCCTCACCAACCATGGTCACCTGTGTTGGTAGCAGGACAGTAAAAATTAAGTGCTGGCAGCTCCTGCTCTGGTAAGAGCAAGAGAAATAGGAGAGGCCTCTGAAATCTCCCAGCCACTGTGTGAATGTAAATGGCAGTGCAGGAAGGGTGACAAGTGTTTATGAAGGGAAGGGCTGGATCCAATTGCCATGACACATGTCCAGAGCAGAGGAGTGACCTGAGACTACTTGCTCCTCACACAGATGGAGAGGTTTAATTATGATAATACAGCATGTAAATAAACAAAGCCAAATAATCCTTACACAGGAAAAGCACTAAAAGCTGTCGCCAGCAAACAAGATATTTTACTGAATACTTGGAAATATTGGCCATATTTTCAAGTGTGTGGAGTACAGTTGTGTTTCCTCGTGTGCAGGGAGGTTATAGGAGTTCACATTCCCCACCCCTGGCTATGGTTGTGCTGGGGGGATGTGTGGGGGTTCCACCACCAACCCTCACCTGGCTGCTGAGCACACCCCAATGCTTCCATCCAGCTTCCAGCTTTTACACCTGACTCACCCCAGAAAACATCACACCAGACATTAATCCTACTGTGCAAGTACTAATAAGGAGACAAACCACCACTGAAGCCCCTGTCAAGCTTTTCCTCCTCAGGACACCTGATTTATTATTGACAAAGTGCTTCCTGCTTTGTGTTAACATCCGACTCGACTGCAAATGCCCGTCAGAACTCGGGAGCAGTTCATCTCCTCATCTCTTACCTTCAGGGCAGTGTAGGTTAAAGTCAAACCACATGAAAGGAAACTGTGTGTGGCTGATTTTACAGCTCTTTTTAAAAATTGCCTTTTTATAATATCGGATGGAAATTTTTATAACTGCCTCTGATAATTAATTGGGAACCAAATCGAAGAACAAATAAGTGTGCGTGCCACAAACTACATGGGAGAAAGACTACAGAAGAAATTCAAGAAAAAAAGTTTGCTGGCAAAGATCAAAGAAAAGTAAAGGCATTAGTTAATGGCCATATTTTCTTAAAATAAAAAGAAGCCCTGACTTTGAAGGCAATAGCTGATGAATAAGAATCCAATGAGCCAATTCTTATAAAGTTCCTTTGAAACAAGATACTCGTACACTCATAAAATAATTTCAAAACAATGGCATTACTATATATCTTCCATAAACTTTTACAGTAACTTCTCTGTTTGTGGAGTAGGTGTGTGTCCTCCTCAAAGGCTATTGACACAACAATCTGATGGCAAAGCTGACTTAATTTCTGTTTCCTGAAAGTTGCCAGTTGGGAGATTGAGCTCAATCCTGCTGAAGTCTCCTACTTGCCTTCCCTGAGCTGATGACCAGCCCAGTTATGGAAGTTCAGACCCATCAGAAGACCAAGATGCCAACATGAATGATTCCTGGCTGATGGGTGTCTGCATCCCAGGGCAAATTCCCACTCACACCAGTAACACCAGGTTGCTGGAGTCCCCATAGGCAGCAGAAGTCATTTACCTTGTACAAAGCCCAAATTCCCAAATGCTGAGCCCAGCCACAGGGGCAGGAGGATATTGTCCTGGTTTCAGCCACAGTAGAGTTATTTCCTTCTCAGTAGCTGAGACCCACACAGACTCTTGGTCTGAATCAGAGCCTGCATTTTTGGTGTCTGAGCCTTTCCCTCTGTTCTCACTCCAGCACTTGTTCAAAGGGTGCCATGGTGTACCTGAGTCACTTCAACATCTCAGTGTCACCCACACAGCTCATGCTGGTCCAAGTCAACTATTCCTACCACTTTCCTTCCACCTTGCCTGCCTGACCCCTGGGGAAGATGATTCAGCTCACTAAACCATCTGAACTATTCATCCCTGTGCTTTTGGAGGGCTGCTGCCCTGCCCATGCTCTGAGCCACAGGACAGAGCTGTGTGACGTGCACAGCCAGTGGGCCAGCTCCAAAACAAGCACAGCTTGGCTAGGACCTGGAATATGAAAACCTAGACAAATAATACAGACCTCAAGCACATTTTCCTACCTTTGGGGGTTTAAATGCCTCCCTGTGTGTCTAGTCCTCTGCTCTGGAGTGTGTTCCTCTGAGTGCTTAGGAGATCCCCATTAAAAAATGAGTGCTCAATTATGAGGGAATTCCTGTCTCTTCCTCCCTCACCTGCCTGCTTCTCTTGGAAAGACTGTGCATCTTTTCTTGCCTTTCCTAAAAATACTTCAGAGAAAAGCCCTTTCTAATGTAAAAATCAGCCTCTCAACCCTTTATGGGAGGGTCAATAAAGAGCATAAGGCAAGCCTGGCACCCTTAGGTAAACCTCAGGCAGCTTCCAACAGTTGGGTTACCCCACCCAGGGAAATTCCCAAAGGTTAGTGATGTTTTTATTAGCCTGTGCTAGGTGCAGACATTTCTCTTCTCTTTACACTTCTAGGGAGGGCACAGAAAACAGAACAACAAGCCCCAGAACCCAAAAGGAGTTTGAACTTGACACGCCTGCACACACCCCTGTTACTGAGCACTGCCAAGTGAGGCTTTCCAGATTATCACAGGAGGCTCATACTAGGAAACCTAGCCCAAATTTCCTTTTATGAGGAATCCTCATCCTTCTTCCAAAGTGGAAGTTTGCACTTGGTGGGAATGTGCTAAGTCTCACACATACTGTTGTTATTGTGTGGCTTTCCTTTCCTCTCACAGCTGCTAAGCCTTACATTCAGGTAATAAATATTGTGGAATGACTGCAGTCAGCTACAGCAGGGTATTAGAAAAGCCTCAGATAAACCTCCAGTGTCAGACATCTGTACTCACTGAAGGCCATTGAGAAAGACAGGCTTGGAAAAAGTGAGAAGAAAAGATGAATATGCTGGATTTTATTAGACTACGCGTAACAACAAAGCACCAAAACACTGATTTCATGAGAGTGTCTAAAAACAGACATGCAGGAATAGCTCTGTGCTGAAGGATTCCCACAGATAGCCAGACAAATACCTTATAAAAATACCAGCAATAAAATACAAGTGAAATGTCTGTGTCGATACACAGAGCACACATCATTAACAGTGGTATGAGGTTAGTGGTAAAGTGATTCTCTTGTTTAAATCTAACCTGGAAGGTGTCTTTTAAAAGCCTGAAGGACTCTTGAGGGGACTCAGATACCAGCAGCTCACTACAAACATCACTGCTAATTCTTTGCTGTGCTCAAGGCTCTGACAATATTGTTAAAGGATCAAAGATGACATTTATCCAGGGACTCCTGTGGTTAACTCATGGGTTTAGCAGTCCATATTCAGATTTCCAGCAATTTCTGACAAATTGAAAGCTTTGGATTTTGGGGTAATATCCATGTTAGGGCTGAGAACAACTAAAACATGAATTCCAACTTCAAAGCCCATTCCCCTTCTCCCTTTCCATGCCAATGCTGCTGAGATTACAGCTACATTATGGATTTAAGAGAAAATTCAAAAGCGGAGTGCTTTCTTCATCTGATTTCTGGAAACTTCAAAGAGCAGAGCTGACTTTGTGCCCCACAGTGTTTGGCCACCAAACCTTCCCTGGGAGATCAGCACGATGACAGATGGGTGACAGGGCAGCTGGCTCAGCTCTGGGGACACCAGGAGCATCACTTCTGCAGCTGAGCACAGTCCCCACATCAAAAGCTCACCTGGGGTGCCCACAAAACCACACCAGGCTGTGCCTCATGCCTCAAACCATGGTGACTGTGCTGCAGGATCCCACTTGAGCTCCTAGACATTGAATTCCACTTTTCCTGAGTGTGCTGAAGTTTAAGTTAATGGAACCAGCAGTGCTGAAAGAAATTCAGCTTCCCAGCTGAATAGTGACAGATACATACATTCCTGTGATAATTTCAGAAGTGAATCTCAGAACACAGCAAGCACCAGGAGTTTCCATTAATGTGCTGAGCTTCTCTCTTCTTCATTCCAAATTTGTACAGATTGGGAACAAAGGACTAAGGGACAGCATCCTCCAGAACCCTGGAAATTGTACTGGTGCTCACAAGACCAGAGACTCACCCCATCTGATAGTAATCAATATTATAACAGTGGAATGTTCACAAGGCTGCAGAAACACAGTAATTCAGAATTTCACATCCTCTGTAGGGCTGTTGTGTCCCACCTGGTGGGTTTGCTAAAGCCCTGGCAGCCCTGCCACGTGCTGCTCTCTGCAGAGCTCCCGAGGTGAAAATCCCAATTTGGCTGTTGGATTAACACTGGCTACCAATATTTGGAAATCCATCAGGCTGCCACGAGCCCTGCACTGCCCACAGCACTGAATGAGGGGGATCCCTGCTCCCAGCTGGAGCAAAGAGCTCTGGCTCTCATCACGTGGCACAGGGAAGTCCCACAGCAGCACTTGCTTGCACAGTAGTCTCTGAGCACAGCTAAAATGTGAGCTGTCTTTTGCTGGGGATTACTGTGTTGTTAACTGCTTCCCCTGATAACATCAACTCCAAAGCATGGATATGGCCACAGGGAATGCTTAAAGAATCCAGATGCAGTCTCAGCCTTAATGCATTTTCCTTTCCTCAAAACACTACCACACTTTTTTCCTACACTGACAGCCATCTGAGGTATCCTGCAGATACCCCAGCAGGAAAGAGGAAAAGGCATTTATTTGGTGTGTGCTTGCAACTGAACCCCAGAACCATGATTAGAACACTTGGCCCTCAGTACACCTCTTAATGGGAATTATTTTAATATACTGCATGGTACACAGCAGCCTCTTGCATCAAGAAGGAAACTTTTCTTAATAGCCAAGGAATACTAAGCAGAACAATATACATCTTGCCATGCTGAAGAGCTTTACAGAACACCATGATAAAGTTTTCTACAAGGTGTGACTCTGGACTAGTTCAGACTAGTCTTACATCTGTCTTTTAAGACCCAAAATGAGCTTCCACATGGACACAGGGGTGTCATAGGAAAAACAAACAGACTAGGAGGCATTTATATGAAAAGCACTTAAATAATCTAATCTCTGTAGCTAATTTAAGAACTCCTAGGGAAAGAGAAGGTAGAGATAAGGAATCTTAATGAGGCCAGGCCAAAAATCAACACATGAGCAGCAATCAAATGCTTGCTGACTGCTGTCTGTTCATTATACATGATGAGTTTGACAGTTTCTCAAGAGGAGAGACCATTACAAAAATAGTAAAGACATTCCACTAAAAAACCCACTGAGCCACTATTAAAGAGTTAGTCAACAGTAAAAGCCTGGTAAAGCATTGTTAGCCACTGCTAAAGTATTGCTAAGCAACCCTTTATCCTCCTTGGGACTGGATTAGTTTCATCACAGCAACGACCAACAGGCTCCATCCTCACTCTCAGCTCCCAGTTTGAAGTGCCGTGCAATTTTCTTTCAAACTCAAGTGAGAGCTGCCACTCCAGCCCCTGCTGAAGAGTGAGGGGCTTGCACATCAGCAGGGGAACCTGTCTGCAGCCCCAGGGGCTTCAGGAGCCAGGCTGCAGAACACCAGTTTATTCATTTTAAGAATGAGCAATATTTATTCACTCTCACACGTTAGCTCTTTGCTGATTGCACTAGCAGCTGATATCCTTCTCAGCAGTGATTTTAAAGAGTGCCAGCCTTCATCAAATCCAGACCAGCTGCCATCAGGATTTCCACTGAAACTCTATTTAACTGTAGCAAGAAACTGAAGCCAGGAAGCTCCTGGCACAGACCTCACTGGATTATTGCTCCCAGGTAACAGCTCTCTGCTAGGCACTGCCTCTGTCTTCATCCCTATTTTGTACACCATTTGCATTATCTCAGCAGCACCTCCAAGAAGTTCCTTCCATGGATATTAGGAACAATTCACTTAGCAGAGCAAATTCAACTGGGTATTAACTCACCTAGTTCAGCCTCTCAGCAGCTCCCAAAGGAAGATGAGAGTGATAAATAAGGGATGTTTACCTCAATATTATAATTTACCACAATATTATAAACTCAGCACATTGTGGGGGGGGCAGCTAAACACAGAACCAATAAAATGAGATTTCATAAAAGCCAAGGAGCCCAAGAAAAACAGATCAGATGAGTCCTGTCTAGTGCTGTAGTTCCAGGTGTTGGAAAAACAGCATCCAGCAACCACCCACTTCCCCACACTATAGCCAGGAAGAAGGAAGACCTCCCAAACACCTCCCATCCTCTGTCTGTCTCCCATTCCACTCTCAGGCTGGCACACATACACTCACAATAGCTCTCGTCAGCTATTTGTGGTGCTTTACCAGAGGTACAGCCACTTCTTTAGCCTGACACATGTGTTTTGTCATCAGCCAGACCCACAGCTAAGAGTCACTCACAGAGATGTGTGGTTCAGTTGGGAAGATGAGCACTTCCCTATGAACCAGAGTAATTTGTTCACTGCAGAATTTAAAGTCCATGTCTACAAAAGCATTGTTTGCTAACAGTAAATTTTACAACAGAAAAAAAAAAAAAAAAACAGTTAGATGGTTAGAAACATCACTCATTGGTGAAAGCAGGGGGACAGTTACAGAAAAGTGTTCAGAGACCCTGCCTGTGCCAGAAATACCCACTCAGAGCAGGAATGAAGTGCCACAGAACCCAGAAATCATTTTCTACCACTTTTGGCCTGCAGTTAAAAAAAGTTACACCCCTTCTCAGAGCTACTTACAGCAACAGCCCAAGCATCGCTGACAGCATCCAAACCACAGCTCAAACACAGCAAAGGGCCCTGGGCTGAGCTTAAAGAGGGCCCAAGGCCAGGCGGGGCTGAGGTCCCAGGAGAGGCTGCTCAGGGCATCATGTTCACATGAGGTTCTGACAGATAAATCTGATGATGATGTTGATTTTAAACATTACGCATGAGGCCAAACTGATTTATTCCTGTGTGAGAGCAAAGGCAGACAACAGCCACATATAAAGACCTCTCCCAAAGTGATCCCATGATAAAGTCCCATGGCTCTGCTGTTCCACTGGGCTCTGGTGGCAACTCCCTCCCAGACTACCCAGGATTATCAACCACTCTGTTGATGGAAATGCTCAGTTGACAACAGGCAGTAGCAGCGTGGCCAAACTTAGTGATTTTCTTAACAAGTTCCCAAATTTTCCATGTTAATATCACCTTAGAAAAAACGCATCGCTCCTTTTAAAACCAAAGACTGTTTCAGTTGGTTTGGTTTCCTCACATACCAGTTCCCCTGGGGCAGAGCTCAGAGGAAAAGAAATGCCTGGCTTTAGGCAGTCAGATTTTTAAAAGTGCACAATAAATTTATTTTCCCTAAAAGCCAGCATGTATAGACAGTGTAGCCCACCCTTCCTTCCACATCTTCCCCGTCTGGGGCTGAGCCTTCTTCCTTATCTTCAGCCAGCAGCTCTGACATTCTCCAGATACACTCATGAGGTCAGACAGAGACTTTTTGGCTAAGCACCCTCCTTATCCACGATGTTTGCACGTAAAGGAGGTTGGGGACATCTTCCCATATTTGAACCAAAGGCAGAGTTTTATCTCTGCGGGAGCCCCAAAGACACAATACAAGTGTTTGCCTTGTGCTGCCCTGCTCCTTAACAAGGCCCTTACAGCTTTCAAGGGAATAGATTGCAGGGCTGTGCCAAAACTGGCAGCTTCCTGCAGAATTTGCAGGAGATAGCTTAAAACTGGTTGAAGGTGAAGAAGGCACCAGGAAACCATGAGCTGCAGTGAAGCAGAATGCTAAAACACAGGACTGGGAAAAAACAGTGTGCTAAAGAGATGGTTTTCAAACAACACTGATTGCTAATTAAACTGCTCCGACTCTTTGTCTTTTCTTTTTACAAACTTGCTTCTCTCTGGTATAGAGACAATAAAGAACAAAGCAAAAAGCCGATGTGCCAAATTGTGATCTCAGTGAAACTGGTGGAAAAGCACATAAAACATTCCCTTAGGGGATGGGAATTGTGGGGTTCGGAAAAGAGCCCCGGTGACACGAATGGAGTTTCATTATTTGGTATGTGAGTTCATTATAAGTGGACTCAATTATATTTCATCAGTGAAGAGAAAATGGCCTTTTCATCCAATGTATCGAGTTGAGTTGAATGCTAAGCACATCTGACGCAGCTTTTGGGAAAAAACAAAACAAGAACAGTAGCCATGTGAAAAAACAAACAAAATGACTAAGGCATCTCGGCGCCTCAGCGAGCTCTGTTTCTCACGGAGCCATCGGATAAAGAAGTGAATGAAGTACAGTAGCTTAACATGCACCACATGAGTGTGTGCTGTGCCACATTTGCTGATTTACTAACTCGTTTTGTTCGAGGGGCACTTGAAAGGCTTTGACATTTACAGCTCTGTAGGCAAATGTGAAAGGGAAGAATAGATGCTGTATCTCCGAGCTCCCAGCTGCTGGTAAATGTCTACTCAAAGCGCCAGCAGTCCACATGAAATCAGGAGCACTCTGCGCCCCCGAGCTTCCCAGGTTTGTCTGAGAACACTATTAGAGCAAATACGTCAACAGTCAGTGGGGTTAAAAATGTAAATGGGCCTCTCAGCGAGATGTGAAGTCTCTCAATGGGAAGCTGTGATGCTTTTCCCAAGTTTTCTGTTCGAGCACAGGCTGGAGGCACAGAACAGCCCAGTGCCTGCAGCCAGCAGCCATGGATCGGTGATGGAGCGTGCACCGGGCATCCTGAGATACTTAAGTCAGAGGGATTTAGGATGCTTTCCTGGGCTCTAATTGCAAGAACGGTTTTGTTTCTGTGTGAGTCACTCGCTATACAAATGTTTATTCTGCCCTGTGCCTCCTGCTTCACACGGGCCTGGCTGTTTTCAGGGAGGTGACACACACAGAGCACCAGGAGCAGGGCAGGCGGAGCCTTGGGAAGTTCCAGACACTGCACTCAGCCCTGCCACTTCTCACGGATGTCGCTGCGCAGTTTTATTTGTCAAGCCTGAAAGCCTTCTGCCTCTCTGAATCATTCAGTGGGACCCCTTTGATAGCGTGGGTGTTCTGAAGCTCTTCAGTTCAGCCTTGGCAGCCTTGGCTGGGATTCATGGGTACGGCATCATTCTCCCACTCTGCCATGCAATGCAGCCCCTGTTTCCTGCCACTCACTGACAGGCAGCACCGTGACAGTCTGACATGTCTGTGCAGCCAGTTATCCTCTGCCAGTTCCTCCTGCCTGCTTGGCAGCATCCTGCCTATTGCATTAGGATTTTTCACCCATGTGAGGAGTAAAGACTGAGGGAAGCGAGGGAAGGAGCAGGGTGGAGCAGGAGGGGAAATGAGATGGGGAAGAGGAAAAAGCAGAGATAACAATGGAGTAGGAAAGCAGTGGAAAGCTCCAAGGGGAGAAGGCAATGATTAGGACCAGCAGGGAGTGACAGAGAGATGATGACATCTGTTTTCACCAGAGGGATGGGGTGGTGCTCAGTTTGGTGATGTGTGGACTGTGTGTGAAATACTCTTTAAGGATTTCTCCTGGGGTCTTGTTCAGCTGGGAACCTGCATGGGGAGTACTTTGCTGCCTTTCCTTTCCATGGAGATTTGAACACAGAGGAAGAGAGTAGAAAGCTGCTTGGATGTAACCCATAATTGGAAAGCATCACTGGCCCTGTAGTTTGGGCATAGTCTGTCTTTCAAATCCACTCACATGGAGAAGAAATGGAAGGCAGCCCTATCTTTTGCCAAGCTAATTTGGAGACTTCATCTGAAAGCTGGTTTAAGGATGCTTTCAGAGGTCACTAACAGGGTCCTTTCTTCCAGTTACACTTTGTCCTCTCCATCATCTCAGAGGCTCCTGTGCAAGACAAACCCCCAATGAAAGTACAGGTCAATTTGCACTTCTGTTCCTCCAGGAAAAGCTCAGCCAAAACCACTCAGCTACAAACCCATTCAGCCTCCCATGGACCAGCCATTATTAAGATTCATTACTTTCTACATTTGGAGTCAGAATCACTACAAAATCAGTGTCAGAGGGATGCCACAGGGCATATAGGCATGTGTCCTCTCATTTTTCTCCCCTGATTTTTCTTTTTCAGCCTCATAATTTGGTCCCTGCCCTTCCTGTGTGCAGTGGTCCTGCAAAGAAAATTCACCTTAACTGTTAACTTCTGGGGAGGAGGCAGCAAGCAGAAATTAACTTCCTTCCTCAACACTGCTAAAAGAATCCCCCATTTCTCACCCTATTGCAGATGAAGACAGTGTAAGTCCATGGCTCTTGTAGTGCCAGGTGCAGCGTGGTCAGTTGTGACAAGGGAAAGTGTTACAGATTTCATTTCTATTTCTATCTAGATATTTTTAAAAAATAAGGAGAAATTCCTCAGAACTGTTTGCTGAATAACAACTCACACTTAGCTTGGATGATTATTAAAATATCCACTTTATTTCTCTCCTTAGAGGTTCCTACGTATCACATCTCACTCCCAAAATATTTTGAATTAAGGAACAATGCTGTCATTGTGTCCTTTTGCAGATTGACACGACACAGTGGAAGGAAGGCTGCTTTTCCCTTGCAGATAAATGGCTGATGCTGAGGATGCCTTTTGAAGCACACAGCTGACCAGTGCCACCCACCATGCACAGATCAGCTCTGGTTCCCTCCATGCACAGATCAATCCTTAGGCTTTATGTTTCCCAGAAATCTGTGTGACATCTCTAGATTGCAGAGAAGGTCACCACTGCATTTCTTGCCTCAGATGATGAGTTTCTAGGCTTGGTCCATGTTGACTTCTATTAAAAGGGAATATAAAATAGAATTGTAACTGGCCTGATAGAAAAAAAAAAATTAAGTAAAACAAATCATTCTTTTCTTCTGCTCGGATGCTGGCAATAAACATCCCCATAGCTGTGAAATGCAAATGAGTCAGGGCTTTCACTCCCTGACAGCAGACATCACATCACCAGAGAGATGGCCTTGAGATCCCTGCCAGTCGCAGGCACAAGGCATCCCTATGGCAACTACAGCAGAGTAACACTGGGAAAAGGCTTGTTTAATATGCTCCAGCAGCTGAAAATCAGAGAGAAGTCAGCACCACGGGAGCAGCCTGCCTTCTGCAGATCACATCAAGGGCTTTGTCCCCCACAGGCAAGAAGGGCTGCTGCTACCAGGTGATGATTCAGCCGAGCTCTGGGGATCACTCTGCATGTCCCGTGGTCTTGGACCTTGATTATTCTGCCCCAGCATCTGATTACACCACTCAGTGACCTTAATCTGGCCCAGACACACAAATTTCCCTCCCATGGAAAGGAAAATACAGAGAAGAGCCTGGAATTTGGGCACTGAGCTGAAAACACACCCAGGCTGAGGAGCTGTCTGAATGCTGTGAAACACTTATTCCTCCTTCCAGGCATGAAACTGCTTCCAACATCTCCTTTTGCAGCCTGCCTTCCACCCCACTGATACAGGCCTTTGCAGAACAATGGTAAAAAAAGCTGAAATGCTTCAGAATCTCAGAATTTATTTTCCTGAGCTGGAAAAGAGCATATATGGGGTCAAGCAGAGCAGCCAAAATCTGTCCTGGATTTCATGTTGATGGAGGTTGCTGCCAAGAGAACTGAAGAGTGGTCCCAGCATGTGATGCCACCACTCTTCAGAGAATAAAGGTTTGACATTTTTCCTCATGCTCCCAAGATCTCACAGCCAGAAATTGCCTTATGGATTGCTTTTCCCATAGCTCCACTTGAATACTGAACAACAGGTACCTATAAGGAGCCATGGTTTTTTCAACATCCTGCCCTAATTTTCCTATTGTTCATTACCACTGATTGTAGGAAATGTGATCCTCATGAAAAGTAGGAGTAAGATAGCAAAGCTTATGTGTAAAAAGGAAAAATTACGGACAAGAATTAATTAAACTCCCTTAGGAAAAGTGGTATTTGCTCTGGATATTCTAAAGAAATGCTTCAATGAGGCAGTGGCTTAAATTTGCCATTGTGTTTCAGTGTCAATAGTTGTATAAATTACATTTATATTAATAATAAATAATTATAATATGTATAACAGCATGATTAATATGGATTTAATTAATATAATTTTATTATTATAGATAACAATATAGTAAATATTAGCAGAGAATTAGCTGTATAGAAGACAGGTTTAATCAGGAGAAAAAGCTCCTAAAGAAGAAAAAGAAGGAAGAAAACAGAGGGGATAAAAAGAAAAAAGAAGAAAAAAGAAGAAAAAAAGAAGAAAAAAGAAGAAAAAAGAAGAAAAAAGTAGAAAAATTCCAGCCAGCTGAGTATTTGTAGCAGTTTAAAATAAAGCAGTGAGATGTGATCACCAGGGCAGTCCTGGAGCCTTCCCTCTGCTCCCAGCTCAGCTCCACTCTCTGCAGCAGCAAGAAATCCCAGAGAAATTGTGACTGGCCAATGACAAGAGCGCTGGAGAAGAAAGCAGTGAGCTGGGTAAGGAGTCCAGACACATTCCACAAGGAAGTGGAGAACCAGCGTAAGGAATCTGTAGTGAATCACCAGCTGGAGCCACCTTGGAAAAAGAGTTTATTATCTGATAGCTGCAAGAGCTGGGGAGGGACTGGATCACCAGAGGACATCTGCACAGTGTTTTCATCAGCCTCATTGTGCCAACATTAACATCAGCCAACAGGAACTGAGCTCAGTGCATTAAATAAACTTGCCAGTGTTAACCTGTTAAAACTCTGGGTGCTTGGTGGAGCCAAGTCCTCCCTGAGCCCACCTGGAGCAGCACATGGCACCCACGGCCAGACTGATCCCCCTGATCCATTCATTGTGGCAGCTGCTAATGAGACACAGAGTTTTCCACTGTTTCTCATTCACCCCTCGTCAGTAATGGTTTTCTGTCCTTGCTGAAGTTATTCCAGTGACTGTTGTGACTTCATTTCCCCCCAGAGTGCAGATTACCAGTGGCAGTGCTGGCGCAGTGTCCCGGGCTGAGTGTCCCCAGAAGGGACAGTGGCTCTCCAGCCTGTGGGCTCCAGGTCACATCACCAACACAGGGCACCAGCAGATGAAACCCCAGAGATTTGTCCCAGCACTGAGTCCTGGGAGAGACGTGCAGCTCTGTGGCTTCTTCACGTGCATCTAAAGGTGCCACGGTGACCAGCCCTGCTCTGTTCCAGTGAGCAGAGTAGATGTGCTCTGTGAGAACACAGAGTGGAATCAGCCTTTCCTGGGAGCGTGGGTTTTCCTTTTCATCTCTAATTGTTTGTCTATAATAAAGGTAAAAAAGGTCTTTCTTCCAACGGCAGACAGAGCTCTGCTGTAGAAGGAAGAAGAAAATGGAGCTTCTCTGGAGTAGTTATTCTCCCATACCGTGTGTACCTGCTAAAATTCAGTTCACTGAGCCACACACCATTCACAAGGGAGCTTTGGTCTGAGGACCAGGAGAACCAAATTTGCTGTCTGAGACCAACTTCATTGTCAGGGTTGTTAAGTAGAGAAGGAAGATGGCAAGGAGGAGAAGTAAATATTTAATCTGACTTCACTGTCCTTCCCAGAGAAACAGCCTTCTCCTCTGTGGCCAGGACTGGCACAGGCAACTTCCTCCCTCAGCCTTGGTTTTCTTGGCAAAAGCTGTTTATTTGATTGCGTAATTTCTCTCCCAACAGGCCCAATCCCTGACTTGTTTCAAAAGTATTTGGCAATCTCTTCCTCATCACCCTGTTGGTTGCCTCTGTGTCCTGTGGCTGCTCGTGGGGTGGTGCACTGCTGCTGGGTGACATTTGCAGACACGTTGCTGTCAGGAACAGGGAGCCACAATGATTTCCTGAGGTGGAACTCCCTGCTAATCTGTGTGTCTGTGTTTGTGGATGTGATGTCTCTTATTTTACTTGGTCTTTCATGTGATATCCGAGCTGTCCCAAATTACATCACCACCACCCTGATATAAATTCCAGTTATTCCCACTCCAGACAGCCCTGCTGCTCGTATCTCAGGGCTGGGGCTGTGGAGTTTTTAACAGTCTTGCCCCAGATTTGAGTACGTGATTCAAGCCCATGGTCTCTTGAAATCAAGGATTATCTCTAATTTTGCCAAACATTAAGAATACAGAAGCAGCAGCATCTGCAGGTGACAAATTTCACAGTTTATTTAATCTCTTTAAATGAGGCTTCAAGACACAATTTTCATTTTCCTTGCAAAAATGTTCCTGTAAAGGATATCTTTTATTCCTAACTTGATCAGGACTGTGGTTAAACAAGGGTGATGCTGTGGGAGACCAAGATCACATAACAATGGGCAAAAGCAAAGATTTTTTTGCATTGTGTGGTGTTCAGCAAAATGCAGAGAAAGCAGAGTGATGGATGCACCATGTGAACAGTGCTGCTGAGCTGATGAGCAATCCTGGAGACTGCCTTCCAGAGCAGCTAACCTATAAAAAGACTTTAAATTGGATGAAAGACTCAGCTCCCAGCAGGAAAATAAGATGTCTCTTTCAGGGCTTGATTCATTGGATCTATCTATATTTAAATGATAAATCAAGATTACAGTATTTTATATTTATGTATAAATACACATATATGTGTAATTTATACAAGTTCTAATACGGGGAAAAATGGTAAAAAATAATGAAATTTTATTTTTTGATGTTTGCAATTTACCAAACCGATAAAACCCAGTATCCAACGCTCTGCCACTTTGTCTCAGATCTCTTGCCATTTGACCTCTTCAGTCCCCAGAAAACCCTGCATGAATCCCCATGAAACTCCTTTTCTCAGCCATAAACCTGAGGAGCCCCTGAGGCTCATTCCAAGACCCAGATTAAATCACACACCAGAAGTCACCTCCTTGATGAATTATCTAGCTGAGACATTCATGCAATTAAGACAAGTTCTATTAGTAAAGCCAGAAAAGGGTTAGTTTTGAAAAGCCAGAATGGAGATGCCCTGGATTTGTGTTGTTTGACCACAATATGGCTGCAGTGTTTTGAATCTCTATGAAACTGCTGAGTCTTAAAGAAAACACTGAGCTGGTGGCTGGCAGTGGTGGAGGGAAAATGGAAAAAAAGTGGTACCGCTTTTTTTTTTTTTTTTTTTTTTTTTAACCACAAGTGTGTAAAACTATTGCCAGAAAAAGTATTGACAGTATTGACTGAACTGAAGAATATTGAAGTGGACTAGTGGACAGAAAGAGTAAGATCGGATGTGATGTAAGGTACAACATGGTGTGTATGGAAATTATTTTCATAATTTTATTTTTTTTATGTGCAGACAGTTTGGCCCAGAATTAGGAAAGTAAGTTGAGATGTTCTAGAATTAAGAAAGTAAGTTGAGATGTTCTAGATGATATTTAAGGTCCCTTCCAACCCAAGCTGTTCTATGACACTATGTTTGAGTCTGCCAGGGTGAGCTGGTAGCAATGTGATGAGGGATGAAAACTGCCTTGGTTAAAAATATAAACTGCATTTCCCTGTACTCTTCCAGGAGCCAAGGCAGGCTGGGGGAAAGCTGCAATGATCAAGTGCAAGCCAACAAGAAGCTGTTGAACGAGAGCTGATCCATGGCCGTGCACATTTATAACTATAACTTCATAGCTTTTATTTTCTGTAGAGGTACAGTAATTTTTCTGTGGGAAGAACACATCAGCCTGGAACCAAGAGCCCAGAGAGCAGCAAACACTGAGGTGACAGCACTGACTGTTCCCAACACAAACCACATTTTTTTCTTTGATTGCAGATCAAATTGCAAGTAGTAGTTCAGGTCATTTCTCTTTATGTCTGGATGAGTCTTCCATCTCCAGCCAGCTGTTGGCCTGGCCATTTCCATGAAGATTTGCTGGGACAGCAATGTTTCTTGCAGCATATTTTAGGCTTGCTGTCACTGCTGCCCCTGCAGTGTGTCACTTGCAGTCCATCGCTCCCGTTTTTTCCTTCCCCATTCCGAGAGACTTTTCCTAACGGAGATGAAGTGCTGGATTGGATAAGCCAGATCCATTTTCTTACAGACACCAATGTCATGACTGTCATCCATTTCTGCTGAGTTTTACAGAAACCCAGGCACTTCTTCAAATGCTCAGTCCTCAGACCTTTCTGTGCACTTTGTTTACCCCAGTCAATAACACAACAAAAGTCTCAACATCCTCAACTGCCATTGTGGCAATGGCACTTCTAATTAAGAGGAGAATTCACTTCTGCATCAGCAGGAAAAGAAAAACAAGAAAAATACTTTGTTTTCTTAATTGTATATGTGTGGGGGATTTTGACATGAATTTAGGCTAATGAACTCTCCTTTTTTTGCAAGCAGAACTTGCAACGCTTACCCTCTGTGATTCTTCTAAATGGAAATATCATATAGGTAATATTCAAAACAAAGATGTCACCAAAAAAAAGCATGAAGCAAGTATAGATTTTTGTTAATGCTCTTAATTACAGCCATAAAATTTCAGAGTAGAAAATTTTCATTTGAATGACTCATGTTATTAAGTACAGGACTGTATGTTCCCATGGCTCAGCAACCTTAGTAAATATATCATTAGTGGTCCACAGAGAGAGAATGGATAGTTGGGTGCTGGTGGTCTTATTTTCAGCAGCTTAATTCTCCAATGATACAGCTGCCATTATTTTTCCATAAATGTTGCTGTTGTCCCTGCCAGAAAAATGTTGTGTGATCAGAGATGCAAGGGGAAAGGATTCACATGATTGTCCATGATTTCCATTAAGACTGGCTTTCCACAGTCCGTTAAAATCCACATTGTGGAAGGCTGAAAACAATCATACAACACACGTAAACCTTTAGCATCCACAGTGTCCTGTAGCAAGGAGTTCCATATTTGATGTGAAGAGCATCTTATTTGTTTTAAACCTCCTATCTGCTCCCTCTGTGTGACACCCACTGCTTCTTAAGGTGATACACTATGAACAACTGGGTTTTATTTTCCTCCTGTGTGTCACTTTACACTGTAAACCTCTACTGTACTCCTCAGTCATCTCTCTTGGGGCCAAAGAGTCACAGTTTACTTAATTAATATTATTAATTATTATAATATTTACATCAGAAGTGGATGCAGGCACAAGCATATGTGCACACACTCCTCTGCTTATTAGTATTGGAATTAATTGGGAGTTGAGGGATGCTGGAGAACTTGTCCCTCCATGGCTGTGGTGATTTGATATCCAGAAGCATCAGTTCATTGGTGTGGGTTTAAACTCCAGCGAGCTCCCTTGAGCAAAGCAGACTGAAAAAAGCATTATTTACATCTGCCTTGGCAGCCCTGAGAGCAGCATTTGGGGAAGCACCAGATTCTCCCCGTCAGCAGGGGAGTCAGTAGAGAATTCCATCTCTGCTGTGGGATGTGTGCTCCCTCCCGCTGTTACTATGCAAGTGAAAATTTGGAGGAGGAATAATGCAAAGTTTTTAAACATCAATAATTAATGTGTAAAATGTAGAGTCATTATTTTTGTTGGTAATTGGTTTCTGGGCTCTAGAAAATCTTCTCTAAGTGAGGAACACACTGGGTATGAAATCAAATCTAAAAAGGACACAGTCTATCTGACAAATCAAGCTCAAGTACAGCTATTCCATTGTGTTTCTATATATATATATATATATTTTTATATGTTTAGATAGATAGATATAGATCAGGTTTTGGCAAATGCAACACAGACCAGACTTTGAAGTTGGATACTGAATTGGTTGGAACAAATACTGCATTTGGAACTGCTGTATGCTCAGTTCTAAAGGATTGATGAGGACAGTGCAATCTGTGCTGCCCAAACTGTTCCCTGTGAACACACACACCTTGGGAAGGAGCTGATGGGCAGTGGGTCAGCATCAGCACTGAGCTCCTGGTGGGGACAAGCACCACTGCTCTTTTCCTGCTGGCACAGGACAAGGAAAAGCAGTGCAGAACTCTGTCAGCCTCTGCAGCCTGTGTGCCACAGTAAATATCCACCAACATTCCCATTCCAATGGAAAAATAAAGCCTCCCTGACTTAGGAAAGAACTTGTTGGCTGCTGTAAATTTGGTTTCATGACTGAGCTGTGTCACAGCAACTCAAAAGATCTCACAGCCTGAGCCTGATCAAAGCCCCCTTTTTCCCAGTTACCTTATAACTGTGTAAGTTAAAATAACTTCCTATTCCTGTCAGGGGTGACCCAAGGCTTCTAAAACGAGGGGGACCACTTGCTCTGCTCCACTCTTGGCTGTCTTCTGCTGCCAAGCTCAGACTATTAGTCTGTCTTCCCTAATGAGACACTTCAGAGGAAGGAGAAGGACACAAAGCAGCTGCTAGCATGAAATAACTTTGCAGTAGCTGCTTCCTGACCCTGGTGAGCAGAGCTGGGTTTGAGGCATCCGGCAGAAAATCTTGTGGATCTGGAAGAACTACTGCGGCTGCATCATCTGACCTACATCCATCTTTTAGCAGAAGTCAAATTCTCTGTGTTGTGCTACTGGCAGTACCTGGAGGTCAGAGCCATGGTACAGTGCTGGAGGTGAACTCTTGTTTCATGGTATTTCATAGTAGCTAATAATGAGGCAAAAACAATACTGTAAACAAACCAGCATCCATGGCAACGCAGCCATTCACTCTTGAACTTTTCAAAACAGGAATAATTTAACCTTTTTGGTTTTGTTTTTGCTTTTTGGGGTTTTTTTTCTTTGGGGGGGGCTTTTTTATGTGATAAAAGCTTACACAGACAGATGTGGGTGTGTTCTGGCAATTAGTAATCAGCTGAGTCAGATTTCTTCAAGGGAGCTTGTAAAGGATCTAGCTCTTTTACATTTAAGTTCTTGTATGCAGAGTGCAATCTGAATTGCTCAGCACAGCAGCTTTGGCTTTAGGGGGCTGCATCAAGCAGATCCATACAATTGTTTCTAAGGAAATGCTTTTCCTATTGCCTTTGACAGTTAAAAATGAGGCAGTGGAGTGTTCATTTGGGAGTACCTGAGTGTGGAAGTCATTCAAGTCTGATCTGGTGACACTTTTCCCCAGGGATGGTGTTTCCTGTCTGTTGATATGGCCCCCACAACTAGACCAGCTCCATGCATTTGTGCTGGTTTTGAGTAACAATTGAGCACAAAGATCAACCAGTTCATGCTGGGAATAGGAAGTGAATAAGTACTGATGGGTCATAGCCTAATTCCCAAAACTGCATCCTCCTTTCCAAGTTGTGAGGTGGGCTCCTTGGCTGCAAACCAGATAGAAACATGAAAGGGAAGGTTTCGTTGCAAATGCTCCAATTCTGTGGCATTTTACCAGGAAAATGAGGGTACAATGCTCTTCAAATGAGGGTTTTGTTCCAAGAGACCTGCATTTGGGGTTCATGATGTGGATTCACACTTCCAATTGCACTAATATCACAATAACTCTTAGTGCTAGCAAAGCTAATGGCAATACTGCAGGTGTCTGACACTAATTTGAGGAGTTCCCTTTATTGTTTTGGGGATAAAAGATCACCATCCCTGGGGGACTGAGGGTTATTAGGGAAACACTAATATTAAATCTGGGCTCAAGATCTGAATCTTGCTCTGCACTTCACTGACCTGAATAAGGTAAAAGACAGCGTGATCAAGTTCATCACTTGGCTCAAAGAGCTTGCAGAGTTCCTTACAGCCTTTATCATCCAGGCCTCCTTATCTTGCTCCATCTGCTCCACTCCAGTGATATTTTTAGCATGAATTCACTGTACAGTTTTTCCAGTCTGGCTGCCTGACCCTTTGGTTTCCTAACAATGCAACTGCAATGGAAGTGGTGCATGAGCAAAGGCTGCCACTGAAGTGGGATTTTTTCCAGCTCCCAGAATAACTCCCAAATTTGACCAATCCTCTCACCTTGGAGCTGTTTTTAACGAGTCAAGCTGGGAGGTTTTTTTTTCTGTAAGGTTCTGTTAACCTAGAAATGGCTTCAGCTCTGCTTTGAAGTTAACACTTCATTAAGATTAATTGGGGAAGTTCACACCTCTGCTGGGAGTTTGTCTAGCAGACTGTGAGACAGGAGCCGGCTGATTTACACGCCGATGCCTGGCTTTGTAGCTGTAAAAGGGAGGGCAGTCACTGGCTCCAAGAACAGTGCAAGAACTGAAAAATGACCCTGCTTCCACAGCTGGGCTCCTCCTGCTCCTGAACTCACCGCAGGGAATGGATGCTGATCACAGCTGCCTTGAACTTGCAGTGCAGTCTCAGGTGCCAACCTCGGGACACAAATGGAGGGAATAAATGATTAAACCTTACATTACTGGTGGTGGATAAACCAAGAGGTAAAGTTTTCCATTTGTCTACTGCCTGCTATGAGCTGGGGATTATTCACCACAAGGAGGAGAAGGGAAATGGGGCTGGCTCCTGCTGACACATGGGCCAAGTCCAGTGCTCTGTGTCCATGGAAAGGTCTCCAGGAGGATGTGGGGATAGGAGAGCTCTGTGAATCTGTCTCTTCCCTTTGTGTCTGGCCACATGATGGGAAGAAAGAGCCCTGCAACATGTCAGATCCATCAGAACCAGGAAAGATTCTTGGATTTGGCTGGGTTATGTTTAAAGGTAGACTCAATGATCTTAGAACCATTTAGGCTGGAAAAGAGCTTTATGAGTCTGTGGCAGTGCAGGCAGGTGAGCTGCCAGCTCTGCCAGGAAGGCAGTGGCCACAGCAGCAAGGTGGCACATGTTCTTTTGTTTCCTCAGCTCTGTCCTCTTTCTCCTTGCGAGGATTCTCTTGGATAATCATCACAATGTAAATAATCAATGGTTGTTCCAGGTCACATGGCCACTTCTTGATGACTTCTCGGAGACAATTAAAGTTGGGCTGATCCCAAGTAAAATAGCTTTAAGCAAATGGATGCTTCATCTATATGTTATCTCATATGCAGGAAGCTCACAGAATCAGAGAATGTGCTGAGCTGGAAGAGACCCA
Organism: Passer domesticus; assembly: GCF_036417665.1. Taxonomy (NCBI): domain Eukaryota; kingdom Metazoa; phylum Chordata; class Aves; order Passeriformes; family Passeridae; genus Passer; species Passer domesticus. The sequence continues at coordinate 4,436,951 of NC_087484.1, forward strand.
CAAGGATCATCAAGTCCAACTCCTGGTTCTGCACATCACCATCCCTGAGAGTCACACCCTGTTCCCAAGATCATTGTCCAAACACTCTTGAACAGACAGCTGTGACCAGTAGTGTTTTAAAATCAGATCCCTCTGGTAGAGCAGCACAGTGTTAGTGATGTTGGGGAGAGCTGTGTGATGGAACCTTTTCCCCTTGCCAAGGCATGGAGGCACAGTACATCAGAGCTATGGCAGTGTTACTTGTGGCACAGTAAAGGAGTCAGATCCTGCAGTCTGTCAAGGTCCACTGTCAGAATAGTTTGTGCCCTTTATCAGGGCACAACCTTAGGCCTTAACCTTCATTCTGAAGATCAGATGAGCTGCAGTGTCCTGCACAACGCAGCTGCAGTGAGCTCTCCCACTCAGCAGCTTTTACCTTCTGCAGTTCTGACTCCCCAGAAGATCTGCTCAGTGTTTCAAGGGGCTCTGATGAGCTGTGAAAGCACAAAATAAACAATGGTGTGTAGTGTTTGCACAAGGGCTCTGTACGTGGTGCTTTGTGCGAGATAATCCTGCGGCCTGAAGCCTGGAGAAACCTCCCCTGTAGCTCAGTCAGCTTCTTTGATACAGCTTTTATCTCACCCTTTACTGTGTTTATTGCTGGCAGAAAACAAGAGTAAATGTATAGATAAACTTCAGGGTCTTATCATCTTGGCTAGAAGGGTAATCCTGGCTCCATTCATGTAAACAGCTAAATTCCTGCTGATTTCATTTGTACCAGGGTTTCATGTCTTTGAGTGCGTTTTTCTCCCTGTGTTTGCAGTCCTTGAAGCAATCACAGACTGCTGTCTACCACCTGCATTCCACCAGGCACTGGGATTGCAGCTGGAGGCTCAGCACAAGGGGATGGACCCTCCTTGGAAACTTTCAGATCTTTGGACAGTTCTGGGACAGGGAGTGAGGTGGGAATTCATGGACCAGGGGCTGAAAACCCATCAGGTACTGGAGGGAAGAGCTGGAGGAAAGGGGCAAGGCTGGCTGCAAACTCCCCCTCTGATGCAGCTGCTGAGATAGGCACCAGTCCCTGCACTGCCAGCAGAGCACAGAGCCTAAAATCTAATATTAGAGAGACAGTGATGGGCATTAGATCTTGAGGTTTTAGTGTTTTAGTGTTGTTTCTATGGTACCAGTACCTGGAATCTTCAGAGAAACAAAATAAAATTTAATGATAACCAGAGAGTCACTGCCCTACTTCTATATATAGAAGCCCTCTGTTGTAATATCATGATTTTAAATCTGATAAGGGTGTTTTGAGTTCCATGAAATTATTTTTGCTGTCTATGGCTCATACAGGTGGAAAAACAGCAAGTACTTTCATAATTTCTTTTCTGAAATAACTATTCTACTTCACTGGACAAAGTAAAGTACTATTTTACAGATGAAGGTTGAGATATTGGCTGTCCTAGAACTTCAGATCTCCTGTTTGTTATGGTCAGATATAGATCTGACCTATATATTTATATATTTACAGTACAAATCACCCTAGCATTGACCTAAGCAACCAACCATGATCCAATCCAATGGAATCTGAGCTAATGTAAGTCACTATAAGTTGGCCATAGGAGTCCAGAAGCACTGGAGACCACATAGTTTTATCTGTATCTCCATCACTAGGAAATTGAAATGCAGCTTATTTTAGAAACAAGTTAGCCAAGTACTGCTGCAGGACATTGGTTAAGATAAACAAAAAGTAATGTCCTGTGTGAAATATCATTGGAAATGGAAGTTCAGCTGCCCAAGTTTGAGAGACATGAGAGACATCTGGCTCTTGAAAAACTTCAGTCATAACTGCTTGAAGGTGAACCTGTGGGATTCATAGCCCAGACTGGGCTAATCTAATGGAAACATCTTTCCTGACCTGGAGGAGAAAACTTTGTGATTAGGAAGGGTCCTGTGCTACACATTATATCAGAAAGACAGCACTTGCCCAAACATAATAGCACCCCTGGTAGCAGAGTAGGAGAACATCTTGGGTTTAGACTGTGGTGAGAAGAGTCTCTAGGGTTGCTTACTCTAGTGCTCCTCTCAGGGCAACAACAACACATGCATTTCTCCTTAACTTCTTGAAAAGTCTCTTTCTGTGCCTCCTGACCAGTGGGCAGCGACACATTTCACTCCAAAAATTTCTTTCCATTTATGAGGCTGCAGCAGAACTCAGAAATACTGCAGACAAGTTAACTGCTCTTGAAGATCAGACAGGAGGGAAAAATATTCCCTAACTGACATGATAGGTTGTCCCAACAGAGGCTTTATTCTAAAACAGTTTCATCTTTCCAAATGTAAAAATCTAAAACAGTGGTGAAGGAGGCTAGGGTTTCTTTTTTGGCTCAGCCAGCTAACCTGGAAAGGTATATCTGTGCAGTCAGTCAGGAAAGTAGCAAAATTCCTGGTTGTAGCTCTTGGAAATCATTGCAGAAGCAAAGCCAGGTTATTTGTTATCATCAGAAACAGTCTGGAAAGAGCACGTTAAGATGTGGCTTTGATTTATTCTAGGACCTAGGGTTCAAGTTCAAATCCAAACCAGGATTAAAAAAGACTAGAGTATTCAGCAGGAGATTTTGGCTTCAAATGATAGAAACAGTGAGGGATCTTGCTGGCTTTGGTGATAGGTCAGGTTTTTAAATTACCTTGATTTCTGCACACCTCCTCTTCCAGATAATTGAAACCATATTGTGTTACATGTATGCAGCATGAATTTCCATTGGTAACATGTCTTTATCTTGAGACATTACTTCTTTTTTCTCCTGTAACTGAGACAAAGAAGCTCCTTTTCTCTATCCCTGTCATCTTCCAGCTCCTGTTGAACAATCTGGGCCTAATTTGAATTCCAGTGATGAGGAATAACCTGATATTTTGCTTACCTTCGTGAATGAAAGGTTAATTCTGTACATCCAAGATTTATACTGCATGCTAGTTTAAGGGCATTTTACCGCACAGCTGGTGAGGGATTTTCACAAGTACAAGAGAGGACTGTATGTTATTTTACTTTTCCTTTCAACTGGCTTCTTTTTTCACAAAGTTCCCAGCTGACTGCACACTCCTGAATGCAGCAATCTGTTTAATCTAGTTTTAGCCTTCCTTTTCCTGTTGTGCTGTTTACTTTTCTTCCCATGCCAGTAGCGATCGAGGCAATACTGTGAGTCCATTATTTGTTTCAGGCATCTTGGAATACATGTGTTGGCTTTGCTCTGTGTGTGCATGCATGAGAGAAAGGGAATAAACATACATGTGGCCAATTAGTACACTTAAATTAATGAAGAGCAATCTATGAATCTGCTTTTCCTGTGAATTTGGAAATGCTGGGATCTTTTGCCATGTAGCTTTCAAAAACTTCAAAAGCAGCTATAAGGTCACAGTCTAATACTCCCTTCTGTATACTCATGTCTTTTCTAAAAATATTTCCCAACTTAATCTTCAGTGTGTGGAACAGGAGGGCAGAGGGGGAATGGCAGTGTTTACGACCAAAGTGCAAAGATGAGGAAGAAAATTAAATCCACAAGAAAGCGAATCTTTTGATCTCTGCTTCATTTTCCTCATTACCAACTTAACAGTACCAGCAGTTATGGTTTAACTAAACACTGAGTTTATGGACCCATGTCTCTGTCTACAGATAAGGGAAGGTCAAGAGGAACTCAGCTAATGCTGTCTTTGCTTTTGCACATTTTCCTTGAATTGGGACACCCAAACAAGTCAGTGGGAGTCTAAACACCACCAATGATTTGGGTGTGTTGCTTCTGGTAGTAGGTAAAATACAACCAAAGACGATTGCACTGGATAGACACACTCCTGAGAAGAAAGAGTCTCAGTAACATCACAGGTGAAGAGGCCTCTAGGGTCCATGAAACTTGAAAGAAAATACCACAGTAAAACTGAACAGCAGCAAAATTAACCCAGCTAGAAGAGTTTGGAAGGAAGTGTTAAAAATCCAGGCTTTATGTCCCTCCTTTTTTTTTTCCTCTTTGGTTCTTGACTTGTGAGAAACCCTCAGGGGTCAGAAAAGCTGGAAATGAGAGGAGGAGGGAGGTGTATGGAGGATGTCTCTGTTCTGTAGGATATCTTCTCTGTCAAACTGCCCTCAGGAGCAGTGACAAAAACTCCTTTCCAGCAATGTTTCTGCCTCTCATCCCACAAAATAAAACCAAAGGAGAGATTCGGTTTCAACCCATCTCTTTACCTTCAAAACTAACCTTACTGGCTCCTGCCCACCAAAGGAGGTCCTTGTCAGGTTGATGAACACATCCATTGTTTGAGAACTCAACAAAGTGATCACATCCTCTTCATCACTGTTGCTGTCCTGGCTTCACTCCTGGCTTGTCTGTCCCAAACACCAGTGGAGGTGGTGACCTGAGCCTGCACAGTGTGTCTGGCAGCCCCAAGGGATGCCTTGAATGGTCCCTCCAAAACACTGACCTGTCACAATTCATCCTCCAGCTGGGATGACTGATGTCCTCAGAAAACCCACATGCACAGAAAGGAGTTGAGGTGTGCAATGAAGAAGTCAAAGAAAATCCACAGGTCCCAAAGAAGAAATAGCATATGAACCACTCTGCTACTAGCACCAATGCCATCTGAGAAAAATAAAAACCTTTTCCTTTCTCTGCTTTCTTCCAAAGTACATAAAAATTATGTAGCCAGATTCTACTCTCCTGAAACTACTGAAACACATAAACAAGTAGCCTGGGACTGGACATTAAGGAAAACTTATATTAGGGCAATTCCCAGAGGGAAATAGCACCAACAGATGTGTGCAGTGGAGAAATAAGGTATGTCCCTTTTTCCTGGTATCCTTTATCACTTTAGGTCTGAGTACACAGCTAATTCTGAAGTAGTTTCAAAAACAAAAGGCAAGAAAAGAATAATGATTCCTGAGAAGCCAGTATGCTGGCTCTGACTGATGCTGGCTGCAAACATGTCTGGGTGAGCTGAATCTGGATTTAAGCACAAACAGGTAATTTCAGACTGTCCTGCAGCTAAGTAACATTTCACCCTGGGGAAGTCTCCCTTCCAAACCCTTCCACTGTTCCACACAGGCTTTCTTTCAATGTTGTTTTCTTTTCTCAGTGGGTTTTCTTCATCTTCACTCTTTATGAAGATTTTGAGATATTCAGAGAAGCTGCTGTATTAATTTTTCCAGAAGTTTTGAGTTCTGAAAGTCTTCACCTGCAGAGGATTTATCCTGATAGGGCATTAATTACAGCTTTATTTGAAGAAAAAGAACTGTTCACAAACTGAAGGGTGCTCAGCTGCTTCTTAGACACTAACATGAGCAATTCTGAATGGAGATCTGTTCAGGTGTTCTGGACATTTGCATGTCAGCATGCAGAAAAAGCAAGCAAATGCAAATGAATGTTCCTGAAACAGCAGTGGAAAGAAAATATTTTTTTACATACCCTAAAAAGACCTTGTTGTAAGGATCACGATAGCAAGAGCCCAATAGCAAGAGACAGCAATGCTAAACTTCCAGGGCAGGAGATGAGAACTGGCTGGATGACAGCAATGGAACTGGGATTCACTCAGACTTCACTGAGATCCTTAGCTCAGTGTTTTATTAAGCATCCAGAAGTGCTTAAGCCCTAGAAAACTCCTTCAGGTGTAATTTGGGCTGCATAACTCTGAATGCAGGAAGCCTTCCTGCACCCCAGAGTGTGTGGTTTGTGCACATGTGCATGTGAGTGCATGCATGTGCTCATCAGGGAAGCAAAAAGGAGGAACTGAGGCAGCAGACACATGACTCAGGGTGTGTGGAGATCAGTAATGTAACCCTGGCACTGCAGCAAGTTTGGATCTTCATTCTGCAGCACCTGGGCTTCCTCCCAACAGAAAATGCTGCAGGCTACACTTATGCTTAGCAGTTAATTATCTGTGGGAGCAGGTAAGGGATTAGTGACCAGGTAGAGTTTCACACCTGTCAGTGGGGTGAACACTGGAGCTGCTCAGAAATGCTTGGCAAGAGAGGAAATAATACAGCTTTTCCTCTGCTGAACCACAAGCCCCTTCCACATGAACTGAAGGGGAATTGTCTCCTGTTGATGGAATTTGGTATGTGACGTGCCTGGACGAGATGTGGTTCCAAGTCATGTTGCTGCATGTGCCTGGCAGTAATGCTGGCTTAATAAATATCTGTCCTCCTCTTACATCCATGCCTACCTCTGTGCTGCACCCCACACCCCTGCCTGTGGTGCTATTGGAAACCAGCCATGGAGCTACCTGGTTTGAACAGAAAAATAAACCCAAACCTTTTTAGGAATCAATATCCTGACCTGACTGGCAGCACTGATGCAAACCCAGGAGACCAGCAGGACCCAGAGGGCAGAGCACAGAGGTACCAGCCAGCAGTGAGGGTCAGCAATAGCTCAAGCCCAAATTCCTACCAAAGACTTTGCATCATGACCCTGGAGCTGGAGCCACAGTTTGGGGAGCAAAGCTCAGCCTAATCCAGTCTCTGTTCTGAACAATGCAGGGATAGGGCAGGTTTAACCCAGCTTTTACCTTTTGTCTTTGAATTAAGCAGCATGAATTTAGGTTTGCATCTTACACCCAAAGAAATCTCATTGAGCAGCTTGTTTCTGCCAAGGTAATTAATCAGGAGATGGCAAAAGATCACTTTGTTTCATCCCAGATTTCAAACCCCATTTGTCTACTGTTCCCTGGCCTGTCAAGGTTTCCCCCCATGCTGTGTGTTCTGGACATCATATGGTCTCTTTTAGCTGTAGGTGATTGCAATACAGGCCCTTCAAAGTAATCCCACTTATACTGTCTGTTAGTATTCAAAGCAATCAGGTGTTAATAGGTTTATACAAAAGTTTACCCATTTTTTTTCTGCTCTCACTTGCTTAGCTTTAGTTCTCATAACATGTGTCCCAATGAAAAGACACCTGCTCACTGGATTGATCTATCACAAAACAAAAAAAAAGGTCTTGTTTTCACCTTCTTCAGCAATATCTTTTGGCTATTAAAAATTTAGCACTTGTATCAGCTCACTTTAAGTGTGTTTCCTCCATTCTCTGATTAACACATCTAAGTTTAAGTGTTGGTTGCATAATTTACAGATTGTAAGAGACTCTTTTTAGATTCAGTAAATGATATTTAAAGTACTCAGGTGTCATTTTTTTATTACTAAGATGGAGTCACAAAGTCAACTGATGAATGGAACGGAGCAGTTTCCAGGATCAAGTTCAAGCTTGTAAAAGGAGATGAATTACTAAAACTTAAAAATTCTCTGAAGCTCCAATCTTTTCCTAACAAGAATAGAATTGTAACTCTTTTTCTCTCTTTCCATATGTAGCATTATACAAGAAATGCAAAGTAAGATATGGGCATCTCTTGAGCATTTGTTGAAATTAGCATTCTGGTCATTGCTGGATGTTCTTTGTGCCAGACAGAACTGTGCTTTTTCCAAATAACTCCATCTTGGCTCCTGATACTGCATGTGCTTACTTGATTATTCTGAATACTTCAGAGTACTTTTATGGCTCTCTCATAATGAACTGCCAAGTCTGTTTTGAATATGTTAATCTCAGGATTAAGTTAAATATAAATACATGCCCCCAGCACTCTGAAGGATTGATGCATTTTCAGTTTAATCTCTGAGGATTTTAGTACCATTCAGAAGAAATGTTCAATATCAGTTCAGCATTGCTTCCAAGTAGGTACACACTTTCATGAGGAATTTATGTGAATCCCATTATAGATATGCTGGGATCCCTATTTTATAGTTACAGAAGAACCAAAACACCAAAGGACGAAGGGAGTGGTGTGACAACAGAATACATTTATTTTTTGGACAGGACAGGATTAGAAAGTGCTGCCATATGAGATCAAGTATTTACGTGGCCTAAACTCTCTGCCAGTTCCAGTTTATTCTAAAAATTCTGGTGGATTAACTCTGAGCAGCCAAGCTGTATGCCAGATCAGTGCCTCACTTCCCTCCCAGCTGTGCATTGAACCCCAGAGCAGATGTGGGGTGAGTGCAGAGGTGACAGAACTGCACCATGCACTCTGACAAGTTCAACAACGCGCCTGCTCCAGGAGAAATGCGCTGAGAACAAATTTGGAACTACACAGATGCAGGTTTTTTGCTCATGTAACCATGGCCTTACAACTTGGACTTGGAGAAGGGTTGTGCTCTGGTCAGGGAGACCACGGCTCCTTGGGCATCTCTGCCCTTTCCCATCCTCATCCTGGCAAGCAGAGCTGACAGAGACCAGGGAAGTTACAAAAATCATGGACAGACCGTGAGACCCTGAGGGTGTTTGTGAATTTGGGACAGTAAAACAGCGCTGGCAGTAAAAATGGACCCAGAGAACAGCAAATGGATTGCTGAAGGCATTCCAAGAGTCTGCAGCCCAGGTGTTGCAGTGCTGCCTGGCTGCACCAAGGACCTGAGCTGGGCTGGGGGTCAGGGATGACAGGGGTCTGCTGTGCCCTGCTCCAAAGGGAGACTGGCTGTGGGCACTGGGCATCAGCTCTGCAAATCTTACAGATTTAGCTCAGGGAAACAGAACTGCAGGCTCTGTGCTGAGGAGCTGGTGAAGAGTGTGACCTTGCTCCTTATTTTATGACTCTATTTTTAAAGCTGAAGTAGTGTGGGGGGAGAGGAATAAGAAACATCTGAAATATGTGTATTGGAACTTTGTCAAAATGTCCAAAATGTCTATATTTATCTTTATTGTATATGGAGTAAGATTTATATTATAACTGGCATTTTTATGTCACCTTTCCTTCATAACAACTTTCTTTCAGAAATTACAAAGCATATTTACAATTACTCATCAATTAAGCCTTACATAATCATCGTGTGGGTAATGGAAATTATTATATTTGCTTCTCGATTTGTTTAAATCACATGAATCTTCAAGAATTAAGAAAAACATCAGCAGAAACCTATGAAGAATCCACTGTTTGGGTTTTTTAATCTTCCTTTCCCCCCCCCCCCTTATTTTAACAGGCTACAGTCATTCCTCCATCCCTGTATCAGCTCTGTGGTCAGCTTTTAAGTGAGATTTAAGCCCGTGTTTGACTTCTCAGCCATGGAATGACTTGGGACTCATGCAGACTCACATGACATCACTGTGTATCACAGCTGTGATCTGCTGGGGTGCATACAGGAAGGCAGGAGCTGACACAGCACACAGCCTGTATTGCTTTCATTATTGCAGTTGCTCCTCCCTTAATAAAAAAATAATTCCAAGTTTTGTTGATGTTTAGGACATGTTGCTAGATCTTAACTTGGCTATTTAAAAAAAAAGTTATAAAGTGTATAGAATTTAGGTGTGATAATGTATGTGACAGGGCATGATGAAGAGGGTAAGCCTGGCTATTTATTGTAGATAAAAAAAGTAATAGAATTGTAAAATATGTATTATTTTTTAAATCATTCTAGCCTGAGGCAGGGTTAGCTGAAGAGGTTTTTCCAAGGCCATACCAAAACGTTTATATTCCAGACTCAATAATGTATCTATTTCATGATGACAAACAATCTCAGGCATCACCTTTGAAGTCTGGAAAAGTTAGCAGCTTGGTAAATAATTTTCAAAACGTGACTGCTTTTCAAAGTAGCACTTGATGCATTTCCATGCAGCTTTGGGGAAGCTCTTGGAAAAGTCATTGATGGAAAGGAATCTGACGTGAAACTCTTAAATCGTTCAGAGGGTTTGTTTTTCTTTTTACAGATAATACACTTGAAGTTGATGATTTTTTTTTCATAGGGGCCTTACATCTGGTATAAAGATTCTTGGTTTATAGAAGATATTTAGAGCTTTTGAAGAATCTGTCTCACTTCCATGATGTTTTGGAAGAGGACTCGTACGTGGGCATGACTGGGCATCTCCATCCAAAAGCACTGACCCTTCTGCTTCCACACTGTCAGCCAGGCACTTGGAGAAGCTCCCTGATGGCTAGACAGGAAAAAAGGCATTGTTAAGTTTATTTCTGCTGCTTTTATGACTAAAAACACACTTAGCAGAATTCTGAAAGGAGGAGGAAACCACAAGTGCACGCAATGTGGCCAAGGCTCCCCTGGATAAGAAGTGTTGGGAGCAAGGCTGGGCTGGCTCTTCCCTCTCCTCTCACTGGGATTTATGGTGTCATCCCGTGATCCAGGGGCTGGAACTGCCAGCACCAGAGGGGCTTATGCCTCTTGTTGTTTTAAAGTTATTTGTGCATTCACTGAAGGCATTATGAAATTGCTGTGGGTTTTTTTATCTCTGAAGAGCCAGACTTCTGAGCCATTGGCGTAGCTTCCTAATCACAGGCACAGAAACTCCTGGACTTTAACTGGAAGTGTTATCTGGGCAGTCTTCTCTCCAGTTACCTTGGGGAAAAATCAGTAATCGTGATTGTTTCAAAAGCTTATATTGAAAGCTTTGCCATTGCAGAGCAAAACCTGCTGAGTCACTGGTAACAGTTTAATTCCAAAGCTGGCAACATTTCTCATGGATTGCCCTGTACACAAAAATCTCCATACTGCATATGTGTGTAGTTAACAGTAAATAAGGCTGTTGGATTTAAAAGATACATTGTTGTGTCTAGAACATAAGTGTTTTGGTATGGCCTTGCAAAACCTCTTAAGCTATGAAAAGAAGAAAAATCCTTGAAGTTGTACCTTGACTGATTTAAAATGAAGATGAATTTTTGACAAAATGCCATTTGTAGCATGCAGTATGAAGATTCCCAGTGTGTGGCAAAATGCTTTCATGATACCACTGGACAAATCAAAATAAAAAGCAGAAACTGCTTAGGAATTCACTAGAAAACTTGGTGGGAGCTAGGAATAAAGCCCCCATGTCTGGTGCTTCCACTCAGCAAGAAAAATAAATGTTTACTTATTAAAGCGTTTATTTCGAAATTGTCAGGTGTGGCTGCCCTTTACAGGAAAGGGGGTGCACGACTGGCAAGGGAAAAGAAAAAATTAACTGGAAAAATAAATACTGTGAAGAGGAAGGAGATAGAGCACAGAGGAAAACTACTGTGATAGAAAAGGGCAGTGGATCAGCAGAAGTTTGCTGGTATGTGCAGAGATGACAACATCTGATTTATTCTTTTTTTTACAGGGAGAAGAAGCTATTAAGCATATTTCAAGTCATTCCTGCTTGTATTTTCTCCCCCCGCTTCTTTCTTTGTAGTTGTGGGTTTTGTTGTTGGCTTTTTTCTTTTTTTTCCAATGACAAGAAGATAAACTGCTGGTTGTAAAGACTGCTGCAGGGGAAACACTGGGGGTATAACCACCTAATTATGAATTTCCTGAATGTGCAACATGACCAGGAGCAACTGGACAGGATTAGTGCTGTATGTTTCATCTCCAGCTGTTTCATGAATGCCAATCTCCAAACTCTTCCAAAAAGATTTTTTTTTTTTCCATGGCCCTACTTTTGGCTTTAACAATGCCAGCAATACTGCTTTGTTTTCTTTAGAGCCTGAACTGAAACAAGAGCTTTCAACAAAACAAACCCCGAGCAAACCTAACGTGCCAAAGAGCTGCACAGTGTTAAGGAGATTTAGCTGAAATATTTGTAAAATATCAAAAGGAACATCCTTCTCCTTGGCAAAACTGGAACTAACACTGCAGAGATGCATGATTATGAGACAATAAATGAGAGTATTTTCTTCTGGTGCAGTGGTCAGAAGTGATTGTTTTGAATAAGCACCACTGGTGTGTAATCTTCACGGCGAGCTTCTTGAATTGGTGAAGTGCCAACCCTCTTTGGAAGCTCTTAGCAGACAGGAACTTATTTAAACTTATAAAACCAACGTAGACGAAAAAATGTAAAAAATGCCCTGTGTAAGGCCCCAGCTTGCAAACAGACAAATTGTGAAGACAATGGTGCTTCTCATGGAAGAGAGGGCAGCAGGAACCTTTTCCTTCCATGATGCCTTTGTAAAGATAAAGAAACAGCTTACAGAATAATACCCCTGACTAACAATAACTTCTGGGGTGTCAGGAATCATGTCTTTGCAGTAATGGCACGGGTCTTTAGAGAGCCTCCTCCAGCTGCTGGTGAAGTTCATTGGTCTTTTGTGACTTCTAGTAGAGTTTGACTGGACATATTCGTTGCTTAGTAGTACCTGTATTTATTACTTGGTAAAATCTCTGTGAGATTCAAAGGCCAAATTAAAGACTTGTCCATTAAATGTAATAAAATGATGTCCAATAAGTAATTGGTTTTATCACACTGATATGCAGTGTAAAGTTACCATGCACTGCACTAACAGAAGAGAAATTTCAGAATCATACAGAAATTACTCCTTTGATCTTTTCCCAACAATAAGATTTTTGGGGCTTAATTTCTTCACATATTATTGAGCATGAGAAATCCTGACCTGTGTTATCCTAAAAAGGGAAAAAAATCTACTAATTAATACCATGAGTACAAACTCAGTTCATGAATGCAAACCTGTGAATATATGCTGGGTGAATAACTGGCATTCATTTCCTCTAAATAGAGAGGTACAGACAGAAATCCTGGTTTGTGCTAATGTTTACATGCCCTACTTATTTAGAAAGACTGTCCTGCAGAATTTTGGATTCCCTGCAGTAAAAGTGACTTATAAACTACATACACTTAGCCAGATTTTCTTGCATGTGCCAGTCTCCACAGGCTCTATATTGAAAATAAAGCACTGTAAGGATTAAAGGAAATTATCATGTTTTAATCTGTACAATCTAATTTGCCTTTAACTTTTTTTTTTTTTTGGTCACATAAAAGAATGAGAAAAAACTACCATACCAGGTTGTACTGTGTGATTTTGAGTACTCAATTGTTTAAGTTGCACTAACTTTATCCATTTGTGAGGCATACTGACAGAAAAGCATTTTAAAACAAGCACGGATTATATGGCCTTCTCTTTATTCTGTGAGAGTAGTAAATTATGTCACCACAAGGAGGGGGAGGGAGGAGAGGTGAGAGACATCATTTTGTTCTGGGTGTTTTTGTGAGGAGATCTTCCACGTGTGCTTTGAGCATCCTGCCAGTCCCACCTCTCAAGTGGCAGGTGAGGTCCAGGAAAGGGATGCTTCAGGGCTATGTTCTCAGCCTGAGGGGTCACCAAAGACAATTTTGCTGAGTAATTCTGTATTTTTTCATCCAAGTTGTTGCTGGCAAAAAAATAAAAGAAAAGAAAAAGAAAGAAGTGTGAACCTGGAGCTGTTGCTATGGATGAATGTGAGCTGTTAGGACACTGAGTCCTCACCCCACAGCTGCTCAGAGGTGTGATAATGCACATGGAGAGAAAACTCCTGTGGCCACAGTCCATCCAGGGTCTGAGTGGAACCATCCACCCTCTGTGCTGGTGCTGTGCAGGGTTCAAACTGACTGAGGGCAGTCTATCCCAGGTAAAAACCAACACAGCAGTCAGCAAATAAATCAATCAAAGCATGCTCTGCTGTCAAACAGCACCAATGCCAAGATCTCTGCCTGCCTGCCCTCCAGAATACAGAAGACGCTGCTTGTGGGAATAGTAATGTTGAACTCAAATCCCATCAGAAATGTGAGGGGAAGTATCCTGAGAGAATAAAGACTGTCTTCACAGCCTTGGCAATGATGTCTGACCTCCGAGGCCACATCCCAATTGTACACAGACATGGGCCCCTCTCTGGGTTTTGCCACCGAATAGGAGGGAATGGCTGAGGGAGATGATGGCAGAATACAGGATTTGGAAGTGCTTTGGATCCAGCCTCAGTCAATAGTGCCAAAATTGTTACTGTGTGATGGCTAAACAATTCCAGCCTGAAAGGAGTTGGGGGTTCTGTCTGGTCCTGCTGCATCTGTGGCTTCAGAGTGACTGTCATGGGGACAGGGATCCAACAGAAAGACCAAAGAATGATAGAGCTCAGCCCCTTCATCCTGCTCCTCTGCAGCACCACGAGGGAAGAGAGATGGAAAAGATGTGCTATCGCCACTCGCTTCCTGAATAAACAGAAAGATCTCACTGTGATAAAAGATAAATATGCATGTTATTGAAAAAAAAACAAACCCAGATTCATCAAAACAGAAAAATCAGTTCATAACTTTGGTCTGTATTTGTTTGGATGATAGTTCAGGTCAGTAATTTTCTCCAGTGTGACTTGTCTGTCCCTGCTGTGTCATCACTTAACCTAATCCTTTTCCTTTTTCAGTGGCAAGAGACATTTCCTCTTGGTCTGATTAATGCTCTTCCTAGATGAGCTGGCTCAGGGAGTAAGCTGTTAAAGAAATAGTTCTATCTGTTATTTGTGTAGGAACTCTCTGACGGAAAGCAATCTTTGCTTCACTCTCCCCTGCCCTGTCCCTCTGTTCCTGAGCCATGCCCAGGCTCAGTTGAATCACTTTATTGTTGCTGTAAACCATCTGCTCTTCCAGTTCATCAGGGCTGTGGGGATGAACAGAAAGAGCTCCAAGGAGAAGGCAACATTTGCTCCAGGTCCAGGCTGACCTTGCCCCAGTTTTTGTGAGTCTGCCCTTCTGCAGTTTCAGGTGAGACTGGAAATGTCCCCATGCCTGGGGCCCCTGTTCTGAGTTTCCAGATATGGACCAGACTTTTAGACAGATAGAAAAGCTACAAATCAGCCCTATGGTTCCATTTCTTTCCTGTTCTTTACTTCTCTTCATTTTGCTTTCTCCAGCTTTGAGTTTATTTACACTTCAATTTAAATTTTATCTTTTTTTCATTATTTTCCAACTCGTGTCAGTGATTTTTTTCCCTTCTAAACCAATGTCTTCACTGTCCCTTCTCTCTCCCTTTTTTTTTTTTTCCTACAAAACTGTCTATGAGACCAAGTCTTTACAACCCCAGTGAATAATTAATCTCATCTGGTCTGTAACTCTGTCCAGGGCCATCAAAAAGTTTGCATGTTTTGGGTCAACAATAAAACAAAACATTTTTCTACTTTTAGATTTTATGCATTACAAAAGTTTTTGCAATTAACGACAAACAATACTTAGTGCTGGCTGACCATTCCACATTGGAAAATCTTTCCCATGGGAAAATTGCCTATTTGTTATTTTCATAGGAATTATCTATTTCAGATAACTTTATTTTCATTTTTCTGGGTTTTAGTCATGTACAGAAAAGCCCCAAACCCAGCCTATCTGGCCATGATGCTTTTACTCAGCCTTGATGCCAAAATGATTTTTGTTTAGTGTGTGTTTCAGCAAGAAGCAGAATTTCAAGGAATCCTTTGGGAAAAGTGTTTGTGTTGATATTTTAATGGCAGATGAAGAAAATACACCTGGGCTGTCTCAGATTCCAGAGGGTTTTCCAGTTTTTGAAGGAAACCTTGCTCTGGTGGATAAAGTGGATCAATCATTGATAAAAGTTGTTGGGAAAAGTAACACTGGAGAAAAAAGTGATGGAGAGAAGGCAGAGCACAGGACGTGTGGGCAATGAGCTCCTGCAGAGGAAGGCTGGCTTCCCCAAGGACCACGGCTAAATCAAAAGACCCTTCATAGCACGGCTGTGATCTGTGGTGGGGGTAAGGCCAAGTGCTATTTTAAGCTTTTCCTGTAACCAGATTAAATCTCCAGTCATGATTCCCCCAAGGCTGGGATGCAGTGCTGAGAGGTGAATGACCACCACGGCCCCTCCTCGGGGCTCTCTTCCAGAGCCGGGGGATAAACTCCTCTTCTTTAGGGCTGCACAATTTAATAAGTCAGAGCATTTCTTTAGCCCTGGAAACATTGCCCAGAACTTCTCCTCCTTGCTCCCAGCCGATGGGAATGCAGGAATGACCACACTGATGGGAGCACAGGCCTGGGCAGCAACCTGCAGCTGGCACCAAGGGGAGGACACGGATGGGGACATGCACTGATCTCAGCCTGGAACTGCTTGGGGAAAGGGCTAACCTGTCAGAAATGGCATTTTGGTGACAACTTTCCAACATCCATCACAATCGCACACCCCTGCTAGGGCTGGGTGGACAGGGGAGGCTCGGTGGGCGATGTGTGCTCCAGGGGTGGTATTTGGCAGTAAGTGAAGGGTCTACAAAACATATTTTATGAAGAACAGCTGTGGGAGAGCTTGTTTAATATGGAGAAGAAGCGGATCAGGTGAGAGCTCATCCCTGTCTATAAGTCCCTAAAAGGACATCGTAGCCAGCTGGGGGATGCTCTTTCCTCCCGCACCTGCAGTGAGAGGAAAACAGCCTTAAGCTGAGATAGGGAGATTCAGATTAGACATTAGAAACAAATGTTTTACTTTTAGGGTGGTCTGGCATTGAAACGGATGGTGGTGGAGTCACTGCCCCCGGAGGTGTGGAGAGCCGTGCGGAGCCGGCGCTGGGCGATGCGGTTTGGGGGCTACAGCGGTGCCGCTGGCCGTGCGGCTGGACCGGATCATCTTCAGCCTCGACGATTCTCTAACTCCATCGTTCCACGACCCTGAGCAACGGCGGGCGGACGAGGCGGAGCGGGACCGGCGCGGCTCGGGCGCAGGGGCCGGGCGCCGTGCCCGCCCCTCACCGAGCGCCCGCCCCGGCGGCGCGGGGCGGGGCGGCAGCGGGGCTGGCCGGCGTCCCACGCCCGCCTCGGCCGCCTTTTCGGCGGGAGCCGCTACTCCAGAGTGCGCGGTAGCGTGGGCCGGCCGGGGCCCCATGTGGTGCCGACATCACTGACATGGCGGAATCCCCGCCGAGCCCTCCCGGCACTCGCTCCAGCTAACCGGGACTCGCCGCCCCGCACCGCCCTCCCGCAGGTAAGGACGCGGCGGCGCTGCGGGGAAACGGGCGCCGGGCGGGGAGCCCCGCGGCTCCGCCGCGCTCCGGCCGCCGGGCAGCCGCGTCCCCCGCCCCGCGCCGCCTCTCCCGGTCCCGGCTCTTTTGTTCGGCGGCGGGACGCGGCCGCACTCGGTGGAAAGTTTCTCTGCCCGCCCCGCCGGCTCCCTGCGCCGCGGGGAGCGCCCGGCGGGCGGGCGGGAGCGGCCGCGCTCGGCGCTGGCGGCGGGACGGGCGCTCCAGCACCGCCCGGCTGTCCCTGGGGGCGGCCGGCCCGGCCGCTGTCATCGCCGCCGCCCTGCCCGCCCGCTGCGGCTCCCGGAGGAGAAGTGCGGGAGCGGTCGGTGCCGCGGGGCTGTGCGGGGCTGTGCCCGCGGCGGCCCCCGAGCCGCGCCCGGCTCCGCCGCTCGCTGCCCGGCCGGGGCTGCGGGCAGGTGGAGGAACCGGGGGCTCCTCCGCCGCCAGAACCTCGGGATCCAGAGGGCATGTTGGAGAAAAAGCTGGAGAAAGGCGCGACCGTCTTCTGCTGGCCCCGTCCTCCCCGCCGGGCTCCTGGCAGAGGCGGCTTGGGGAAGGAAAGCCCTGGAAACTTTTTATTTTTGCTTGCCAGACACCTTTTTAAAATGGCATGCGACCAGCAGACGGAGTAAAAAAGAACAACCCTTTTAAAAAGCTTAACCTCTCTTAGGTTAAGACCACAGCTGCATCCCCCCCTTGCCGGTTCTCAGAAATGTTCTATTTAAATAAGGTTTTGGCGGAGGTAGTGCGGCTTGGAGTTAAATGTAACGAGCCATTTATCCCATCTATATTTGTAGAATAGAAGGCGCGGGGCAAGCCTGCCTCTCTCCATATTAGTAATTTTGTATTTCATTTGCATTTCTTTGTGTCCTTTGAGTATATAAAAGTACCGGCCTTAAAGGAGTAGTTACCCCATCTCGGGGTGGGGGGGGGATTGAGATACGGAGAGATTGGAGCTCCTTGTTGGCGTTTTTTATTTTGGATTTTTTTATTTGCTGCTCGGGCTCCGTGCTGGCTCTGTGAGAACAGGATTCACATATCCCGGTTACCTGTGCCCCAACCACAGCTGCTGTATCCCTTAACCGCTTACCCTGCAGAACACAGTACGTTCCTGAAAGGTGCCAAACCAGTCTAACTCGAGTTTAACAATGTGCTAGGTAATGGCATTTCAAACTTCCACAGATTTTTAAGCGTAGAACACTATTTCTCAACCTTTTTTTATTTTTTTTCCCAGCAGCAGAGCTTGCTTAAAAGAGTTTGGGAGTGCCAGGCCTGGCAGTGCCTGTACTGGCCTGGGTCTGCGCTTTGTTCTGATGGGGAGCGGCTGGTCTGGACACGGATGACACAATGTGTGCTTGGCTGGGAATCCAGATAAAGGCATCGCTTCCATAAACCTCAGGAGCAGCCAAGGGCTGCCTCCTGAGTGGAAGCATCTCGCTCCTCTTGCCCTGTCCACCTAGGGCCGTGTGTCTTCCTCAGCAGTCGCAGAACGCGCTGCCGGTGCTACCAGTAAGAAAATGATTCTTGGCCGAATTCCCGGGGTCATTTCGGGTCCCGCACAGAAGCGGTCTGTTAGTGCTTTTCTCTTAGTCTTCAGCACTTCTGTGGTTCCCTCTCGTTAATTTCAAAGCAGTTGTGATTTGTGGTTGTATTGGGACCCTGCTGTGGCAGAAACGTCTGCTGCCCCAGAAGTGTCGTGCATTGTTCTTCCCAGTTCAGTATCTTTTAGCTACTTTATGCTTATAATGTAACTCAGAGATGAGTCTGTGTGGAAGGTGATATATTCTGCTTATTTTTTTCTTTTTTTATTTTTTTTTAATTTTGTGCCTTTGGGACTCATCTGCTTTGGGTTTGAGGTCGCTGCTGGGACAGCAGTGAGAGGGTTTTTTCATACTGTTAGCCTATAGTTGGCCAAAGGATAAGAAATGAAGGTAGCTAGCAGCCAAAATAAGCTGATATTCTGCTATAGCCAAGAAGCTCAGAGCTGTAACTCCATACTGCAAGTATTTTATCTTTAGTCTCAGAAAAGTTTGTAACTTCCAATCTGAAATGTGTTTATCCTGGCACTTTTTTTCCTACGTGTAGTATTTAGAGAACTAAAAGAAGTTTTTGCCATCATACCTCTTTCTTAGCAGAGAAGTGGGTGTTTTTTTCTCATCACTTTATAGTTTTCTTTATGTTCTCTGAGAAGGAGAAGCAGTTAGGGGCAGTCAAACTTCTGCAGTTCATAAATCTGTGCAAGAAAATATATACAGGCCATGCAGCAAACTTCTGCATGTGTGTGGTTGTATTCATGAACTTTCTAATAAGTATAATTGACTTTTTCCCTCAAAAATATAGGTTGTCAGAACCAACATTTATAGTATGAATAAATGTTTGTAGCGTGAGGATAAATGCCTGCTAAGTACAGGTAATTAAATACAAGGGCCAGGAGACACCTGAATCAAACAAATTACTCTCCACAGTGCTTTTTTCTGCACTGTAGTCTTCCCTCCAAAGAGAAGACATGAGGGAAGATGGAGTGACTTTTTTGGAGCACTTGGAATGGCAGTTTGGGACACACTGGGAGAGCATCCTGTCACTCCACTGAGGATGTGGCTGTTGGGTTTAAAGTCTGGAAATAGTGTCACTGGAATTGTTTTGAGCAACATGCCGCAAGTTATCGAAATTCCATTTGTTTGCAGTAGCCTTTGGTGTACAGCAAATAAAATAAATAGCAGAAGAAGCCAGCAGAGCCCTGTGTAAATCTCAGCTGTGCAAAATGCAGGCGAGGCAAAGTTTCTCAAGCGTTGCCCGGAGGATTTGTGCCTCAGTGATTGTCTCTGCACTGCTGAGTGGTGGAGGATCCTTTGGAAACAGCAGTATCAAAACCCGTGTTGTTTACGGCCAAGGTTTAGTGTCCCTGTGTGATCTGTCCCTGGAGATGGAAGGTATGTGGGAAGAGGGAAGTTCTTCAAACAAGGCAGTGGAAATAGGAGCCGCTGGATACACAGCGGTGAAAAGCCATCTACAGGCAGGAATGCTGGTGTGTCAGCGGGCAGATAACTCCAGACAGCTTCCAGTGGGGACGTGGTGGTTGGCGTTTTTATCAGTTTATTCTAAGCACCTCTTTGCAAAATTCAAGTTGGAAGCCTGCTCGCTGTTGGATTCCAGACAGCCAGGAAAAAAAAAAAAAGAAAGAATAAAGCACAAACTAATTAAATGTGATTTATTGTGGAATTTGCAACAGTGTTGGAGAGATGAGTTGCCTTTCAGAAATGCTGCTGTGGATGTTAAATCTGTGCTTTGCTCTGGATGAAAAATGACGGTGCTGTTGAGCAAGTACACAAGAAAAACATCGTCAGTGTTAAAGTCTGTTCTTGAGCAGGAGTATTCCCTGGAGGTCCCAGGTAGTGCAGCTTGGAGCAAATCTTTGTGGTGCTTTTAATTGGGAAAAGGATGGGTTTCCTTGAGCTTAGAGGTTAAAATGTAGGGCTTCTCCAGTGACATGCTTTCTGCGTTTCATCTGAGGAATCCTTTGTTTACAAGTAAATTGTGGTGTTTGTTAGCAGATAACAGACAAAAAGCCAACAGCATAAGAAACCTTCTCTATTTGTTTTTCTAATGGTGACAGTTTATAATGGTAATATACTGAAAATTGCCATGTGGGTACTCTGTTTAGTAAATTGCAGCTATGTATAGTGTTAGTTTTGTAATATGAAGCAATAAACAATTTCTAAGTAATGAAATACATATTTTATAGTTTCTTTTTTTGCGAGGATGAAACTACAGCTAATACTGATATGTGGCATTTGCTTGTTCTGGCATCTGCTCCTCATTCTGTAAGATACTCAGTGCAATGACAAGATGGATTCAGGAGAGGAGTTTCTGCTGTTGTGTTTTTGTTTATGTTTTTATTTTTTAGATTTAGAATAACTGAGAGCCAACACTTGAATTCTCTGGAGATGAAGGTGATAAGCCTGATTTTTCTGTGTTGAGTTAGTGTATTGCAATTATTTGGCAGCAATGCAAATACCTTGAAACATGCTTTACATCCTGGTCTCTTATCATTGCCTTGTAAATAATTATGGACTTCTCTATTATTAGGTCCTTGCAAAGGACTCTAATAATAGAATCTGTGTATACATGTATTTAAACATCTCCTTCATGCTTCCAGGAATGCTTCATATGGAATGCTTTGGAAAGAGAGAAAGAAATTCCTTTCAAGACGTTAATAAAAACTTCAATAAACTACAATTTTAGATGACCCTTGCCACCCTCAGAGATGCTTGGGATGTTGTGGACAGATTTCCTCATGCTTTTAATCTGAACTAGGAAAACCAATCTGCTCTTAGCTTGTAGGTTCTCTGGGTCTTTGTGCAGCTGTGTCAGTTTTACATGGTTGCTCCCTGTTTTCCACTCGCCCACTAGTAAAATGTCAATGTTTATAACCTATATCTCAGTGTTATCTTTTGCCCCAAATATTTCTTCACAATCCTTTAGTCAAACTCAGAACTGTAGTGAAGTAAGATGGAGTGATTGTTTTGGACCTTGTTAGGAGAAACAGCGTGGGAGTAGAGAGTTGTCCTGATTTGTTTCAGGATGACCTTACCATTTTCCTTTAGTGTGTGGTTAGTTAGCTGAAAGAACTCATTCCACTTTATAACTTGCCTTTGTTGTAGAAGTATGTCCCTCTTCAATGACAATTCAGGTAACATAAGTGACCTTATGCTTGCAGACTTGAGCTGATTTGGGTATGTTGCTCAGTGCTACGTATTGCTCTGCTTCTCATTTATTTATTGATGTGGAATAATGCAGCAGAAAAAAAAAAGGATGAAAGCATTTGTGGATAATGAGAGCACTGGGTAGGTTTCCTTCTGGTCAGCCTGTATTTTTTGTGGGCTCATGTGATGTCAACTCACAGAAGGAAAAAAAATTGCCTTCAGTGTCTTGTTACTAGCAAATATGTGGCAACCAGAAGCATCACTTCATTGGAATGAATTAACAGAGCAGAAGAGACCCAGTAAGAACTGCAGAGCTTGTGGAATATTTTGGGGTCTACAATGCCTGAATTGTGTGTGTTGATTTTGGGTTGTTTTTTTTTCCTTTGTCGAAGTACTGATAGAAATGGTGAATTTGAAAAGCAAAGACACAGCTTTGGCTTGACTGACTCCATGAAGGGTGTTGCTTTACTGGGAGACTCATTATTTTGTGTTTCATATGATGTTAAAGTATCAGGAATAATGGCTATATTGAAGTGGAAAGACAAATCAAATTGGAACATACCATGTACCTGATTCTTCTAGGTATATTTGAACTGGATGCAAGTTTGGGATGTGCATACGTGCTTGTGTGTTTTTCTGTTTTTGTAGCAGATGGTAACTGGTGTTTGACTTTGAGGGTTGTGTTTGGCTTGAAGAGTTACAATGTTGGTCTTGTTTTCACCAGTTCTTACTTCACTTTGCTTAGAACACACCAATGTCCTGTTCTTTTGTAATACTCTAAAGCTCTGAGGAAATGATTTTGTAGTCTTGTTGGGAGATGTATTTTTATTCACTGTATTAAAAATTGAAAAAAGAGGTTGAAAATAAGCTGTAGATTTTCCCCAAAATGTGTTAGTTATCCTCTATTACACAGTCCTGTGTTGAACTGTGGCTACCTTGGAAGGCACGACTTTCAAGGTGAAGAATTTGTTCCTATTTGGTTGCATTGTCTGAAGGATGGCAACACATTTCTTGAGGGCTGATTTCCACTGAGTCATCCCCTGAGCAGGGCAGAGGGATGTTCAGCTGCTATCACATCTTCTGCTTTGGCAGGTTAACTAGGAAATTTGTTTTCAAAGCCTGCCTTGGGGAGAAGAGAGCAACAAGTCTTTATTTTCGAATGCTGGAAAGTGTTAGAAGCTGTGGCAGCTCACAGAAAAGCAAATGAAAGAAAACAACTGTTTCTTACTCTGGATTTTTATGGAATTGGCGTCTGCTTTAGTGAGGTATTTTTTTCTTTTTTTTTTCCTTTATTCAGAGGTCTGCTTTCTCAGTGTCCCACTTGCCCATCCCTTCTTAGCACACTTATTCATTAGACACCTGTGATTCCTGATACTAGAGTAGGGTTTTCCTTCTAATTATCTCTCAGTATGATTTATGTTCTCTTGGTTGCAAAGCTGTTAAAGGTGATCTTAGCCATGCAGTGAGGTTTCTTCTGTTTTGTGCTCCAGGCTGGAGGCTTGGGGAGCAGCATTCGCTCACAGGAGCAGTGTTCCTCCTGAGCAACCCGTCTGACAATCCCTGTGTCTGGGGAGCTGGGCAGCTAGAGACACAATGCTTAATTTGGCACAGTGCTTGCTCTTAGCTGGCTTTTCTTGAGTGCTTCAGGTGTGGGTGAGGGAGGGGCAGCAGATCTGTGTTTGTGGAACGCTGCATTCCCTTCTGTCTTCTTCCCTGTGGCTCCATGCGCTGGCTGTGACGTGTGGCCTTTGCGCGACTGAAAGTGCAGGCGTGTGGACACGAGGGATGTGTCCATCCACTGCAGCACAGGTGGCTGTGTCTTGTCCCCAAGGTGGGTACACACGACCCAGAAAGGCGGTGGTGTGTGGTCCTGTGCGCTTCAGAGAGTTGGATCACAGCTTGAGGCATTGTTGATGGCATGGGTCCCAGCCAGCCATACAAGGAGGGAAAATCCATCTTCAAAAGCTGGTTCTGAGGAATGGGTCAGAAGTTTCCTGGCTTGCTTGGCAAGGCTATTATTATAAGGAAGGAAATGAGAGTTTGGTGTACTGAAGTGGCCTTGTGTTTTGGCTGTCGTGTGTAAGAGGTGGAAGTGGTGGAAGGAGTTAAACTGCACATGGTCTGTGGAGAACTTGGGCTTGGAGAGTAACCCAGAAGCAGGACGAGCTGCAGAAAGTTGGTGGTGTTATGGAAAAGAGAAAGGGATGGTGAAAAAAAAATTGAAATTCAGTATAAATCATAGTTAAGTGGTGCTTCACTATGTCTGTTTTGATGTCTGAACAAGTACATATGTTGTATCCTCTTAAAAGAGTGACCTTACGTGGCTTGGAGGAGCAGATCAAATGTCACAGTGTCACAAATAATCCCCTGTAGAAATTGTGGAGTGAAATAACACTGAAGATTCTGGATCAGCTGAAAATGACTTGGTAGCCAAAAGACTGACCCCTGCTCTGTGTGCACTGTGACCCTGCAGGCTGACAGCTCTGCTCTGGAGAGTTCAACCTCCTTTTGAACTTGTAGGAAATGTGTGTTGGATGTTCTGAGGATAAAGGGTTAATTTTATGGCATTTCAGGGTATAGGTTCATGTGTTCATAAGTCAATTTGTTTGACAGTCAGTTTCTCACTGTTCTCTAATCATAAGTTTGTTATTTAGGCTGCTGTACCTACTTTCTTGGTCTCTGATAAAACACCCAGAATAAGCAGAAGTGAAGCCTGATTCTCTGATACTTCTGTATTTTGCTTGCACTTAAGCAGGTAGGTGGTTCATTCCCACGGTGTCTCCTTGTGTAACTTCCTATTCGTATGTTGTCCTTTTGGTTTATTTGTTGTAAAACTAAATTACGTTTGAGTTCGGCACAACCTCAAAACAACAGAAGTCAACAAACAGAAACCTTAAAGGACCAAACCAAGATGACTTTGTATTTCCCATTGTGGTTAACTTAGATGTTGGTGAGGTAATAATGTCATGTTCAGGAGTAAGAAATATCCTATGGATTTCACCAGAGACCCAGATAATGTCTAGTTGGGTGACTGTTGTGGAGTACTGGGCAGCACTCAGCTGTTGCCGCCGTGCCAGGAAGTTAATTAAATAAGGTTAATTGAGAATTTTAGTACTAGATCGTAGGTAGCAGTTTTGCTTCAAGAAGGTCTAGGGTCACACTCTTACCTGGCATTGAACATGCAGGTTACGTTATTCTTAGCTGACCATAACCAATGCACAAGAAATCTTACGACTAAAGAGGGATTCTGAGATTTTTCCACAAAGCAAGAGTTCTACAGAGTTTGGCATAAAAGTGGAGAAAAGTCACTGAAAGGATAGATTTAGCTTGGATATTAGGAAGAAATTTTTTACTATGAGGGTGGTGAGACTGGCACAGGTTGTCCAGAGGAGCTGTGGCTGCCCCATCCCTGGAAGTGTCCAAGCCCAGGCTGGACAGGGCTTGGAGCACCCTGGGATGGTGGAAGGTGTCCCTGCCTGTGGCAGGAGGTTGAAGCTACATGGTCTTTATGGTGCCTTTCAACCCAAACCATTTCACGAGTCTGTGATCTGAGCCTTAATCCTTGTTTCTTGTGTGTCAGCTGGTGGTGAAATTAACTTGTTTCATTCTGCTCCGCACATGTTTATTTTTGCAGCTCCATATGCTGCTCTAACAGATCTTTATTATTGCTTGTTAAGTTCAGCGGTGCTTTTAGTGACTGCACAAAACATAAACATCCTCTGTGACTTCGTTAGACATACAGTGCAAACTTTTTGTTGACTTGAGGGCTGTTCCTCGGGTCAGTGAGCGCTGTGAGCAGCAGTCAGGGCACTGCACGCCCACGACCGCGAGGAAATGAGGAACAGAAAGGAATTGTCTTGTTACCTAATTTAAGTGTCTTCTCCCTGCAAGCTCTCGTGTGTGTGGTGTTTTATCTTCACCCTTTCCCCTCTCTGTTAACAGGCCTGGACGTGCTTGTCCAGCTGTTCCAGCTGCCTTGTTCAGTGGGCAGGAAATGGTGATGTGGTGGAAATTGGGCAATTCTGCCGAGTGCAACCAAAAGGATCTCTGATTTCTTCCACAGCAGCCGCTTCTGGATAAGACGAAAGAGTCAAGTCATTCAGATACTTCTGTAACCACAATCTGTGTAAGGAACGAGGTGGCTACACTTGAATTTTTATGTGCATCTGAATAGGTTGCTTCAGTGGATGTGTGAGAGCTGCTATGTTACTGTAAAGGCAATATTTGTGGATCTAAAACTCTGAAGTTAGACATCAACGGTTTCACTTCCTTTTGGCATTTTGTGATCATGCAGTCAAACAGGATGATATTATGCTCTAAAATGTTGCTGTGAAAAGTTTTTTCAGTTTCTCAGAGCTTCTAGACTATTCCAGTCTTGCCCTTGCTAGCACATCTGAATCCTTTCTGGTCTGTCCTACTAAATCCTTATTTCTCTATTCCCTTTTCCTTTGTTAGATTTTTCTGGACTACAGTGTATTGATTTCAGTGTATGGGTTAGTGCGAGGGGAGGAAGGCGAGTGAAATGTGAGAATTGGGACGGAGAAAACACGGATATGTGAAGACATGGAAAATAGTATTGACTGGATCAGTTTGCAAGTAGACCAAGTGTATTATTATTATTACTGGCCCTGCTATAATTTAAGGTTCCGTGACGTTCTCTCACAACAAAGCACCAGCAAATACAATGACACACTCTTAGGGGATGGAGTTCACCTGGACAGTGATAACAGCACCTCTGAGCAGACCTGGTCCAGCCTGGTTAGCAGCAGAGCCTGGTGCTGCTGCAGAGCTGGGATGAGGTGCTGCTCCCTGGCTCTGCTGAGCCACGTGGCAGCGGAGATCTGTCCTTGCGCTTCAGGAGGGAAAGCAAAGCCCTGGCCTGCTGCCTGGACTAACCTCACATGGCAAGCAGAGGATTTGTGTTCCAGTTACAAAGTGTATGGGGATGGCAGATTGGAGCTGTCAGCTTCCCTCCTCTTCTGTCCTTGGAAGGGTTATTTTCCATTAATTATGAATACATAGATTTATTTTTTTTCCTTTTTGAAGTGTCCTGGCTCTGTGGAGCAAGTAAGATGTAGCTGTGGTCTGCTGGTTCCCTGAAGGGTTCCCCCAGGATGGCTGGGCAGGTTTCTCTCTGCTGGGGCAGGGGTGCAGTGAGGTCCTGCCTGTGCTCCCTGGACTGTTCCTCCTCCTGCTCCTATTGCCTGGCAAGTGCAAGACAATTTCAGGGAGCTGTATGCAAAGTGTAGGTGATTCAGATGAAGAAAACTTTTCCTTAAAAATTTTGAAGATGATTTGACTGGTTCTTCAGTGAGTATTTTATGTTGGCTGCATAGTGTATAAAGTATCACTGATTTAGTATTTTTTGCATATCCCTATTTTTCTCAGAAAATGTTTTGCAATATTCAACTTGTGCATTTATGAAAGGATTTGGCAGATGGGAAGGGGAAGCAACAACTCTTCTCTCATCATACACAGAATACACAGTTGGAAAGAAGAAACAGATAAATACCTTTTTTATCTATTCTAGTATATTAGACAAAGGTTTTCTTTGTTTTTCTGCCAACAGCAGCTCTTCCTGACCTTTGTGATCGATATTAGCAATGAAGTTTCTTTGAGCAGATGTGGAGACTTTGTTGTGCAACTGCTCAACCAGAGTGTGAATGTGTCTGATAGTGGTTATACAGCCATGGAGAAAGGTACCCACCCAAGGGGGGAATCTTATTTTGCTTCTAATAGAGATGGGAAGGGAGATTAACGCTATTTTGCAAATCCTTCTGGGATTTGTTTTGGAAAGCGTATGGTTTCTGATCACCTATGTTGGTGAAAGATGGGTAAATTTGGAGTGGTAGGGTTACAAGCATGACTGGAAGTGTGGAAAGCCTTTCTCGTAAGATGAGATGGAGAAATATTTAACAGGAAAGAAGTTCCAATGAACTTTACTATCTCTAAATCCATCAGAGAGGTAAACATGGAATGCATACAGGACTGTTTAAGCCAAAAGCCAGTGCTGGCAGATGAACGTGTGGACGCAAGATGTCAATAAATAAAAACTTCTTTAGAATTTGATCGAGCAGCTTAGTCCAAACCCAGCCCAGCTATCTAAACAGGAGCCAACTTAGGGCATGCAGAAAGACCTAAGTACTTTTAATGTACAGGGTTTAATGCAAGGCTGTTAAAGACTATGTGACTGTGACATTCCCATATATGAATAAGGAGTGTACAAGTGGCAGATGGATTTCAAGGAAGTGGGAGAACAGAGAACCTGGAATATAGTTTGATGAAAGTCCCGTGGGTATTCATTGCAGCTGCAAAATTTATGAATCTAATCCTTACTTTTTAATGAACTGGCATTCAGCTTCAACTGGCAACTTCTTTTCAGATCTGCTTGCACCTGAAGTTGTGCATGTGCAGAGCTGTACAGTACTGGCTGTGCAGCTTCAGTATGGCTGCAATCCTGGTGGAATTTCACTTTCATGTCCTGCTACTTTTATTGGTAGAAGGCCCTGATGTAACATAGTTCCAGGAAAGGAGATGGGCGGCTTTCAAAGAGCTTTGAACATCAGGTCAAACAACAAAGGTGCTTTCCAAAAGTGGTGGATCACTTATCAAAGTGGAGAGGTTTGTATCCAAAACTTTACCAAGGATAATCTCTAGGAAAGAGTATGTTAATTCTTCAGATAATCACAGGCTTCAAAGCAAAATCCGAATGCAAGATAAACTTTTGTTTACACTTTGTCCTAGAGGGGAAATAAAAGTAACAAGGTCAGGCTTATACAAATGTGAATTTAAATATTTAAAAATGCCTGAATATGTTTGCTGGTAGAAGATGGCAGCTGTACTGAAATACAAGGTAAAAGTTGTTTTTTAAAAAGTGAAATCAGTGAACAAATGTGCACTGCCAAAGTAGAAATACTTCCAGTGATAAGAAAGGAAAATTTAAATTTTCAGAACATTCAGAAGTGGCTGTAAAACCAGCAAATTGCTAGGTCTGCTTGCACCAGAACCCTGAAAAAGAAAAAAGTCAGCATGTAGAGAAGGTATTATCCAGCTAATTGCTTGGTAGCTACACTGAAATTTCTTCAGTACTGACCTATGGTGTTCCCCTTTTCCAGCAGAAATGCTTTTGTTTCAGACAGACGTTAATGTTTCTTTGGAGAGAGAAGGATGCACTGAGTTCTGCAGACTTTCATTTGAGCTTTTTCCTCTGCAGGAGTCACAGGAACTTGTTGACAAAGGTGTCTTCTGTAATACAACTGAGATTTTCCTTTGGGATGGATTTTTTTTGTGTGTTTTAAAGTCAGGTTTTACTTAAATATATTATCAACACCCATTTAAGCTGGTGATGTGCTTTTTCCTGAGCTGCTTGGGGGGTAAAAGTTCTTTTAATTGTCTTTATGCTAATTCAGAGGAACTGGGAGCTTGTTTCCATCCATCAGCTCTGGAAAGTGAAACAAAAGCCAAGCCAACTTGCAGATGGTCGCAGCTCCTGGATCCCAGCCACTGCCCAGTGCCTCTGTGCCATTTGCTGCTTACAAAACGCTGTGCTGGGCTGTGCGCTGGGCTCTGCCTTTGGCAGCAGCAGGAGGAGGAAGGTGAAGCCCTGAGCGTTCCCCGTGGGGTCCCCAGCCTTTGGCCAGGGCTCCCTGCCAGCGACGTAAGGGTTGGCTTGGGACTTCTCCAGGCTTATAAAACACCCAGCTGTTGAACTTTAAAAAAGTTGTGTGACTGGGCAGCTGGGAACTCGGGTGGGCTGGAGGATGAGCTGTGTTTGACGGAGGAACAATGGTTTCACAAGCGCGCACACGTACTCCCCTCACCCCTTCTGGGGCCATGGGTGTGCACTATCTGAAGTCCTGGTGCTAATTAAAAATCACAATAAGCCAGTGCACTTAAAAGTGGCTTTTGTTGGTTTGGTTTGGGTTTTTTTTTTTTTTTAATTCAAAACTGCTCTGACTGGGGAGTTAATGAAACCACTGGGAACAGCACCTCGCATCGTGGCCACTTGCTCAGTCGTGGCTGAGTTGGTGCAAAGTATGTTGGAGTTGATTTTTATTGTTCTTCTGGGGCTTCAGCCTACTGTGGCAAGGGAAAAGTTAACATGGGCCGCAAGAACTAACTGAGCTTCCAGGGGTGGAAGTGCTGGTGGGAGGCCAGGAGCTGAGTGGAAGAGCCTGGCTGGGAATGGGGCGGAGGGAGCATCCCTGAGCAGGCTGGCAGGGCCAGCAGCACAGCAGAAGGGATCAGTGGGGCTTTATTTAATGCTGGCTGGGTAGTATGGTTTAGTTTCAGTCTCACCCACAAACTGCTAAGCATTTCCTTATTTAGGAACATCAATATGAAAAAACTTGCAGTGTAAAGCTGTAGTTTTTTATGTGGACAGTCAAACAGATCCCATGAAGTGATAATTAGTGTTAGTGGCCAGGGCAGGCTGTCAATTTTAGTAGGAAATCATTAAATAAACACTGGTGAATAACCAGTATGCTGGCTCTTCTTCCCTTGAAAGAGACCAGGGCACTAACAGAGGTGATGTGTTTCATTATCCCCATTCTGCAGCTGAGAAAACAAGACACAGAGGTGAAAATACTGGAGATACTTTGTTTGGGGCTTGTTTCAGTTGAGGCTGGGCTAGAAATCCTATTAGTGGTCTGCACATGTGTGGGGGTTTCCCTCCCCAAGGCAGCTCTTGACAAGTGCCTGTGTGCAGTTCCTACCTCTAAAGCCTCTCCCAGAGGAGGTTTCCTTGGCAAGAGGGCAATAACTACTTGCCTTCTGCTCAGCATATTGTATTGTATCTGTAGGAAGCCTTTGTACAAGGCTGGCTTGCTGTGGGTAGGGGGGCAAGGACAGTTCCCTTACAAATGCCAGCTAGGTCTTTGCAAATAAATACAATTGTCAGTAGGCAGTACAGCATACACCTGATTTAATAAGGTTATAATTCCTTAGAAAGGGTAAAGTTATCTTGGCTGACTTGTATTTCTGGTGGGTGCATGAAGTCATATCTTCATAAGAGGAGGAAATACTGCTCACTTCCCCTGTCTGATTCCATCTACTTCAGTAGCTTATCTTTGGATTTTCATTTCTAATGGTGTGCCCAATTCTGATTTACCTGGCTCCTGCTCCTGTTCTTTAATGTCCAGTCCTTGTTGGCCTGGGACCACACAAAAATGCCAGCCCTTTGAGAGGGCTGCTGTGCCGTGTGTTGGGCAGTGGGGCACACGGTGTTATCAGCTCAGATTAATCTGTGGTCACTTGGCTGGCCAGCTCTTCATACACTGGAGATATTTCATGTTGACTGTGCAGAGTTCACTGTGTTTATCAGTGCTGTGTGGTACCAAGTCAGAGCTGGCTAAAGAACACACATGTGCTAACACAGCTATCTCTCCAGCCAAAGGTGTAATCTCGGCTGAGAGTGCACTTGGATTTGTTTGACAGGGCCTGTTTCATATAGAATGACAATGCTGATTATGTTCCTATCTTTGCATTCCTTATCACTGGAATCCTTCATTGACTTTTGATTGTTTTATCTGAAAACTGTGTCTTACTAATGGGATGTAATTGCACTGGGCAGCCTGCTTCCCCCTCAGCTGCTGGTCCCCAGTTAACAGTCTCTCTCTCCCATCCCTCTGCATCAGTGTGTCCTGTTGTTGGCAGTGGGTCAGGCATTTCTTTAAAGGCTCGAATCAAAACTTAATTGAAACATTTTGGGGCTGACTTGCCCACTGGGGTAAGTCAACAAGTGCATTTTGTAGCTCTTCCAAATACCAAACAGAAGAATTCATTACATTCTTTTCCCCTGCATCATTAGCCCTGTTTTCACTTCTGTTTTACAGTGGGGTTGTGCTGCTATTGGAGTTCAGTCCTCCTTAGCTTGTTTTAGAATGCAGCTCATTTTCTGTTTTCTTGCAAGTCATGGTTATTTTTCTTTGTCTGACTTGTCTTGACTTTAGCCGTGGTTTCACTTACCAAATTTCTGTACTACTTTCACTGTCTATTCTTAGCTTCCCTCTTTTACCCTTTTTATGCTGTATCACATTTCTGTCTTCTTACCATGGCATCGGGATAGGATTTGAGTTGAAGTTTCCCTCTTTCTCAAACAAGGGAATCAAAATTTTTCAAGTTGCCTTTTCTGGAAGAACAAAAAATGAGCTTACAGTCGTGGATAAAGTTTTTCAAGTCTGTTTTCCCCCTCAATTCTCAT
The DNA here is from genome assembly GCF_036417665.1 of Passer domesticus. Lineage (NCBI taxonomy): Eukaryota > Metazoa > Chordata > Aves > Passeriformes > Passeridae > Passer > Passer domesticus. Next base: position 4,468,596 of record NC_087484.1, read on the forward strand.
CAGTTTTGGGAAATTAGCATTTGTTGTTCTAAAGCTAAACTGCATGTACTGGCTCCAATTAATCTCCCTCTAATAACATTTGATTGCTGTGGCGACTCAGAAGTTCTCATGGGATGATTCTGATGGGCTCTGTGAAGATGAAACTTGCAGCTGTTGGGTACTGAGTGCACAAAAGTCACAAGGACAATAAAACACTGAGGTTTTTTCACACTTATATAGGATGAGTGTGTATGGTGCAGGAAGTTTTGTTTGCTCTTGAGTTGTGTTTGAATTCCCTTTGTGGTGTATATCAAATAATTCTCTAAGTGCCTTGTCGTCAGTGGGGGAAGGAAATGGTTTCACAAGTGTTTGCTGTACAGAACTTCGCAGAATAGTTCAAGAAGTTAAACTTAATGATATTTAAGAAAGAGCTGCTGAGATCCAACTCCAAATCTCTGAGCTGTGTAGTACTGCTTAGCAGGTGATGTGCCAGTTAAAAGAACCAGCTCAACTACCTGGTTTTCATTTAAATTACCTGTTCTCTTTCAGTGTTCATTTTAGCTACCTGTCCCAATAATTAATTTTGCCTCCTTTGAAGCTGTCTCTGCTCTTGTTTCTCATGTTTGAAGAGAAAGGCTTGCACATTCCCAAAAGGAATCAAGAATCAAGGAAAGGGCATCAAGAAAGCTCTCCCCTTTCTCCTCTCAACAGCTTGAGGTAGAGATCTGTTTTTTTTTTCATATTTACTCACTGCAAAGCAGGTGGCACTGAGTAGCAGCCACCCAGCCTGGCTGTGACAGCAAGAGGACATGGAGCCTGGTGTGTAAAAAGATTCTGCCATGGGCAGGGCTTCATCTTGGCTTCTGCCATGGACAGGGCATCCATCCCTGGCAGCCCCCATGACCTGCATCTCCTGCTTTGTTTGAATTAACTCTGTGTGGTAAGAATATCTCCTAATTACTCACTGCTAAAACCTGGTGTTTAATAGCTACTTAGAGGCAGAACTTGGATGGGAAGAAAGAGTTTCTAGATAAAAGTTGGTCATTGCTTGTTAATTAAAGTCTGTCTTTTCTCAGGGATAATTAGTGCAGCACTGGCAAGAGAGAAACAAAAGTTCAGACAGGACACAGCTGAGCTGTAATCTGCTTATGTTAGAGCCTGAAATAGCAGAGGGTGTGTTTGACTTGAAGTGCTTGTCCAGGGATCTTTTACTCCTGTCCTTATGGGGGAAGGGATAGCAAGCTTTGAAGTGCAGGCACAGCTCTGAAGCTGGAATACCAAGGTATGAATGGGTAACAGGTACCTTAGAGGTGGAGGTGTGTCTTGGATTCCAGGTGCTGGAAAGAACTCCTGGATTATTAACATATCCTTTAATATGCTGGTTGGAAATCTCAGCCACTGGGACGCATCCAAAAAAAAAAAAGAAAAAGCGTGCTGATTAATGGGATCTGTTTGGTTTTTCCTCCTGAGAATGTAGCTCTGGGTCGTGTTTCCCTGTGTGTGTGAATGTAGAGGTCTGCCCCTACAGCAGTGGCTCAGCTGGGGTACACGGGGTCACCTCACTGTCCCTTGTCACATCCTGGGAGACTGGGCTTTGTCTGCCCAGGGCTGGCTGAAGGATTTCAGTGTAGGCATGAGAGAGAGCTGGGATGCCAGACTGCAGATGGGAAGGTCTGTGTAATGCAGAAGGAATTCCAAGCATCTTTTTGGTTAATTCTGTTTTTTAGAGGACTGTTAATGTGGCTTGATGGGAACTTGCCTGTTGAGTGCAGCTTAAGGCTTTCTGAGTATTTCTAAAAATGGTTTTCTAAAGTCTTCCTTGAAATTTCTTTAAATTGACAATTATTGTACTTAAGATAACTCAAGCCCAATCTTTTAACTTTTATTAATTTTCACAAAAGTATTGATAATACCTTGGCAAATTCTCTGACATCTAACCTATTTTACTCCTAATGAGAAAGAGCCCTGAGTCCATCTGATTCAATTAAATTCATGCATTCCTACTCAATAACTGAATTTTGCTGAACTTAGTATACTGTACTGAAAATGCCTTATTATTTATTACAATTGCTTTGATTCTGTCAGGAAGGACATGTTTCCATTGTATTTTGAAATGCTACAGCATTTCTGTGCAGAATGTGCTGGTGCTATTTCCAGGACACCTGGAAGGATTTGGGATGCTAGGTGTTGTCACTGAAGTAGTGATGGTGACATATAATTAAGAAGAAAACAACTGAAGCCAGCTTATCATAAACAAACTTGAGAAATGTTCATTGTATTTGGCACTTAGTGTCTATGAAACTGAATTTGGACAAATGTGTGAGGGGACTTTATATCCTCTGAAATGCTCCATTACCTTTTTTTGTTTCCCACACGTTCCTACAGATGCTTGTTTTCTGTAGTGGTTGCTCAGGTTAGAACAAAAATGGGAATTTGACAGGCACGTAGGTGGCCTTTTTCTTGGATGCATATCAGCAGAGCTTCATTGTTTTCAAGATATTTATCCCTAAAACACTTACGTTTTTAAGCTGTTAAAGTTGTCAGTGATCTGATCAGCTTGGATGGCTCATGTTTAGATTGTACATTCATGACTGAGAATGTCAGTGTTGGAGTGTGTTTGAGTGGCAAAGAAATGCAGTAATGGGGATGAAGGTTTTGAAAGAAATTATCCCCTGATGAATTATTACCTGTCCAATTTCTCAAGAGGCTTAATGACTTTGCAGATTGAGATGCCGCTGTGAGAATAAATGCTGAGTTTAGAGGAGAGTATTCCATTTCTGTGGATATTGGAGAAAACCTCAAAAATACTCTGTTTTTTTGATATAATGCCTTCAAATGAATTGTGCTGCATGAAATTGTCTTGAAGGAGGCTTTGAATCTTGTGAATTTGGTTCAAGTTTGTCATTTAACTTGAATGGACTAAAAAGATTTCAGTGAAACTCACTGGAAAGACTTTAACCATTTTGTTACTTTCCTGACTGTTTCTCCTCAGTTTTATTCAGCCTTGGTGTTTAGTTGGATTGTTTAGCTTAAAATAGCTAGTGGTATGGTTTTTTTATAGGTCTGTAGTGTGTTGTATACTTGGACTGAAGTTATATAATTAGACATTTCATTTTGCCTACATTCTACATCTTTTAGCTAGTTAGTTACTTGGGTTGCTTTATTTTGCATTACGTTGTTTTCACTTGATTAAGTACACTTCTCTAAGGGTGCAGAATTAAGAACATGCTAATTGCACAACAATTTTGGCATGTGTAGATTGCCTCAGTGTCACCTAAGGACAAAGATTTCTCTGCTTACATAGTTGGCTCTATTCTTTTTGTGCCCCGTGGGCAGATGTGTCAGAGCAGACACTGTGCTTTCCAAAATCTCTTCCTCGCTCCTGCAGTCTAGTCAGAGCTTGTTGGCAGTGTCTAATGTAGCTACTTGCCCTTGGAAATGTCTTGATTTCAACTTCTAAATGTTCAGACCCACTAGTTTGGTGAAGTTTGGAGGGTTGGTGGTGGGATAGGAAGGTGGTCTCAGAGCAGAGACCCAAAGGTGTTGTGAATCCAGCACTGTGAGTTACACCTGGAGAAAGCAGCAAGCTCCACCTGTCACGAGGTGGAAGGGCAGTTGTGATGCTCTCGGCTAGCTGGGAGTAAGTTTTGATTGTGGGCAGTGCTGGGACTGTAAAATATTTGAGCACAATATTTCTAGAAGCAAGTTTCCCCCAGGCACTGAGTGTTCCGGAATAAACATGACTTTATTATAAAGTGCTTGCTCTGTGCTTGTGAGCAGATCAAGACGTCCTTTTTTTTGCATTTGACTTTGAACATCAGTTATTGATGTGAGGCAGCGAGTAGGCTCTAACCTGTGCCAGCTAACAAGGGGAAGCCAACAGAAATGAGAAACATTACAATTAAACTTTTGTTGCTGCAGTGCTGACTGAAGCCTGAGTGTGTCCAAGCATGTGGTGTTCAGACAACATACATATTTCTCTCTGCTTTTCAAAGGAAATACTTGCTCTTATGAAAACTGTAGCCATAGTCAAGTAAATATCTTTAGGTGTGCTCTGCCACGAGAAGAGGTGCAGGTGGTATCTCTTGTGAAAGTCACGATTTCTCTCTTCTCTCTCAGGTAGCTGAGATTTTTAACTGTAAAATTTTAACTGTCTGTTTATATTTGGTCTCAGTTAATCAAACTTCAAAGAATATACTTACACCTGTGTCAAGGTTGGTGTCCAGGTACTTCGTGGGCAGCGTTGCTGGATGTCTGATGGTCATTGGGTGTGGAGTTGGGCATTGCCCCAAGACAGAGTTAGGAGAGTCAGTGCCTCCCTGTCCATGTGCTGACACCAGGGCCCGTGCACAGGGACCTTCCCTTGGAATGGATCTCCTCCACCCATGAACTTGTCAGATACTGCAAGTGTAATTAATTGGAATGAGAATATCCTTTGGCTAAGGCTCTGTTAGAACACTCCAGGAAGTTCCATCATTTTTGGCATACTGAAAATGGTAGCTGGCTTTGAGGTCTTCTACAGGAGCATTAGCCCTTGTTGTCTCCAGTAAAACCACAGTGATTTGGTGTTCTTGTAAAGAAAAGATATTTAAATAAAGACTAGGAAGATGTAAAGAGTAAGCATGTTTTATTACTGAGGCTAGATTTGGATGCCTATTAAAAGAATAAGTGGCACTTAAAAACCTTTAGAGAAATGTATTTTAGAAAGGTCCAAATGTCATGGCTGCAGTTTTGTGCTGTCAGAATTAGTTATTTCTTGAAATACTTTCTTTTTTTTTCCCTGTGGAACAGATGCCCTCATTCCAGAGGTGGCAGCCTTGGCTCTACCTCAACTGCTCCTTTGCATTTAGCTTTGGATGTTGCCTGTTCTCCTCATAGGAAGAGACAGAAAGCTACTGAAGTGTCAGTGCCTTAAAGGGATTGAATCCTGATTTTTGTGGGCATGATTGTAAAGATTTGTCAGCCTCTGGTGATGAAATGTGAGCTACTGACTACTGTGAAAACGTTAGATGTGAATCATCAACTTTGATATTGTTTCATGGAGCTTGCAGCTGGTCAGGCAGGGAAGAATTGCTCAGCAGGTGATGGTGTCACTATCCCCAGTACCTACATTGTGTAATTTAGGTAACTTCATTAAAAGTTTGAGATTTGTGTACAGTTGCTGTTACCCACAGAAGTCCAGTTAACAATATGTTTGTTATGGAGATGGTCTCATGGAGATGCCAGTTTAGGGGTGGGATGCTTGAAAAGCTGTCAAACTGTTTTTTACAACAACCTGTCCATTACCATAACTTGTGACCCATTCCAGTGGGAGAAGGGCTTGGTGGCAGGAGAGCTGCTGGAGCTCCCCAGCATGAACTGGATTGTGCTGCTTGTCCCAGCTCTCCTCGTGCCTGTGCTGCTGGCAGCTGCCTGCCACAACTGGGATCTGGCTCTGGAAGTGGGACAGGATGTTTGCTTTTGTGGAGTGCAGTTGTTGAGGAAATTAAACGAAGGGATCTCTGAAAGGGCAAGCCACCCACATCAGATTAGGCCATTAAGATGAGGGCTGTGGGCATACTTTAAAGCACCTTATCAGGAGACTTTGGGGAGGATGTGCTCCTGATAGCCGGCAGTGCTTGGAAAGCTGCGTTGCGTCACGTCTCTTTGGACTATGGAGACAGCTGGGGTTGAGTACACAGAAAAGGGAAATCTTTAAGAAATCTCAAGGAGGCTGGTCTATCCCAAGCTGTGATGCTGGAATCCCGGGGGGAATATGCAGGGGGAGGCCCTTCCTGGCCACCCCAAGGCGTTGCACAGGCTCTTGCATGCCGGCAGCTGGCCTGGGCAGCGACAGATCGGGAGGAATGCGCAACATTTCAAGTGCCATAAAGCTGGATATCCTTTGCTCAGGATATTTCCTGTCCTCAAGAATACATTTTTCAGTAATATTATTGCCAGAAAATCCACAAAATGGAAGTGGGGGAGGGAAACTTGTACGTTGCAGAAGATGAGCTCCTGATTTTCCCATCATAAGTTTTGGATAGCAGAAATATACACACTCCTTATGCAGCAGCAAACCACCAGCATGCCCAGTTGCATATGGAATATTCAGTGAATTCTGTTCAATGCTGTCAACAATGTACAGCAGTTAACCACTAGTTTCTTATAAAAAGGAGACTTTTGAACACTGTTGATGAAAATGGTATTTAATCCCAGAGGGCTGAGCCTCGGGACAGGGATAGCCAGAGCAGAGCTCTCCCGACTGACTTCCACCAGGCTCTGCTGCATGTTTGGCCTTTGCGTTGGTTAATGAATTAAAGCCTAAATCATAAAGCAGGATTTAATTGGTGATTTGTGATATGGTTAATCCCACAGTGAAAGTAAAGTGTGTTTAGCACTGCTGCCACTGCTCCCCCATTGACGGCGGGGCCGCTGCTGCTGGAGCAGCAGAGAAGTGCTTGTGGCTTCCTGCTAGGAAAATACCTTTGTGAGGCTGTTTGTATATGCTTCCTTCTGTAAACTTCTGATAGAATTCACTCGATCCCGTGAATGTGGCTGTGTGTTCTGGGCTAGCTGTTGTGAACAAAGACCTTCGGCTGTTAAATACAATGAGAATTTATTGTTTACCGGCTATTTTCCTGTTTGTGCTTCTAGCAACGAGTATTTTCATAAAGGATTCATTTTCCTGTAAGTTTCTCAAACTTAGCAACGTGTATTTGGCAAGTCAGTAAAATTTGTGGGAGGAAGGCAGTGTAATGAAGAAGTGAGGCATTAGTGAAGTGCCCTGTTCCTATCTTCCCCATGCTAGTAAAAAGAGAAAAGAATTTGGTAGGTGTGTGGCATTCTTAAGGTTTATAGCTGGAATTTGGTTTTGGAAGCATGAGGATTATGGTGTATGTTAAATTTAACCCATTCTCCCTGCACTCCCAGCACCCAAGAGAAGGTTTAGAGAAAGAAAACTGAACTTACACCGTGCTGAGATTGCACTTTTTGAGGCCGGAGTAACGTGTTATAACAGAAATCCAAGTTGATGAGAACGTTTTAGTCGTGATGCAAAAATGATCTGGAATCTTTGGTATGTGCCAGTGGCAGGAGCTGCGCTCCCTGGAACGCGTGTAAGGCTCTGGCATGCGGGCGTGCTGGGAGCCAGGGCTCAAGGACACTCTGTCAGCCCCCACAGGATTTGGTACCAGGTTAAATCCAGGCAAAAACAGAGCGAGAATTTGAGATTTTTCTCTGTCGCTTTAGCACTACTTTGAACTTTCTTATTTCTGAGCACGGCTTAAAGCATTCCACGGGTCTTAGGATAAATGGAGGTATTTGTACCCATTATGTAGATGGAGGTGTATACATGTGTGTATGTACATGCCTTGTGACTTGTGAGGTGATAGCAAACTGCTGTGATTAGATAGGACCCTGAATGAAGCCCACAGGAGATAAAATTGCCAAGGGAAGCTGCAATAGTAGTTACCAGATTTACTGTATTGATGGGGAGTGACCTGACACCATTGTACTGAGCAGAACCCACCTTGATTTGGTTTTGGTTCCACTGGAGATACTGCACTTTGGAACCAGCTGTGAATTCTGTGCACCTGTTCTGCATGTTCATATCTTCTTGCCACTGATTAGGTTTCTTGAATTCATGTTTTAGAAAATCTTTGTGAGCTCTACCTTGAGTTTGACTATGTGTGTTATACTGATTTTAACCCAAGCACCTAAAATAAAGACTTTATCCTTTGTCTGGCATAGCTATTTCTATTTGGGATGGGGAGCTCACTTGCTGTAGTTGTATATTGCCAGTGACTGAGTAACTTGATGACAAATGTAGATCCCTGTTACAGTATCAGTTTCAGGTCTGACAGCTGGTGTATAATGTTTTACTGCACTACATTTCTTTTCCTATCCTGATTTTTTTCCTAGAAGGAATGGTGACTTCTGAGAGTGAAATTCCAGTCTGTTAGCCAGTCTAAAAATCCCACTGGCTCCTCAGCTAGGTATCTGTGATGTTAGATACCTTCACATTTCTGCATTTTTTGAAATCAGCTTTCTGTTAATCTTCAGGAATTTTTAATCTTTTTAAAACCTCAGTGATGCTTCAGTACTAATGCTGTAAGCAGAATGCAGTCAGGGATTGTACAACTGCTTTTTGTTTATTATTAGCCTAAGTACAGTGTCTACAGGTAGGAGGCTCAACCCACTACTGTTTGTCATAAGAAGCAAATTACTAGTAACACAGTGACTTTACTTAATTTGATCAATTCAAGAAGTGTTCAGAAAAAGCCTTAAAGACTAAAGTACTTTGACATGTTCTTAATAATAAACATGCTATAATCTGCTCAGTTTAGATGATATGGGTAGCTCATCTGTTAGTTCAGACCAAGCACTCTCTTTTGAGAGTTCTGTACCACTAATGTATATCTGTGAAAAAAAATTAGAGCATCTCTTCAGCTTCAGATTTAAAGACAAAAGTTGCAACAAATTGCGGTTCTGATAGAAATAATAATAAAAAGTCTTGTTCTGCACTTCCTTGAACAGAGATGCTGAGGGTAAAGCAGCTGGTAGTTGTGCTGAATTTCGCAGTACTGACTTCTGAGTATTTTAAAATTTGGTGCACAATGATGGCTTTGTGCAGAGCTGTTGCACTGACTTAGATGTGTTGTGCTCTGTCAGGCTCTATGAGCTGTAAGGGATCTCTGGCACCTGTGGGATGGTGAGGGGCAATCTGTGATTTAGATTATCCAGAGCAGAGCTTGATGCAGCAACACCTGGGAACAGAAAGCAAAATTAGAGAAAAATCATGCAGTTGAAGTTTCAACTTGAATGGAAAAAAATAGTGATGGGAAAAAATAGTCCAAATTCATTAAGGATGAGGGAATTTCCTTGGTGAGCACCAGGAGGAGGATGAGGTGCTGAACAGGTGTTTGGTATTGTGGGGTTTCTCTGCAGCATGCACCACTGCTCATGTTCTCACCAGCAGGTTAAACCTCCCCTGAACACCCAGGCTGTTTTCTGCACCAACCTGGAGGTATGATTAGGGTCTAGAGAGAGAAATGGGAGTAGGAATGTGTTGATATGAGAGAGAGTAGGAGTGCTTTTTTTTTTTTTCTATACAGGTCTATTATTTTTGGAAATCTTTATAAAAATTATTGCATGGACATGTCATCTTCCTACCCTGGCCCAAGAGTAATATGCCATGGTGTAGGTAGAGAATAATACCAGTTTTACTTATTTTTTTAAACCAGATATTGGCATGTTTAATGATGACAAAGTGTCTTCCCCTTAGAAACTGGGGAACAAATGCAATCTGCTTGAATCTCTGGGACCTGTGAAGCCTTTAGCTGGAGAATGACTGGTGTTAATGGGTAGGTGTTTGCCACTGATTAACTGTGTACTGTATTGTTAAGGTGGGTATCTGTGTGGGCTCTGTGCTGCCAAAATGTGACTGAACTGGGTCAGAATGTAAATATTAAAGAATTGAGATTGTGCCGTACTTTCGGTGATAACACCTGGGTGTTCCAGCTTATTCACACACACTGAATATGCCTCGATAGAGCTCCCTGGGAGTGAAATCTTGTTGGGTCATGTGTCAGTTATATCATTCAGGTAAAATTGAGCACAACTAAATTTGACTGGGAAAGCTTTTTTCCTTGCTCAAGTCCTGTGCTAATGTGGTCAGAACCCTGCAGGCAAACTCCTGCATTTGCTGATATTCTGATCTTTCTGCCTCCACTGTCAAAGAAAAAGCTGCTGGCAAGCCACATTGAGTTTTTCAGATTTATTTGTATGCATATATACTATATTTGACCTCAACTCAGTGTAACATTCTTTGCTCCATCAGGATTTCTATGAATTTTTCTTGCAGTAGGTGAAGTGAGATGCATGTCCAGGAAAAGCTGAAGGCTGTCAGGGCATGTGGTGGTAAAATGCTTTATATTTATGAAAGATACTGTAGAAAAAAGCCTCCAGAGAATTAGCCTTTTTTGTAGTTTGTGGTTTTTATCACTTGGCTTTCTTCCAGTTGAGTTATGAGATGGGTTTTCTTATATTTGAAGGACTTGTATATTTTGTTCTCACCTGTTTATTGAAATTCTGTGAGTGAACTGTTTATTTGTATCTTTTCCCTAAACCCCCAAAACCACTTGCTGTTAAGGTAATTTCCCCCACTCCTATATGCTAACCAAGTTCATTTCTTTAAATTCAGCTTTACATATTTTAGGATGCAAGGCTAATTTTTTTTCTGTCCCTTTCTGAAATACTTCAATTTTTGAATTCTAGCTAGAATTAGAAATAAAAAAAAAATCAGAGAACATGGTAAGGGTTTTTTAAAAATTGTCTTCCCAGAAAGCTAAAATCCTGTGAATAGTTTTTGCTGAGATTTTGTGTAACAAGGCTCAAAAGATAAGCTCTGCTTTGTTAATGATGAGTTTATTGCTGCTAGTCTGCTCTGAGCTTGTGCAATGGATCTACCCCATGTTGTAAAGTGGCAAACAGATTGTTTATGCCAGCCTGGGAAACGGATGAAGTTGGAATAGTGTGGTGTATCCATGGGACTGGGGATGCTGTTACTGAGCCAGGGAGAGGGAAGGACAAACTCTGGTGTCCCACAGAGCAGAAATAAAAGTGCATCTGTCTTAATAAGTCACAAACTATTTTTTCCTCATGACAAAACCCCACTGATGCTTGGTAAAACTTGGAACAAGCTGCCCAGGGAAGTGGTGGAGACACCAGCCCTGCAGGTACCGAAGAGATGTGTAAATATGGCAAGTAAGGACGTGGTTTAGTGGTAGAAATGGAACTGCTCAGTTAGCAGTTGAACCCAGTGGTCATAATGGTCTTTTCCAACCTGAACAATTCTGATTTTTCCTTTCTGTGGATTTCTTATCTGTATTTGAATAGACTCTAGACACCTGCACCTCTAAAGTTTGGTAGGGGTTAAAGAAATTAATTTCTTTAAGTGTAACAAGGGCAAATGAAACTTCAGGTACATGTGACGTGAAGCTTGAAAGTTGGTTTGCTTTCTGCTGCTTGTCTATTTAAGTTTTTTTGCTTGACTGGAATTTTGTCATCTAAAGGATTTGGAAAGTTCACTTGAGCTTCAAGGGTTTAATTAGCTTCATTGGAGCGGGGTGTGCTTGTATCAATAGGGAAATATAAAGAAGCCTGACTGTCCCTTTTTGATTAAATACAAACTTGGCATTAAAAAAAATCAGTTTGCAGGAATTTACTTTCCTTTATTTAGCTCACCCTGGTTCTTTTTATTGACTTGTATGTATATATATATATCTTGACTTTCCACAGCTTTCTTTGAAGCCCCTTATTAATACTGCTCATACCCGAAAGCTGTAGTATCAAAGTCAATAGGTCAAATATTAGGAAACTTTAATTAACAAAGACTTGTAACTTATTAATGAGTAACTCCTGTAGCTGGGAGGACTGGGGCTGCTGTCTTTTGACTTCACCCAGGGTGGGAAGAGCATCTGTCCTGCTGGCACCATGCCTTGAGCCTGCCTTTTAACCAGCAGTTCTGGGTTTGCTGTAGTTTTAAGTGCTGTTGATTTCCCAATTCATATGACAAGCTGTTCAGTACTTAACTGTATTTATTATTGTCAAAGACCAATACAATTTATGGAGAATAATGGGAATAATTTTAATCTCCATTGCCTGAATGATTTGGCTGAGTATGGGAATGAGTTTAGAAGGGTGAGGATTCAGAATTAATCTGGATACAGACCACCTGAGTGCTGGGTGACCCCACTGGATTGTCCTGGCTGTATAAACAGAACTTGGTTTTTCCTTCAGTCTGTGTTACAAACTGTGCCCCACTTCAGGCAGGTAGCAACCCCAAAAGGTTCTCCCTTTTAAACCATTTAATCAATGACCTGAGCTTTCTAGCTGCAGCACGTGGCACATTGAGCACAGCATTTTCTGTCTAGAGACCCTTTGACTTCCCACCCTAAAGAAAGCAACCCCTCCAGTACTCTGCATTCAGGAAATTTAGGGTTTTTTCATTCATTGATGGTTTTTTATCATTGGAGATAAAAATCTGATACCTGGAGTGGGAGAGTCTTCTTTCCTGTAAGATCCTGCATACCAAAATTACTCAATCAAAATGGAACAATGACTTGACTTTGTGTGTGTGGTTGCTTTTTTGCTGGTGAGTTTCAGGTCTTTGTTTAATGTAAATTCCTGTCTTATTTCCAGTTATGAGAAGCTGCATAGGTCGCATATTGTCTTGATTTTCATGGAGCAGTTTAGAAAAGTAAAGAAATTCTGAAAAACGTGTGTAATGCTGTGTGAAAGTCAGGGGTGGTGTAATAAAACTTTCTCCGGTGCTGGAAAGTTACGGAGTGATGGAGTTTGGGTGGTGGGTCTCGGGTTGGTTTTGTTACTAATGTGGTTTAAGCTCTTGGATTTTGTGAGCACGATGATAATGATGGGCTCAGCTTTCCTCCTGCATGAGAAACCTCTCGGGCAGCCGGGCAGAGGTGCTGCCCCTGTGAATGCCTGCTCCTGAATCCCGGGGTGGAATGGGAGATCTCTGCGGAGCTCTTTCCCACAATAACACAATGAGCCACTTTGTCAGCCCGGAGTCAGGTTAGCGGGGAATGGCGACAGCAGCCGAGTTTGTGTTGCACAAAGGTGTGCTGAGACCTTGTTGGAAATGGGATTTGGTATGCAGGCTTTTCAAGAGCTGCAGATTGATATGGTAGATAGCCTTTTTTTTTTTTTTTCCCTGCTTCGTAGTTTAATTAGGGGTAAAAAAAAAAATAATCCCCACCCATTGATTCCAGTAGATTCCCCATTGCACAGAAACTCCAGGAGAGATAACCAAGGTCTTTGTGGTATTATTGCAGAGAGATTATTATTTGAGAGAGCAGAGTGGAAGGGGAGGGTATTTATCGACAAATGCTGTGCTTATCAAACTGTAACCATGATTAATACTTTGGCTATTAAATGGAGGAAGAAAGCAAATAGATGAAGCATACCTGTGCCTTATCTGACTTTCACCTTTGTGCAAGAATGTCTCTTTGCATAGAGGTTCTGCCCGTGTCCCTGGGCACGTTCCTGGGCTTGCAGCCCTGATCTAGGGGAGTTCAGTATTTAATAAAAGTATTACGAGAGTGTAAAGATGTGCTCCAGTGCAAATGTTTGCAGGATCAGTTTGTAGGCAGGTGTAGGTCTGGACTGAAGGGAGTTTATCCTCCTCACACAAATTGCTTCAAACAAATAGCAGATTATTCCAATTGTGTTTAAACTTACTGAAGATCTTGGTGGAGCGTGTGAATTTTACTTGCCAATTGCTTTTGTCAGAGGCAATGCAGAGTACAGAGAACCTGAAAAGAGTGATCACTTAGTTAGGAAGTGTGCATTTTGTCCCTGTTGTGTAGACTGGCTCTCTGCACTTAGGGGACCAATTTGTGCCCTGGGTGTCCCAAACTGGATGTCCCAATTTGTGGAGGGAGGGCTATTGGATCTCTGTCATCTTCCTCTCCTTGCCCTGCCAGTGGGGCACCACAGCTGGAAGAGCTCTGTGCTTTCCTGCTGACCTGGGGAGAGGCAGATGTCATCAGAGAATCACAAAAGTGGTTTGGGTTGGAAGGAATCTTAAAGCTTCTCATTCCACCCCCTTGCCATGGGCAGGGACGCCTTCCACTATCCCAGGTTGCTCCAAGCCCTGTCCAACCTGGCTTTGGACATTTCCAGGGACTGGGCAACCTGTGCCAGGGCCTCACCACCTTCAGGGAAGAATTTCTTCCTAATTATATAATCTAGGTTTACCCCTGACTTGTGATCTTCTAGAAAAGCACAGAGATGCTGAGTGCAGTTGTGAGAGTGTGTTGTGCAATTAAACAACATCCAGAACTCTCTTAACTCAAATGTCTCTGAGGGTGGACAAGCAGCAACAAATTGGTTTGAAATGTTAATTGCTGCCTGTATTTTTGGAAGTGCATAAAGTAATTTCCCTTAAAAAGAGAAAAAAAAAATTGAAGTAGTTGTTTCAAAGCCAAGTTGTGCCAAAAACAACACCACCAAAAATATTGGGAAAAAAGTAATTGGCCACTGTTGTGCAAGAAGAGTTAAATTCAGCCTATGGCTGCTTAGAAGAATTACTGTGAAATAGTGTGAGAATTGTGTGCTTGAAAACTTCTCTATTTTTGCAGCTACATCCCTCATGAGTCGCTTTATCTGTTGTGATTAATACGGAGGAAGGTGAGGAAAGAAAGGTGTGAGAACAAAGATGGAAAGGAATATAAATAGCAAAAATGACTAACTTAATTTTCAGATTGAAGAAGCAGTACAGAAAAACCCACATGGTGAGAGTGAGTTGTATACAAGTTGTCTCTGCAGCTTGCTCTTCTGCCAGCAGTGCAGGCTGTAGCCGTGGTGTGTTTGCATGTTTTGGAATTGATTTTTGAGCAGTAGATGAATTTGCTGCTCTGATATTATTTGCAGAAGTGAGAATGCTGTGGAACCATTGGATTAGCTTGTCTGCCTGTGGCTCTCTGCTCAGCCATAGCTAATATAAGCCTAATAAAAATTTTGAAGGTCTGTTTCACCCGTGCTGTATTTTATTCCTTAAATCTAGTTACGCTAGGTTTGCACATGAATGTGATGGCCTTCAGGCACTGCACTCCCCAGGCGTGGGTGGTGCTGGGAGGAGGGCAAGCTCACTTTTCCTACATGAATTTTCACAAGATTTCCCCCTGGAAAACCAAGGGGAAAAACCCCTCGTGGGGCGAGGTTTTCGTTTGGTAAAAGACTCCTTTGTGTGCCAGGTTGCTTTATTCCAGTTATTTCATCAGAGCTATTATCTGCTGATTGGTTGTACTTGCCTTATGAAATAAGACACTCCTGCATGATGCAGTTTGACCTGATAGCCCCGTTCCTGATGCTCATTTCTGGTACATGTTTGAAGTTACTTGGTTATTCCATTTCTTCCTAAAGTTAAGCTAGGAACCCAGTTTTTAATAGTTTTTCTGTTCCTGAATGACAAACATTTCCTATGAGGGGTGTGCGTCTGGTTACAGCACAAATTTGTTGTTAAGATAGCGGAGTTTCAAGCCTGGAAAATTTGAGGTCAAATTTTAGGTCTAAATAAATGCAAAGTACTGAAAATCTTCATATCATTACCCTCTGGATTGCTGCCTTGGGAATCTAACCAGTGTGGGGAAAAAACAATGTTAACTTTCCTTGATCCTGCGTAGAATTGAACACTGCTGATAATTCCATCTTCAGAGATGGAATGTACCACGCACATTGAAATGTGTTGTTGTTTAAAGTAAACTAGAGGGGAATAAACCCACTGATTAATGACAGTGGTTAAGTTTTGAGAGGATGTTTATGCTTTTCAGCTTGCTGCAGATAGGATCCTGCTACTGTGGCCTTTTCTGTGAAATGGCACAGAGAGCAAGCAGCAGGCATTTCACTACCCCTTCATAAAATGCCAGTGGATTGTGTGTATGTGTTCCCTCTGCTCTGTTTTCTTTTGTCATAACAGATTTTTAGAATTGCATGTATTTCTTCAAAATTGTTATGAGGAAGCCCGGCTGTTTGGATGCTTCCAAATTAATCTACCGTGTTTGTAATTAAACAGAGCAAGAATGTGTTCAGGTTTCAGTGGCGCTTCAGACGGATGTGATTTAACTAAACTAATGAAGGCACATCAGACAAGACAAATTCCAGACTGTTTGTGCCTTGACCAACCATCTGTGCACATACCTCCAGGTACTGCTCATGTCTCAAGAGGCTTTTCTACATGAACAATTATTACCACTCCTCTTTGAATTGGAGTGGCAAGCCATGGCAGGAGTCTCTTGAAAGCAGCTATATTTACCACTCTGCTTTTCAGTGAAAAATATCATTGTGTTATGTATGTTTTAATCCTGAATTTCAACGTGTGTGTACAAAATACAGTAGGCAAATGGTGAGAGTGAATTCTCTCATCTCTTGGACGTGAATCCCAGCATCAGCAGGAATGTGCAGAAGGAGCACTCCTCATTCAGAGCCTTCCTGGTGGGTTGTAGATCCATATTAAATCCTTAGTGTAAATATGTGTGTACAAATAAGACTATGTGTACACATTCTCCTTGTACATACTAGCAATTTTTTTCCTATTTTTCTTCCTTATTCAAAAGGTTATTCAAAATTACTCGAGACAATCACCCATTTCTTCAACTATAATAACCAGCAGTAACATGATTTGACATGCCAGACTTTGATAGGGTTCTTCAATTGCACATATAATGTCCCGGAAAATAACAAATAATGTCAGGACTATTTCTCTTTATGGAAGAAGAATAAGATATGCTGCAGGTAATGGCTTCTGTGAATACTGAATGATATTTTTTTTCAAATTCTCATTATGTTTTACCGTATATCTTTTCCAAAGTGAGTTTTTGTCTAGAAATGTTTCAGTCTTCCCTGTTTTCAGGGCATGGTGTTTCTAAGGATGTGTTTGACCTCTCAGTGTGCCAGGTGGGACTCCCTCTGACATGAACCTATGGTTCCACACATTTTTTTAACCATAGCAAAGCCCTTTAAAGCAATTCCTCCTGCCTCTTGTCCTGGTTATAGCAACACAAGCATTGTTGCAGTGCGGTGGATGGGAACCCTCCTGTGTTCACATCAGCTGTGCCGGCCGTGCTGGAGGTTTTGGGCTGGCCATGCTGTCAGGATGTGGCTTGGAGGATGCAGATCAGATGTCACAAATCCTTTTCTTTCTGGGTCAGAGAACTGCCAGTTTCTGGACATCCTCACTGCAGAACCTGGTCTGCCAGAGAAAATGTCTGGCTGGGGTCAGAAGCAGTTGCCTTGTGACTGCTGGTCAGCAGGGCATTGTCAACAGGCTTTGGCTTTTGATAACGCCAGGACTGGCTTGGCCCATGGTTGTAAAGTACTAAGGAAGCTCCTGCTGGGTTGGATTATTTCCCTGGCCAGTGCAACAGCCTCTGGGCGAGAGGAGCTCGCCCAACCCATATGGAGTGGTAGAAGAGGGTTCCTGTAGTACATGGATTAAAGCAGGGGTAGAAAGGAGTCTGTTGGACTGTGTAACCCTGTGTGTGTGCCATCTGTGTGTGAACTTTGTCATGGGGAAGTGGTAAGGGCTTTTTGTTGGTTTGTTTTGTGGTTTTTTTTTTTTAGGCTGGAAAGAGAAAATTCTTCCATTTTAAGTTTATACCATGTGCGTTTCAAGTATTTTTTTTCATCAAGGCTAGGACTGAAGGTGGGGTAGCTTCTTACTCTTTTTGCCGTGTGTTCTCTTCTGTTCAGGCAGAAAACCCCTAAATATGCACTGTAGGAGTAAAATGTGTGTTTAGCACTGAATTTTATTTGTATATTAAATAAACCTGGGTATGTGGCTCTACTTAGTATTGAAAACTCTCTGTCCTTGGTGTAGTACAACTTCTGTAGTTCCAGATGATTGTGATAAAAAAGCAGAACACTTTGTTCAGGCACTTTTAATGGTCTGCTGCAGGGAAATAAAAATCAAGTCTTTGCAAAGAGCAGTCACAGGACTCAATATTCAGAACTCCTCTTGCTTCTGCCAGGTTCTCTGCGTTCATCTGCCATAGCTGGGAGAGGTTCTTTGGCTTTGTGAAATACAGAAGGTAGGAAGAAAATCACAGAAAGAAAAATGTTCTTGGCATCCAGCCCTATAAATAAGCATGGGTGAAACCTTCTAGGAAAAGTAGAATTGGGTATCTTGATGTGGTTCACAGTGCTTTTGGAATTTCAGGAAAACTGACGTAACCTGTTGGGTCATGTTGTTTGACCATACATGGACACTGGGTTTTACATGGCTACACTTCATTCTTCTGTGTGTTTTAATTTTCTCTCTAGTGCCATGTGCAACTAATTTATGTATTACTAATTCACATATTGAATTAATTTAAGGAAATGGAGTCATCTCAGGGATCAGTAGAAGGGTGCAGTACTGAATTGAAAATCAGGTTTGCAACAGTAACTTGCAGACATCAAAAGATTTGGATGTTTTGTTTGGGGACAGAGAGATGAAACTT
Organism: Passer domesticus; assembly: GCF_036417665.1. Taxonomy (NCBI): domain Eukaryota; kingdom Metazoa; phylum Chordata; class Aves; order Passeriformes; family Passeridae; genus Passer; species Passer domesticus. The sequence goes on from NC_087484.1 coordinate 4,486,577, forward strand.
GGATGGTTATTTCTTCCTTGCTCTACAGCAAAGTGGAAAACTGTGATTTCCATATTCCTGGAGGAAGCTAGACAGGGAGATGCAGCCTCTCACTCCTTGTTGGCGTTGTTGTGACCTGTCCCAGCCAAACCTAGGGAATGTAGACGCACAGGAAATATCTTTTTAAAATTTAAATATAGTCAGCTTTCTAGACAAAACCCCAAATTTGAGTTAGTACCTGAAAAAAAGGGCTGTGGGTTAGTATTTGGCAGTTCATATTTTAGCTAAGGGAAGAATTCTCATATCCTGGAATGTGACCTGGCTCTTTGAGTCGTGTCTGGTGTTTTCTTCTATCAATGTTCCCAATTTGCAGAGAAAAAACCCAACTGTATTCAGACCTCACTTTCTTTGTATTAATCAGTTTTGCATCCCCTGGGGGAGGAGGAGCACTGGGCTATGGGAGGGGTGTGAAAGCACAGCTAATAAATCTGTTTTTAGTAGGATGGATGAACAAATAAGCTCAACAAGTGTGTGAGGCCCGTGTTTCCCAAGGGTTTGGCTTTGCAGTGAAGTCTGCCAGTCTCATGGTAGATGTCTTCACTCTTCCTGGAGGAGTACATCTTGGTGAAACACTGCCAAAAACTCCTGCCAGTGCTGTGCCTTGTAGCCAGTACTGCTGCTGGTATCATCTCTGGTGGGGTCGTACCAGACCTGACAAATAGAGGAAGCCCTTCTTATTTTTGTTTTCTTTTTTTTTTTTTTGTTTTCTCCTTTCAAGTGAGGCAAGTGTAGACACGGCTGTAGTGACAAACCATTAATAAAGCAAAAGGAATGTAGCTGCAACACTTCAAATAATGACACGTAGCAAATAAATGTCAACATATCCGTTGTTGTGCCTGGAATGGAAATATTACTAGGAAAATATGTTGCTTCAAGCTACAGTATGGGCTTTTTTCCTCAAGAAAATAGTATCAATGTGATGTTTAAACTGTGAAAGCTTGGCTTTTGGATTCAGACTAAATGAACGTGTCATTTGTTTGGGGCTTGGGGCTTTGTTTTATATGTTTTTAAAATAGTTTCTATGAATGTTTTGTTCTTTACAAATGAACTTTAAATGTGAATATATACATTTGCACACACAACAACTATAGGTGCATAAATAATTGCATGTATAGCCAGAATAGTTGGAGGTACAGCTGGCAATTGACTAAATCAGTCTGTTTCCTGAAAGCTGTTCATTCATGTGCTCTCTGGTGTTCATTACTGGCCTCTTTCAGTCCTTTTCTTAATCCCAAGCAGTTAAGAAGTGGCTCAAAACCTCACATATTCTCTTCTTCCTTGGTAAACAAACAGAACTCCCAAAAAGTGAAGTCACACTGCCCCATTCCTGCTACTCCACCTCCAAATCCCAACACCTGTGAATATTGTTGTTGCACTTGGATGTTTCTCAAAATTAAAACCTGAAACTGTGAAGTAATGAAAAGCAAAAGCTTTAGGATGTGCCATCCTAACAACAACTGTGTCTCAGGCTTCTGGAGAACTTCTGTCCTGTAATTGAGTCTTGGATAAAAGGATGGATTTAATTTAAAGGTGGATGAAAATACATTGCCTCTGTTTATGTCTTGGTGAAGTGATGATTAGAAAAGTGGTGTTTTCTCACAGATGAGAGCAGTGGAAAGAGCTGTGAGAGTTGTGCTAAATTTGGTACTGAGTTAAATTAAAATGCTGGTCTTGAGCTGGAGGTCACATTGCCAGGTTTGCACATCTTCTGGAAAACAAATGTAATTGCAGTCTTCTGGTTCCCCTTAGATGTGATGGGGCCCATTTGATGACAGTAAAAAGATAAGATACATGTGATTCAGTCTGTGTGGGCACTGCCATCACTTCTAAATCACACAAGTGCTTTTCCTCAGGAGCTGGAGGAGCAGCTCTTGGTCAGGCTGATGTTTCTCATCATGAGGCTGTGCAGGTGATGGGATTGCAGTGAGCTCTGGAAGAGGTTGATGAAAATTAAGACTGTGTATTTCAACTAAACTAATAATTTAGTTGTTGAATTAAAAAAAAAAAAAAAATTGAAGTCCAGCAATATTTTGGGGCCAAGGGGGTGTAAGATATGCAACATCCAGCATCCATGGAATGGGATGCTCCAACCCTGGTCAGGCTGGCTCAGTCTTGCATCCCCTCTGAAGCAGCTGAGTTAAACTCCTGGTTTGTGGCTCTCTAGTTGTGTCCCAGGCTCTTTGCCAGAAATTCCCCTTTCTGTATTGTGTCAGCTGATCACCTATGCTGCCGCCTAAATTGCAGTGTATTTTTTTTTTCCTAACTTGAGTTTGGGATGTAGGTGCAGTTATTCAGGATGACATTGGGATTCTTTGGCATGAGGTGTGCTAAGGAGGCTGCTCACCACTGGGCATGTGAGGTTGCTTTGCTTAGGGGTTGTTGTGCAGAAGTCTAGATAAGCTATGTGATGAGATCATCCATTTTATTCACTAGAGCTGCGTTATTGCCCCATAAACCAGCATGATGATACCCTTAACACTGAATTAAGACTTGTTTTTACAAGGCAGCTTCTCATGGTTTTACTGATGCTCACGTGTCACATCAGTTAGCTGTGAAAGGGGGAGGGTGTGCTGGAAGTGATGTGTGATTTTTCACAAATCCTTACGTGATGTCAGCATTCTCTGTTGCCCTTCCTAGAACGGGGTGTTCAGAACATTGAGGATGTGCTGTCCCTCCTGCTCCAGCAGCAGCCTTAATCTTTTGGGTTGTGATTAAGTGCAAGTCGGGCGTCTTTGTTTTGTAGTGGCAGTTCACACTGTTTACAGGGCCCTAGAAAGAAAATAAAGGTGTTTGGCTTTGAAGTGTGACTGTTGAGTGAAATTGCTGTAACATCTGAAACCGTGCTGGTGACGCAGTTCCAAGGGATGTGGCAGCAAGCAGGATGGTGATTTAAGAGCAAAATTCCAAGTGTCTCAGAACCTGCCTACTTCAGCAGTGAAGGCTGAGGTTTATAATTGTGGGAAAGAGTGGAAATCTGACCAGTTGGTTTTTGGAATTCTTGCATAGAAACTTGACTTTCCATGCTCTTGGTGTGACAGTTAAAAGCTCCGTTCAGAGCCTTGAGCTCCCTGCACCTCCTGTTACAAAAGCAGGGCTGCTGCTGAAGTTCCTGAATGGCAGAACGGCCTTCTGCAGTCCAGCAGGGTTTCTGCAGGCTCTTTAACTGCTGCTTTCTCTTGCAGGAAGCCCGTTGAGGAAAGTTCTCCATGAATGTACGTCACAATGATGATGACCGACCAGATCCCGCTGGAGCTGCCGCCGTTGCTGAACGGGGAGGTGGCCATGATGCCTCACATCGTGAATGGCGATGGATCACAGCAGGTCAGAAACTCAAATTAACTCTCTCTGGGTCAGCAAGATGTTTTCGAGATGGGGAAGATGGTTTTCCGCAGCGCGAGGGAGCGCAGAGTGTTTCCTGGGATGTAGAAATCTGCCTTTACGCTGAAAAAGACTTGAAAAACAATGATTAAAGTGTACCATTGAATTGAACGTGTTTGTTTGCATGTGGGTTCATTGAAGTGAAAATAGTGGAATTGAAACAGTGGCTCTAAATGCTGCATGTTTGAGGGCTTTGCAAGAAGTTAGTCTTATGATTTACTTGTGCTCGCTCTTGTCCAGACATCTTAGTAGCATTTGTGGTGAGATTTTAAGATTTTAAAAATGCTGAGATGAGGGAAAAAATGGAAGTAAGAAAAGAAATGGAGAATAGCAGTGTTATCTGCTATTCTTTGCTTACCTCACTATACCTTTCCCAGCGGGTCTGTGTACTACCCTGTGCTTCATTATCAGAAGCAGGTGTGAATTTTGAGTGGGGTTTTGACTAAAGGCAACCTTACAGTTGCTTTTATTTTTTTTTCTGGGAGATACTCTCTAACAAGCTTGATCAGAAGTTGGTGGAATGAGATCACAGTGATGCCTTCATGCCATGATACAGCCTGCAAGTTCAAGCTGGGGGTGATAGGTTCCCAAATATGTCATCTGGGGTTAAGGGATCTCTTTGGAGAACATCTTTCTATCCTGGCAATATTTTTGTGTTGCTCGATTTGGTTCTCCCCTTAACATGAGAAATTTCAGCAAAGTATTGTAACAAAGGTAGAAGCAAGCTGTCCTTCTTGAATCAATTATTAGAGGTCCTTTTGTTACTTCTTGTTCCCTGGATCATTTGTTCCTCCTTCCAAGCTGTGTTTGAGTTAGACCAACCTCAAGAGGAAGAATAATTTCTGCTTTCCTGATGAGCTTCTAAGTATTTTTAGTTATCTGAAATCTCATTATGATGTAGATGTTCATTGTTGTGATTAGTTTGGTTTTGTTAAGTCATTTTTGCAAAGTGTGCTTTGACTTGAAAAAACAGAAAGGAATGCTTTCAGTGGTTGTATTTAACAAATCCAATATTAGTACACTTAGATGAAGGAACAGTCTTATTCCTACTGGAAAGGATAATTGTTCTTTAAGTACACACTTTTTTTCTTGCTGGAAAGCACTTACCAGGTCAGACTGTCCTGTCAGTGTGTCCTTCTGTATTACAGAAAGAATAAGTGAAATCTTCTGAGCCCTCCTTTGAGATGGTGCTCTAAGCCCAATCCTTCCATTTCCCCATGTTTGATTTAGCAGCCTGGCTTGGCAGATGCCTCTGCTGCCTTTAAAGTAGGTTCTCAGCTAATGTTTTGCATTAAAAAGAGTTGCAGGTGCACTGGAAGCACATTGCTTCTTGCTTTTGCTGTGTTATGCAAGCACAACTCAAACGGTTCTGGACCAGGTCCCTCTTCTGTGTGCTTGCTGGATGATGCTTTTAGATCTCATCTCCTTGTTTCTTGAAGTACCTGTAGCTGAAATACCAGTTTTCCATGAGATTTTTTTCTACTCTGGATGTGCCCTTCTCTGTTGCAAAGCTTAACTACTTCTGTGCTTTGTTGTTTCCATCCTATTCCTGAAGCTTTAGGTGATGTCTTTGCTTTTTAAAAGTACAGTTATAAAAATGGAATGAAGCTGGAATAAATGCTTTGTTTGATCTTTGCAAATGAACTATGTTAATTGCTCTTAACTTGGTTTGTTGTAAGGTGGAAACAAGTGTGAAGTGTTTGTTGAAAGAGATTTATTTTAGTTTCTTGTGAGGTGGGAAGAGGCTTCAGGATAGATTCACACCAGAATGACTTCCTTAAGAAAGATGGTTTATATGACTCCATAAATAGGTTCTAGCTTTAGGAGGACACACACAGGGTTTAATTACAGTCTCCATTAGAAGCTGGTGGTGAGAAAGCATCATAGCAGAGCTGGTGGAGGACGAGGAGTGTGGAGTTTTCCAGGCTGCAGTGTGGCCAGCAGGCAGGTCAGTGCCTCGTGCTTTGGGGCTGACAGAATGGAGGCTCTGATGGGCTGCTCTGGGCACGCTGGCTGCTGCTCACCCTCATGTGTTACTGGATTTGTGGGGCCTCAGCTGTGCCAGCGCCACAGAGCTGCATTAGGAGCTGTGCCTGGAAATGCTGAGCGCCAGGGAAAAGCCTTTCTTCAAAAGACCCGTTCTTACACACAGAGTAAAGCAGACTGGAGCTGGTGAAACACCTTGGCCTTGCCAGCAGCCATCTGGGGAGTGATGCAAAAGGCAAATCAAACAGGCCTGCAGTGTAAGGCAATTGCATGGGAACATTCCCTTTCTTTATCTTCCTGAGAGTAAGGGCTGCACAAGGCAGGGCAAGGAATGTCTCTGCCTGCTTGACAGTAATCCCTCTCCTCTAGACTACCCAAAATGGCATTTCTAGCACTGACTTTTTCTTTTTTTTTTTTTCAGTTTCCCACACTTTATTTCCACTACTGCTGTGTTTAATGCTTTCATGTTGCTTCCAGAGCTGTTTCTGCTTCTAATCCACTTGTAACTCCTTAGGGGATTCAGGGAGCAATAATTAACCTTTTGGTCCAAGAATTTCAATGGTTTCCTGTAGGTACTCCACTACAAGCTCTAAAAAGCTTGGAGTATGAAGTGGAGGGGCAGCTAGCTGTACTACAGCACATCTGTACAGAATGTTGGGCTAATTAGCTGGCGAAGTTTTATTTCAGCTTGGTTCACTCATTGCACCTGCAGAGGTGCAGCAGGTTTTCTGCTTGCCTGCTCTTTGTAAAGCTGTGTTTACCTACCCTGGGGTTTCACCACTTGGCTGAAGCTTAGGCACTGTACATAGTGCTGTGTGTGCTTGTTCTTGTCTTTTAGGGTCACAGGCTTTAAATGAGGGAGACAAGAGTACAGCTGAATGAGGAACAAGATTTGGTGCTTTCCTGTGCACCTTGCAAACAACTGAAGCACTTTAGCTGGGTATTGTACTGAGCCACAGCATCTGAGCTGAGTGAACGAACTTTCTGCCAAAATTTAGCTACTTCTTTGTGGTTTCTCGATTTATTAATTTATTTTATTTTTACTGCTTCCTTGGTGTGTGTGTTTTAAAGTTGGATAAATTAGGAGGTTCAGGATCTGCCACTTGTGGGTTTTGCTGCAAAGAGCACTCGTGGTAAATTGACTGAATTGCTTCATGCCTCTATTAATACCTCTATTTTTTTGTCCAGTCAAAAACAAAAAAAGGGTTTTTTTCAGACACAATTGTTGAAGTATTCATTTTAAAAAGTCAGCTTTATTGTTTAAGATGTAGCATGTTCCCTGATTTTTCTTACTGAAGAGATGCTGAAAGTGTTTAGCCTGTCTGCTCTGTGTGACTGAGGGATGATGTGTTCCTGAGAAGAGTGTTGCACACAGAATGGTGACTTCCCTGATCCTTCCTGAGGGATGCACCTGGAAATTTACTGGGGCACAGTCTTTTAAAGTAGATAACAGAATGGATACAGGTGATTGTTTTGTTTTTTTTCTTCTCCCAAAAGGTGCAATGCATTCCGTAAGTTATGTGCCGTAGAAACCGTAATTACAATAAATTTTAATGCTTTAAAGCATTTGTGAGGAACCTGTGGCTGGATCCCAGGTGTTGCCTATGATGTTGTGCTCCCCAGCTGTATGAAGCACAATATATCTCATGGAAGGGAAAATTCACCACACAGGAAAATATTTACTGTGGGGTTTTAATAAGCCTAATCCCTGCAAGCTGCTCTTTGACCTTAGTGAGGAAAATGTTCTCAAAAGGGGGAAAACTTCAAGTGAGCTTGGGGGCTGAATTGCATCACATGGATTCAGGTGAACGTCATCCCAGTCACTGCTGTGAGGGACCAGGTGGGGGATGATGGCCTGCCTTGAGTGTGAATTTCCTGCCGTGGGCTCAAAATCTTGCATAAGTAAACCAGTAGGGTAAAAAAGAGATAATAGCGTATTATTATCTTTATCATTACTGTGCCCCAATAAATTTCCAGGTGCATCCCACAGTGTCCCTCTGCCATGGATAGGGACACTTTCCACCAGAGCAGGTTGCTCCAAGCCCCATCCAGCCTGGCCTTGGGCACTTCCAGAGATCCAGGGGCAGCCACAGCTTCTCTGTTCCAGGGTCTCCCCACCCTCATGGTAAAGAAATTTCTTCCTAATGTCCAATCCAAAGCTTCCCAGAGTCAGTTTATCTCTGAACCTGAGTTTATGCCTGCATTACCTTTGTGGGTGCTTCTTCAGGCTCTTCCCCTGGCCATGAGAGTTGGATAGTGGGAGCAGGGGAGGCACAAGTGACACGTGCTTGGCTTGTCGTGCAAACTCAGTCTGGACATACTCTGTGGGATTATAAATATTTATAGTAGCTATGCAACTTAGTAACATTCATCACTCAACAAACATGGCTTTCAATGAAATAGAATGACATTCTTAAATGCAAAATAAATGCACGAAGAGCTTTATGGAGGTAGTAAGCTTTCTCTGAGGATGCAGCAGGTACGGCTGGGCTTTGGCCCCAGGGGGATTAAACTGCTGGGTTAAACATCCGAGTACTTTTTAGGGGAGAGAAAACTCCTTTGGGATTGTGCCGCTGACGCCCTGCTCCCAGCTGTCATGTGCTCCAGCTTTTTGGATGGGAGGAGGCCAAGGGCTGGAAGTGGGCTGGGGTGACCTAGGACACGAGACCACACCCTGAGATGCTGCCAGCCAGCAGTGAGGGCTCCAAGTGACCCTTCAAGTTCTTCTCCTCTGTTGCCATCTCATAATTATGCATACTTGGGATGATGAATATTGGAAGAGGCACAATTAAAGATCATCTGGGTTTGTTTTCATTAAAAAAGAGATGTTATCTTTACACTTTTTTTATTGCTTTCCTCAGATTTTTTAATTAAAAGCTTTCGAAACGAGGCTTCTCCTGAAGATCCCTTGTGTGAAAGGAAAGAGGGAAGCTGTGTTCCAGGCTGCAGAATATGGTTTTGTTGTTTATGAGGAACGTGGGGAAAAATAAATCACTGAATTAGTTTCATATACTTAATGTGTATAACCAAAAGAAGTTGCAGTGTGCCTTGACATTATTTGTCCCAGGCAACTGGGACAAGTCAGAGGTGTTGGCTGGAAGGTGCCCTATATTTAATACTCAACATGTGCTGGCTTTAATGCTTTGGCCTCATTTCTGGCCAAAGTGCTGTGCAGTTGTGAGCTCTGGGGGGTTGTGTGCAGCATGGAGGGAACTGGGTGGTGGGATGGATTATGGGGAGCACCCCAGTACTCCAGTTTTGGGAAAGGAGGGGCTGGGGATGGGTTGCAGCTTCTAGAAGCATCATGCCTGATGGTTGCTGCTCCCAGGTCTGAGGCCACTTTGGTTTCATGTTCTCCCTTTGTGCCCAGCCCTTCTCCACTGTTGACCCACGTCAGTCACACCTTGGCTATTCCTGTTTGCTCTTGATACTGCTGCCTTCCCCCAGCAACAGCCTGTAAATGTTTTCTTGGGCTCCAAAGGCGGCTGATTTGAGCATCTGTCAGTAAGGAGTTATTTCCATATCTATAACATTCTAATAGAAACTACTGTAGATAAGTCCCTGGCTCTGCCCACAGGCTCGTGATGGGGGCACAGAGCTGTGTGGCTGCTGCTCTACAGGAAACAAATTTGTTACTGGAACAATTTGTTTGTCTTAAAACCCCATGTGATAGGCAAGGATGATGCTGCTTCATTTTCACCATCAAAAGCTACAGCTGTGAATGGGAATATCAGCTTTTTAATGCAGAACCCTAAGGAATTGTAAAGGGACTACTGTGGGGGTACTGATGTGGACACTGATGCTGGTGATGGATTCCTGGGACAGGAATTTGTAAATCTGATAAGTCTGGGTAGGCATGTGCCTTGGGTAGGAGGAATCTGTCTGTCCTGCTTTAGGGAAAGGATGGAGCTTTACATGCATGGGGCATCAGAGCTGGAGTCTGTATTTTGAGGAGCTGAACCAAGTTCTTCCAAAGTTCTAAAGGTGTGCAGGGGCTTCTGATGTTAATCGAATTTGTTAGTAAATAACCAGCTTTAGAGCTGTTGGTTGAGACATGTAATGCAAATGAGCTGATGAAATAGTTCTATGATTCTTGTTTATTTGGGTTTTTTAATTAAACTGGATGACATTGCTTTGCTCTGCACATCTTTTGACCTGCTGCCCGTGTCCCGTGAATAATTCCATGGTGGATAATTCACGCCTATTCATAGCAGAAGAGCACTTAAATGCTGTCACTTAAATGTTGATTGTTTGGAGATTAGGGATGGAATGGCTTTGTGCCTTTTATCTTTTCTGAACCATTTATTGTGCTCTGTGTGCTGGACCAGATCCACCCTGATCAGTGCTCCCTGAGAAATGATTGTTCCAGACAACATAATGGCTTTCATATGTCATTTTCTGATTTCCAGCTTGAGCTTTAAAAATGTTGGTGGAATAATGGGTTTCTGTAGGATTACTGTAATTCAAAAGGTCATCTAGGTAATAATTATCTTATGCATTTGGCTTAAGGAATTCAGAAACACAACATGAATTCAGATTCTCTCTTTGCAGATTGAATGATTGAAATCTGCATGCAGATGTCCCAGAATATAAAGACCAGACCTAAATTTAGAGAGAGCTCTCACAAAAAAATGTGGATTAATTTTGGTGCAAATTGAAAATTTAATTTATAATTTGATTGAACTTCTGACAAAGCAGTTAGCAGAAGTGTGTTTAAAGTATTTTAGTCAAAGTTTCATGAGCAGCAAGGTGGGATAAATGGTCTCTAGTCCTCAGTGACACTGTCCATTTAAGAAAGGATTCTAAATCACAGTTTTTAAACCCATGGTTTCAGAGACCTGAAAATTTATGAAGATGATACAACATATTATGAACTGGACATATTTTGGTGCTTCCTGGTCCTTATGTTATCTCATCACCTGCAGGATTCAGCAGTGGGAGACTGGGATGGTCATTTTATTATTTTAAAAAATATTATATTTGTTAATAAATACCTCTGTGTGCAACTGTTAACTGTGTGTGTGCCTCCAGGTTTTGCTTAACCGAAATCTGTTATGTGCAAGACTGAAATCTCAATTTTTGAAAACATAATGGATAAGCTCTCCAGAGTAGAAAATTTTTATTCCTGTGAACTTGAAATCCCGTTATGGGTTGGTGCTGCATGTTGGGGTTTGTGTAGTCTCTGTTCTGATGTGCCAGTGATCTGAAGATTTATGTCCTTAGCTACCAGCATTTGGCCAAGTTAAACACACCCCCAAGATTTTGGTGTGGAACTCAGTTCTCACCTGTATGCAGTTCAGTTACATCTTCATTTCAGCTCTTAAAATGTAGATGGGTTTCAGATCTCTGCCTGCTCCTTCAGGCTGGCACCCACAGTGTAAAAAGCCAGTGTGTGCCCTCCCTGCTCCCCCCACCCCTTTCAGAAAAGGGACAGCACAGTTACTGCTCCAGGGAAATTTTAATTTTTGGAGATCACAGTGAAACAAATGTTTATTTTTCTTTCTGCAGGTCTTTTTGGTTCAAGTTAATCCAGGTGAAACCTTTACAATAAGGGCTGAGGATGGAACCCTCCAGTGCATCCAAGGTAAGAGGATGTGGATGAGCTTTATGGAATACCTGTTCTGTCCTCTCTCCAAAATCGTGATCTGCAGCTCTGGGAATGCACTGGAGCACTGGAGAGTGAGAGCTTGCAGACGTGGCTGCTCTCTGTATTCTAGGAGCTCGGTATCTCAGAATGAGTCATGCATTTCTTGGAAGTCCAGGAGGATTTCTCTCTTCTGTTATTTATCAGTCCCATCTTGCAGCCTCTTTGCATCTTTTCTGTGACTCCCCCTCCATGTAAGCAGTGGAGGAGTGGGTGGCTCTTGCTTCAAGCTCCATCCCCATGGAAATGATGAATTAATAGTTGTTTGAGATAGACGTTACAGAAGCTTCCCTGAGCCCCATCCAGGGTTATTTGGTCTTGATGAGCAATAATAACAGCAATTTAAAGCTGCTTGTTGAGATTTATAGCCAACATGCTGTGTGGTAAGAAATTGGTCCATGTGGCAATTAACAGAGGAATAAAGCTGGCTACTCCTTTTATTTGAGAAGAATGTTTTATTCTGGCTTAGTACATGAAAGATTTCCATTACAAATATAATTATGACCCCATTTATTTATAATTTTGTTCATGCTCAAAGTGGTGTTCAGACAGCGTATTTAAATGAAGGCAACTTGAAACCTCATGGATCTGTATTCCCAGTAATTTAACGTGTTTGTGCCAGTGGGACTTGTTTGGTACTCATCAGCAGCCTTTCATAAAATTGATTTAGAATTTCTAGCATAAGATTGTCCCCTTTTATTTGCTATAGCTGCAGTATTGACTGCCAAGGCTCATGTTTATTTGTATACACTCTTTCAGTTTGGCCTGAAAATCCTTGATATTCTTTTCAAGCTAAAGCTTCTGATCCTACTTTATTGTAAATTATTTTTATTGCTGAACTAAGTACATGGTGCAAACACAGGAAAGTGCCTGACTTTGGTGGTGGTGTATTTTTTTTTTTTCTTTTGGTAAAGCTGCTCTTACCATGCAGTTGTGGAACTTAATAGTGATCTATTGCAGAAGATCTGTTGTAATCAGCCTGCAAATATACTAGGATTTGGATTTGTGACAATTCTAGTTTTGTGCTCTGAGGTTATTATAGTAGACAGGCTAATTTTGTGTGCAGTGTTTTTGGAAATTACACACCCCCTCCACAAAACCTAGTGTATTTTTTTTCCCCTGTGATAGAGCTTTTGGTATGTTTAAAGGTTATACATGTTTGGTATGTTTAAAGGTGAATGTATTCCCTGTACATAGGGCAGCACTCAGACAATAATGTTGCATTTTCCAATGCTCCCACATTGCACTATGATTAGCAGGGTAAGGAATAATTTTAGCACTATGTTAAGGCAGCATGAAAGTGTCTTTTTGGGCAGTGCCTCTCAGCTGGTAGCTCCCTGTGGAATAGATGATACTTGCTTTTTCCTTACTGCCACGTACTCAGGGTTATGACATCAGATGTGCTGCTGAATATTCAGAGTGTGAAGGATGGCTTTATTACAAATTGAGTGATTCTCCTGAGTGCAGGGAGTGAACACTGTTAATAAAAACTTGAGATGTCAGGCTTGGTAACACTGAATTCTTCAGGATATACGAAAGCTCTTCCCATTCTGCAGGGACAGCTAACTTTGCTTATGTAGCAGAATTAAATTTTTTTATTTATTTTGCATATGACTTTTTGGGCAGTATGAAATCTTCAGGCTGTGCTCCTGGAGCCTGTTCTGGAAGTCCTGTGGGCCCCACTTTGTGTCCAGAACCCTGTTTGGCTCCACAGCTGTGGTGTATCTGGTGATGATGTGCTTTAGAGGACTGAGGCAAAACCAACAGAGAAGATGACTTGGTGAATCTTCATTTGTCTTACCGTGGTTGGAAAAAAGACACTTGCTTGAGTAGAACCTCTGTGGAATATCCTCTGTTTTAAACACCCTGAAGTGTAATTAGCCACTAATTGAGTAATCACTGTTTTAAGCCAGAAAGAACAGATGCACATTTGAATGTTTCTGACATTTTGGAGTGGTGGAGAAATCTCAAATAGAAAAACTTCTTCCAGTCCCTTGGGGTTGCAGCAGTAAGATAATCAGTGAAAACTTAAAAAAAAATAATAACCTCTAAATAATAAAAAACAGGAATAAGTATGTATTTGTAACTGGGGATGCAAGGTGTTGCAGCAAGTGCTCTCTTCATTACTTCTTCTTTTTTGCTTGCATATAAAGGTGACTTGTTTAAGACAGTGATTTATAAGCCCTGTAGATCATGGTGTGGGCTTGGGTTAGGCAGCTCTTGGAAATGATGGTGGCTGGGAGAAGTTCAGCTGGTCAGTGGCCATGGAGAGGGTCTGTGGTTCCCTTGAGAAGATATTTAAAGATAAATAATAAAAAAAAAAAAAACACAATAAATCTGGTTTTCTGGAGGAATCCAGCCCTTGAGTGCACAGCCCACGTGGTGAGTTGTTTAGGGAAGCATCTGAACAGTTCCAGGTGCTCTCAGCAGGAGTTGTGTTGTTGTCTGACTTCCTCAGGATTTGCCTTCTCCTTCCCATGTGATGGCAGAGATGCTGTGCTATGTGACTTTTGTAGCCTTTATAAGAACAGCCAAATAAAGGAATAAAGAAAAGAGATGTTGGGGATTAATTGAGATTCATTTTTTAATGGTTGCTAGAGGCTGAATCAAGACCTGAGGCGGCCTGTGTGGATGGAGCTGGGCTGTGCAGCACCCCAGGGCTTGCTGGGTGTTGGGGCTGGCCACCTGGCCTGTGGGATGGAGTGGAAACATACAGCACATCCTTTATTCATGTGTGATGCCATGGCCAGTCCTTGTTCCTTTCCGTCCATGTGGGTGTTAATGGCAGGTCACTGGTGTGCTTCCTTTGGGATTTCCCTGCTCGCCTTGTGCTGCCAAACACCCAGGGTGAGCCTGGGGCTCTGACTGCTGTGCTGCCCCTCTGGGGGTTCAGGGAGACAGGTTCAGGGTCTCCACTCAGTGTCTTTGCAAGATGGAACATGTGTATGTGCTCTGTCATCAGTATTTTAAAAGCTGCTCTTTATAGAAAGTTTGACAGGTATTAAATACTTCATAAATGTGTCAATACTTTAAATGCTTCATTTCCTTTTCACATATTCCCATTTTATTTGTCAAAAACTCGGGACTTGACTGTTGCTAGCTCTGCAAGAAAAGGACAAGGGCAGGGCATATCCTCAGCCATTTCTTTACTCAGCTGTTAACTGTGGACCTTGTATTTCCTTTGTATGAAAGATTGCTTCTAGCTAGTGCTTTGTGGTAACCACAATAAATGAAATATAGAGCAGGGTGAGAGCCTGAATCTGGTAACTACAGAGTGGAATTGAAAAAGACCCCTGAATTTAAAAAAAAAAAGTCTGCTTTCTAATTTCAGAATAAATAGATCTCATGTGAAACTGATATGTTCAGGAAACTCACATTTCCCTAGTGGCTGATTAAAGACTAGTTTTTTAGCCAATATCTTAAGATCTTTGGTAGGAACTTTTGTTGCTGCCTGAGAGCTTTGTCATTCACACTTCAAAAATTCACTGTTTGTGCATAGTTTGGGGCAGTGAAGCTGTACTTGAGAATCTGTTCAGAGCCTTTCCCTCCTGGAAGGCAATAATGCCAAGCTGTCACACCCGCTGTGGCAGGAATAACATGGGCAGAATGATTGTTCTGGTGCCTCTTGACCTTGCTTGTCACCCACATGTTGAAAATGTGTATGTACAGAGTATGCAGGCTATCCATGGATCACACAGAACTGCCCAGTTATTGCTAAATGTTCGTTTTATTGCCATCCATGTTAATGGTCCTCAAGCTGGACCTCATTTTCTGCCACAAGCCAAACTGAATTTTCTGTATGCATATAAAGCTGCAAAAAGACTGTAACAAAGTAGAAGAGCAGGCAGCAGAAAAGCAGGTGATGGCACAAAAAAATGGAATTCCTGGTAAATTCTGCCTAACCCATGCTGCTGGAAATGCTCTCTTGAAACTCGCCTCTAGTCTTTGTTTTGTATGCCAGCACAAAGTTTGGAATAGTGAAGAACAAAATTGACCTGAAAAGAAAACAAATATGCTAAAGGGTTAAAAATTCTGCTTTAATTCTGTCCTGAAACATGGGGAATTCACCCTTGCATAGGGTGAGCAAGGCTCTGCATTAAACTGGCTTTTGTGATTTATTCAAGGACAAGGTACAGATGTGCAATGGCGTGGAGGGGGTGCAGTTATGTTGGAACATAAATATCTGCTGCAGACAAGGACCTAAATTGCTTTTGGGTGGTTGCATTTTGAAATGAAAACAGGATAAAAACATAGACAGTTTACTAATACTGATATTTGTTTCAAGGGATGTTTTCAAGTGTTTTGCCATTGAGGCTTGAACTTGAAGTCTTTGCTTCTTCTTATCTTGTAAAACAAAGAATGCAAGAACTCAATCTCAGTGCTGCTTTTTCTGTGTCTCTAAAAGTGAGTAACTCAAGAAAAAGACCAGAAGTATGCAAAAAATTTAGCAGTGGTTTCTGAAATGAAAGATTTCCTGGAATTATTATTCCCTTAATTTGGTGGGTGGGTGTGGTTTGGTGTGGTAGTGCAAAGGAATGGATAATATTAAAGGCTTTACCGTTGTATATTTGTATAGGAAGAGTGTGTGTGTCAGTGAAATAAGGCTGTTAGTACAGTCCAGGCAAACCAGACAAAGTGTGGGGGTTTTTTTCCTCCACGGTATGAGGTTGGAAATGAGGAAGTGAGTCAGTTTCTTGCAGGGGAGGAAGGAGTTGAAAATAGATGGGACACTGTGAGCAAGTGAGTGGTACCTGTGGAGTGAACTGGGTGGGGACATTGCCACTGGGATGAGAGGGGTGATGGGCACATCCAAGGGAACAGATGGATCACACAATCCCAGAATGGTTTGGGTTGGAAGGGGACTTAAAGATCATCTCATTCCAACCCCCCTGCCCTGGGCAGGGACACCTTCCTCTGTCCCAGGTTCTTCCAAGCCCTGCCCAGCCTGGCCTTGGACACTTCCAGGGCTGGGGCAGCCACAGCTTCTCTGAACAACCTGTTTTAGTCTATTAACACCTTCAAGTAAAGAATTTCTTTTTCTTATCTAATGTAAACTTGCCTTCTTTTTGATTAAAGCCTTGTCCTGTCTCTCCATCACCTTGTCCAAAGTCCCTCTCCAGCTCTTTTTCAGCCCCTTTAGGCACTGGACGGGGTTCTGAGGTCTCCTCAGGCCTTCTCCAGGCTGAAGAGCTCCACTCTCAGCCTGTCTCCATAGCAGCCTTACCATCACCTTCCTGAAACTCCTCTGGGCTCTATCCAACAGTTCCACCTTCCTTTCACACTGGGACCCCAGAGCTGGATGCAGTACTCCAGGTGAGGCCTCAGCAGAGCAGAGGGGGAGCATCGCCTCCCCTGACGTGCTGATCCCACTTTGGGATGTCACAGCAGAGGCTGGGGAGGAAAGAAGCCTGGGGAGACAGAAGAGAAAGCCAGGCTCAGGTAGCTGGCTGTGTTCCAGTTCACCTGGTGCCTCAGGAGCTGGGAGCACCTGCTCCATCACTTGGCAGGGGCAGAGGCAGATGCTGGGCTGTTCATCACTGGGCCTGGCGTGGTTTCACTCTGAGATGAAACAGCAGCAGCACCTGAAGTCCTGCTGCTTTGTAGAGGCTTGAGAAGGCTGGAGATACTTTAATAAAGAGCAGCTGGTGAAATCTGCAGGTGGAAGGTTCTTTGGGCCCTCCAGGGCAGGCACTGCCTGTGTGCTGGTCAGATCCCAAGGCTGGGGCAGGAGTCCCTTTGGTTCAGTACCTGCTTCTCTCCAGAGCATCACCTGAATTACCAGAATTTGGCCCTTGGTTACATTTTAAGAAATACATTTGTGACTGTATTCCAAGTATGCTGCAAAGCCCTGCATTGATCAGAACATTGTTTCTTTCTGCCCTGACAAATTTATTGTCTTTTCTCACCTGTATCTGCTGGTAGTTGGGAGCTGCATGTGGCCAGGCAGCTCCTGGGGAAAGGCTCTGGGGACATCTGCCAGGGTGCATGGCAGCAGGACAGGATGGACGTGCTTGGCTGTGGCAGGGAAGGGAGGGGTGAGATGCTGGGTGAGCTCTGGTTCTGTTTCTCCTGCTTTCTGCAAAGTGTTTCAGCTCTTTCCACCTACGTGCTGGTGGGCAGTCTGGTTCCATGGCATGGAAAACTCCCTGTAGGAAATGCAGCTTCAGTTCAGACTGTTTTGGTCATTAGGGCTTGCAGCAGAGCAGTCTGTGTGGTGGTGTTTTACAGCACAGCTCTTGGTATTAAATAGCTTTTGTTTACACTTTGTTTATTAAGCTTTGGCTCAGTTTCTTTCTGTTTACCAGCAAGGGCCTTTTTCACCCCATTAAGTTTTAAAACATAACTCTTACTCCTCATTTACACCACTTTACTTTGACTCCTGGTACTTGGTGTCTAGATTTAGTGTTTGATGGAAAAGACAGGCCTGCAGTACCCATTGCTCTCCTGTAGCACAAACAAGTTTTTGATTTATTAAAGTTCTTTCTATTAGTGGACAAATGAGAAAATATCTGCATAAACATCTTCCAGAGCAAAGCTGTGGTTGAGAATAACTGGGACTAATCCCATGTCAGTGTCTAATCAGCCTTTGTATTGACCAAAATATTTTTTAAAATATCTATATTATTCTTTAGTATTATTCTTTAGATGCATTGTCACCATCTCCTGGGTTTGGTCACTTGAGTGTTTCAGCAAACTCAGCTCTGTAGCACAGACATGTCCCCAGGCCTGGGATCAGCTGTGCCTTTCCTGTTGGGATGTTATCCATGGTGCATGGATATAAACCACCAGCTGTTAATTGTATAATCATAACAGGCACTGTTAATTTATTTTCACCTTGTTGCCCACTAGAAAATACCAGAATTTGCAGAGGAACCTTTCATCCTCTGTGTTATTTCTGATGTTGTTGGTGCCTGTCAGAGATAGGCTCTTTGCCCTTTTAGTGTTTGATCACCTTAGAAAACTGTGGTGTGATGTACCCTTTATACCTTTCATGTGCAATAAACAACGTTAAAGCTTTCACATCTTTGTGAACCATGTGTTGAAATGTAAGAGAGAGCAAAGAGCTGCTAACCTGGAGTAGGTTTTTCCCATGTTACTGTCAGTGAGATCACCCCACCATTCCCCGCTCATCTCATGGTTTTATTTTTTTAGCACACCACAATCAAGTATAGGAAGCCATGTAAGAAGCCAAGAGTAAACAATGGGATGCTTTGTTTACTGTGTGAATAATCTTAGCTTCTCCATTTTAAATCCGATAATGCTAAGAATAATTATGGAAATTTATTTTGCATGTGTGTGATTAAATCTTGAACCAGATGCACCTGCACTTGTAGCTTTGCTGGGTGGAATATCTGGTTCTTTACAGTTGGTAGCTGTTATTTGTTATAACTCCCCTGACACAAGACAAAAGGAAAAAGAATCTTGGCATGTAATTAAATTTTAATTTGGCTTAATCTTTCCAAATCCTAAATTGTGACTGTTTTGTAGTACACTGAAAGGGACAGAGATATAGCTAAGGTGGAGATATTTTGGGAATTCTATGAAATGTAGAAACCAAGGATTTCTTGAGACCTTTGCTGTTGGTCTGTGTCCACCCATGCTGGAGGGATGGCCAGAGGCTCTCCCAGCCCCTGGTCCCTGGGGAGGTCTGGGATGGAGCCTGGCAGCCAGTGCTGTGTCCTGCTGACGTGGCCTCAGGGCACAGCAGCCCTGCAGGAGGAGAAAGGCAGGAGAAATAAATTAAGACTTGAACCATTCTGGTTTGTACGTATGTAAAAACCAATCATCCTGCTTCCCAGCAGAACGGCACCCAAATGAGCAGAGATGCAGTTCTTGAAGCTTGTCCTTTGCTAAAATGGAGATTATTTTTGTGTATTTTTTTGGAATGCCTAAGAATCTGCTGCTGGGAAATGCGTTGATCTCTGGAATTAGGACAGCAGACTTTAAAGACAACTGTTAGAACATATGGTCTGGGCTATAATTTCAGACTTTTTTTGGGTTTGTAAATATGCAGGACTTGTGTTTGGGGTTTGTGTCTGTCCTTATTTTCTTTTTGTGTGTATGTATACATATATATGTGTGTGTGTCTGACAGACTCAGAAATCATGGTAGATCCAAGGGCCCTGGGGAAGGCTGTCTTCTGTCAGCATACTATCAATTTTTAAGTTTCCCAATATCTCTGGATCTCTACCTAAAACCCAGGGAATCTCTGAGAGTGTGTGGGTATCTGCAGGAAGGCTGAAGTTGTCAGCCCTGCTAAATGCATCTGATCCTCCTAGTATGGACCTAGTGCATTCCAGTCAATGGTGGCAGGATTTTCAAGTCCAAGATCCACAGGCTACAGACATTGCAAACCCATTAGTCAGTGCTTTTAGTCTTTTTACAGTGTATTAGTGCAGCTATAGTTCTGAATTAGTAAGGCAGTTATAGTCAACTTTCCTAATCTGAAGTAATTATAGTTACTGGCCAGAAGAATAATGAAATTATTCAATTATCCTTATTAAATTCCTTCAGCCCTCATCACAGGCAAATATTGAGTTTCCCATGCTTTTTATTCTTTATTCTGGTTCATGTTTGTTGTGGATTAGCGATGGGGATGAAGCACATTGTAACTTAGTCTTTGCAGGGCTTTTAGTATTATGCTTCTCATTTTTAATTTTGCAACAAATCTCAACTCGGATAAGTGCTAATAATGAATTGACTTTAAATGGTAAAGAATGTAAGTTGGATTGTTGGTTTTGCTGAATTTCAAATTGTACTTACTCCCACCATAAAAAAAAATAGCGTAGTGGTTGTTGAAAGCTGTATTGAATCAGCTGTTGATTCTGCTGTTATCAAGTTTCTGGGGCTGTGTAGCTTCCACTGTGACAGTCAAACCCCTTCTATATTTAGATACAATTTGTGTGATCATATCTTAAAGAGTCTCGTTTGTTCCTTCTGCACCAGTGTTTTCTCGTGGTCACTGCCATAGGGTGGATTCTGGGTCTGTGACATCAACAGCTCATTTTGTGTGTTGTGAATATTTTCATTAATAGAGGTTTGAGGAATAGATGATATTACAGAAATAAATCGCTGAGTCAGCTTTGCAATGAAAGCATCACTGGCTTCAAAACAAAAAGGAAAGGAAAAAGCCCACTCAACCACATTAACCAGTGTGAAATTGCATAACTGTGGACAACCTCAAAGTGTGCAGACTGCCATCCAGCTGCATCAGTAATAGTTGTTTAACAGTAAATCTAGAATATTCCAAATTATTTAGGACAAATATCCTAGAAACAAATAAACCTACTCTGTGATTTACTTATTTAAGCACCACAAGACTTAATTTTGATTTTTCCTTTCTTTGTGGGTCAGAGAGCTTCAAATACTAGTTAAAAATCAAGCTACTCCTGGAGATGAGTGGGAGTTTTGTTGGGGTTTTTCTTTTCAGTGTTCAACAGAATACCAAGTTGTCATAATTCGTGCAATTTAGTTTTTTATTAATGTACCCCATGTGTTATAATGGAAAGCTGCAGGGTTCTGCACATGCTTTGTTTATAGGCTGGGTTTGATTACTGCATATGACTTTTGCCTTCTTGATTATGTTGTTAACAACAGTTCTGATGGTGTATTTTGTGATTTGTTTGGGTTTTTTTTTCCTTGCTCTGTTTTCTTTCAAAGTTTATTCCTCTTGTTTCTGTTGGGGATGAGGTGGGGGAACATTCCAGTGTAAAGGGTTGTCACAAGGAGTGCCTTGCTCTCTGGGTTGCTGTTAATTTCCTGTCAATATGCCCCACATAGAGATGTTAAAAAATACTTGGTAGCACAGAACCATGTCAATCAGTGTGTATGGGAAGGATTGCAAATTACCCATCAGCAAGGTTTATTTTTGCTTCTCCTGGCAAGTGAAGGGCTCATGGCCCTGCAGGTATGGAAAAAAGAACCTGTGCAGAAACCCTGGTGTAAAGCTTTGTTAGCAAAGTATGTTTTAATTGTTGTGTTATGGAAAGGCTTTGGTATTGCTAGCACTGGCAAACAAGAGCTTACAATTTTTTATTTTTTTTTTCTCAAAGTACTTGGATTTTGGTTTTTTTCAACGATACAGCTTTCAAGCAGAGTTTTATAAGTGACCATTTGGTCTATAACTATCTGTATACTATTTATCCAAGCTTCACCTTTGAAGTGGTGTACATGTTAAGCAAAGCTACACTGTGTTATTTATAAAAATCCAGCCTAAAATTCCTAGAAACTCTTGGAGTTTTGGTTGCCCTGCCTGCTGCTGCTGAGGGTGAGGCTCTCCAAATGCCACCTCGGCGAGGTCGCTCCAGATGACCTCTGTGTAACGTAATAAAAGACTATTTTTGTCTCAGCAGACGATATTATCTCACCATAACATTTTTGAACATTTCTGGCTGGATTGTTCTGAATGTTGGAGCTGTGCCTGCGGAGGGGCCTGAAACACAATGCCTGCCATTCTCAATTGTGTGAGCACTTGGGTTTGATGATGGGACTGTGGGGAGCAGGGTGGGAGTGGGGCATTAATTAGGCCACTCCAGTCCAGTTCCCAGCACCTGTAGGCTTGAGATGTACACTGGCTCAAATATGTTTGATTTCTAAACCAAGTATTTGTGTACAAGTGTGTGTGTGTCTGTGTATAGATGTTCATCTGCTTTTACATAAAAGAGGTGTCTATGTACAACTGTAAAAATATACATTAGTATTCAAATATATATATGTGTGTATATGTTTATTTATTTGTATTTATATATGGTCATTTTATCACTTTAAGATGGTCACTCAGCTCTCCAAAGCCATTCTGGCCATGGCTCTTCCTCTGAGTGGAAGTTTTTCTAGTCCTTGGTGCAAGCATGGAAATGGCAAGCAAGTGCCTTGGGTGACGTGCCCACAGGATTTTCACTGAGGCTTCATTAAGGTTACTTAAGTTAGAAGTAATTTGCCTCCCTTGGGGGAAAATTCTGATATTTGGAATGTTTTATCAGTCATCTGCAAAACGAAATGAACATAATTGGTGGCTAATTGTTTGCAAGAACTGTGCAATACAATTACGAAGAGTTAAGCTGAAACCAATTGTGTTTATGAAATCTAGCATAAGAAACACTATATTAATCCTGCCTCAATACCAGGAAACGCAATTAGTGTAATTAAGACTATCATATTGTAATTTTCTTGGCGACTCCGTGCCTTGGCAGGCGCTTTGCCCTGCCGGGGCTGGAGCGGAGCGCGTTCCTGTCGCGGCTCCTTCTGCCAGGAGAGCTCTGAAGTGACTTTGCTCACCCTGTGGTGGGATGCTGCTGCAGGGCGGAAAAAGTGCTCCAGCTGCTGCCTTTGGGTGGCTCCTACCTTTGGGTGACAGCTCCATGCCTTTGCTGTGGTGGCATTTTGCAGGCTCTGTCTGTGCTGGCTGCAGCCGCGTCCCCGCCTTTGATCCAAGGGAAGCGCGAGGTTTGGGATCCTCACTGGGGTTCCTCCAGCTGGGATTTCACCCAGGGCACTCCTTGGGCTGTGTTTGCTGCCAGTCCTGCCCTGACAGCACAGGCCAAGCTGTGCCACCCTCCTGTGCCACCTTCCTGTGCCACCCTGGGGGTCCTGAGCCCTGGGTAGGAGGGGACAGTGCAGGGCTGCAATTAGGGCGGAGTAAACAGACATGAGAAATTGCAATTAGGCTCTCATTAGCATTGCATGCTCTATCACAAGAAGGACATAAATAAACAGCTTTGTCTGTTTGTGTCGAAATAGGCTCAGGTGTGTTTAACTTGGTTTTAGGAGCAGCAGCCATAGATACCTTCATGCTGGTAACAATGTGGACCATCACTCTTAAATCAGCTGGAATATACATTGCTGATGGATTTGTTGTAGAATGTGCCCAGGTCAGGAAAAAATGACTGTGGTAACATAGTTGTTATTGTTGCAGCTTGTCTGTCACTGCTGTGAATGCACGTAATTAAGGGATAATCAGCATAATGCCTACTTTGAGCTCTTCTTAATGGTTTAATTGCTTCTCTGAGTTAAATAAACACTTTATGCTTATTTTACAAATTTTTCCCCGGGGAGCTTGTCACATGGAAGTGTACGTGCATGTCTTTCTTTTTTCAACATAAAGAATAATCGGTTATTTAATTAAGCTTCTCCTGAAGTTCTCTTTTGGGATATTCTGTGTTCTTATGAGCTGCTCTGATAACTAATGTGTCAGAATAGGCTGGGTAAGAGAGGTAATGAGTTTGTCAGTGGGAAAATGAATGTGCATATTAATGCTGTTGTTCCAGAGTCATCTGTGTGCCCATCCTTTGTGGACACAAGTGTCTGTGTACATTTTTCTATTCTTTGTGAAATGCTTTAACAGTTTCAAGGGGCTGTGGTGGCTGCAGAGGATGGCTGATGACTGTCCCCAAGTAAAGTGATGCTCTGGGTACCAACTGGTTTGAAACCTGAGCAGATGCGAAGTCCCCTAGAGATTTCACTGGGCTAAATAAGAAACTGTCTAATTGTTTTGATCCTTTTTCCTGCTCATTTTCATTCTGTACATTTGTCATTTTAGAGACACTTTATTGCACTGCATGCCACATGTATCACGTGTCCATTTGAACTGCATGGAGTCTACAGAAAATTTTACCTGGTTCTTCCTTGTACTGTATAAAACTCTTCATGTCTTTTTAAAAGATGCCCTGCCTCAGAATACTTACAAGGGACATTCAGTATCTTTTTTTATTACCTGCATTTCTAAATCCTGTCTGCTCAGCCAGGGTACAGCTCACTTTGAGTGCAATTTGCTCCTTACAAAAGGCCAGAGCAGTGTGCAGACTGGCTAGCAGGCTCCTTGGTGAGCTGGTTCAACAGTGACAAATTTAAATTTTTAATTTTTTTTAAAAAGTTAAAAAAAAATAGCACAGGAATTGAATGTTTTCCCGGTAAGTTTCTCAGCCAAGGAGCCTTGGTTTGCAAAATACTTATGGGTACAGTGCAGTTACTACGTCAAGACCTTCCTTTCCTTCATACAGGGGAATTTAATAAGTTTCCTTGAAATGGTTTAAACTGCTGAATTTATGAATACACTAAGTTATGACAGTGTTTAAACAATGCTGTTATGACTGCCGTGTCAGTTCCCTGGCAGTGCAGGGCTAGGCTGTGCTCCCTGCTCACTGACGGTGCTGTAACACCACCCTGCACAGCCAAGCTGACCCTGTTTTGAAGCCTGTGGTGTTGATAAACTCCAGGGTGATCTCTCTAACGAGGCTGGGGATGTTTGTGTGTGGGTGGTGGTGCTGTGCAGACCAGGGGTGGTTTTGTTTGTGAGCAGAAGGGTGTAAGGACAAACTTCATACTCTGCTGGCTCTTGGAGCAGTGAGTGGCTTTGGATGAGCATGTGAGCCATGACAGAATTTTTAGGGGAGTTTTTCTCCTCCTCTCCGCTCCTACAGCTTCTCTGCAAGTGAAGCTTAACTCTACAGAAAGGTGGGGGTGTGTTCAAAGGCTTTTCAATTTATTTATTGGTGCCTTGGCTTTATTTGAACTATGGCCTTTTATATGTTCAAATAACAGAAGATTAGTTTTCCTCAGGGTGAATCTAAGACTGTAATTGTGTTGTTGACAAACACAGCAGATAGAATGAATTTCAGTTTTAGGGCCAACACAGATACCTGAGCATCAAATTTGGGTGCTCTCCTCTGAAGTATGTTATATATTCAAAACAAACTGATATCTACAAGCTGATTTATCAACTGCTGCTCATTCCCAGTTATTTCCATTCTATATGTAGCCAGAAAAGCTGATGCACAAGATGGGTTAAGGGAATTAGGTAGCTATTTGAGCCAACTGCTATGTCAGAAATAGAACTGTAGCTATTTTTTAAGCTCAGACTGTATAGTTGCAAAATATTACAGCACTACTATCTCTCCTCTGCTTGCAACTTCTTAAACCCATTGTTTCATCATTTTAGGAGCTCTATGGCAATGACCATTTAAAATATCCAATTTGGAGCATTATTTTTCTTGCTTTATTTTTACTGTTAAGATAGATGTGCCAGGCAGGCATAGTGGTTACTCTTATCTGCCTGGGTTTAGTGACCTGCTAAAAGCAGTTTGTGGAAATGTCTGGGCAATTTCAAATTGAACTTTTTATAATTAAAAATGTAATGAGAGTCATTAAAGCAGCATGATTCTGTTCTGAGTACAAATGCAGTTAGAGGCTGGGAAATTGCCTTTCAAACCAGATAGCCCTTAAAAGCTGGCAGTGTGCAGCACTGCTGATAAGGAACGTGGAGCTCTCTCTGAGCCCTGCATGCTTCCACATGGGTTTTGCTGGAGTTTCCAACAGTTTGATCTCTGCATAGATTTCCCATCTCCCTCAGTAAAAAGTGACTCTTGTACATGTGTGGAACTGACTGTGACTCCCTCTGGAGACAGCTGGTGCTTCCCCCCATGAGATGTGCCTGGGAAACGTGGCCAGAAGAGTTGTGTGCTCAGTGGGGTGAGAGCTCTGCCTGCCTTCGAGGGGACCAGACACCCTCCAAATTCCTCAGATTTGCCCCCTTCAGAAGGCACTTCAGAGCACATAAGTGAACTGCATGCTCTGATTAATTGTCCTTTTGAAGAGTATTTTTGAGTAAAAGAGGGAAAATACATTCTGCAAGTCTGAGAGAGTGTTGGCCAAAGTAACATCCTCCAAACACGAGGGGCTGTAGAGAATCGTGCTCAAAATTTTAATTGTATTTTTCTGGACAGAGTTAAAGTGAAAATAATATTTTATTCCCAAGTGTCATTTTATTTGGTTTGCTGGCATCCACCAGTGCTGTTTCATTGTACACAAGGAACTCTTTTCTGCCCTTTCTGATTTCTTTCTCTTCGGTATTTTACCTGTGAATTACTACATCTTCCAGCGTGTCTAACCTACATTCAAACCTTTATTTTAATTGTCTCAGAAGCTGAATAATGGTTCTTCAGCCTTGCTGTGGATGCGTTGCTACTCATAGAGCTTTCAGTTCAGTAGAGTGCCTCTTCTGTCTTGTACTGGTCTAAAGTGCTTCTCTCCCTTGTGATTTTTCTATTAGCAGGAGACAGTTTTTCCTGGTAAAAACAGTGGTTGTTTTTGACTTTGGTTTGATGCAAATGACCTGACCTGATGGAGAGCTGCTGCTGCTGCTGAAAGACATGACCTCATGATGTCCTCTCCACCCTTTACATCATTTCCCACTGTTTCCTTTGCCTGGTGCTGGCATTTGCCTGACCCATTAGCCAGGTCAGGAAGGAAAAACTGATCTTCTGCCATTTAGTCTCAGCTCCCACAGTTCAGGACCAAAAAAGAGGAGGAGGAAGAAATGAGAGTGATACTTCCACTTCAGTGGCATTAGCTCACAAACCTATTTATCCAGTCACTAATTATGCACCATGGTAGGAAAATGATGAACTAATGTGAGTTAGGAACATGAGCTGCATATTAGAGGGGTTAGAATACAAGAAAGGCACTTGTTATTTTGTTCAGTTTACAGATGGTTTTAAGTGCCTGCTTTTCACTGCTTGTTGGGTGTGTGTGCCACAGGCTTTGGGTGGCTCTGAGGCATCATCACATAGGCAGTCCAGAAGAGAGTCTGGTACCCTCTTGTGTGTGAGACCCTTTTTATTGTTTCTTCTGCATATGGTCTTGCTGTGGGGCTTTTGAAACCCAGCCCATCATGAGACTATTCATTATACTTGTGTCACCTCAGGCTTCTTTCTGCTGTGAGCTAGAACTGATCATCTGCTGAACAGCCCAGAGAGAAATGGGAAATGCAGATGGCCAAGGGGCACTTGAGCTGAGGAGGTGCTGGGCAGTCAGATGTCACTTCAGTCCTGTGGAGATCTTCTGGCAGGGCTGTGCCTTTTCTTTGTCTGGGAACCATTTAATTTATTTTCAAGGAAAATTGCAGACACTTGTTGGGGATCAGTAAATTGTGAGGGGTGCACAAAGGGATTATCCTTGGAGTCCCTGCTCCTCCCTGGCCTCAGCTCAGGAGCTCTTTCACTAAAGGATGCTGTGTAATTTCAGAGCAATATAAATTCTTCAGAAACAGTGGCTTCTCCTCCTGTTGTCTCATTCTTCAGTCCAAACACCAGGAGAATCACAGCATCTTTTGGACTTCAGAGAGCTCGGCACATCTTATTTCAAGTTCAGATGAGAAATGCTAGTTTGCCCTGCTCTCGATCTTCCTTGCCTTGCTTGCAACTTGATCTGCATGCTTTGTACTTTGCCATGTCAGTGCATCCATTCTACAGGAAACACTTGTGGCTTCTGTACCTGCAGCATTTTTCCACACTATGGGTCAGCTTTGCCACCTTGGCAGCTGTGAGAGTGCACATCCCGGGCTGAAGCCTTGGGGTGGATGCTGTGATGGGCATCCTGCACTCCCAGAGTGCCCCTGCAGCTTCACAGGGTCTGGTGGCCATAAAAATGCCTTTTTCTTGGTCTGTGCATGAGGCAGAGAAGAACTAAATCGGTGCTTCAGTATAAACATGTGTACTATCTGAGCAGGTAGTGGGTTTTACCCTAGAGCTTACAAAAGTCGAAATTTGGGAATTTCCAATTTGGGAAACCGAGTGGGAATTTCATCCACTGGATGTTTCTATTTGTCCTTGAATGAGAGCATCTCAAAAATACACATCCAAATAGGTTTGCATATCTGGGAAATATTTTTTTTCCACCTGGCTGTTTCCCCTTTTCTTTTTGAAGTTTTTGTTACACCCTGAAACCTGGAAGTCTTGTTGGCCTCTAAGTGTCTTCTTGAAACCGGGGTGGGGATTTTTGTGTGTTTTTTCTTAGTGTAAAATATCACCATCAACTTCATTTCACCATTGCACATGCTCTCCTATCCTGTTAACCATTGTGCTGTATCTGCTGGAAGCAGAGGGTTTTGTTACCTGTGGACAAAGGGAGGCTCCTTCGAGGTGTCTGCCAGCAGCAGGAGCAGCTCCCCACCTGGCCTTGCACACAAAGGGCCACTGTCCTCAGGGCTTGTGTGTAGCTGCACAAAGTCTGAAAGCTGAGCTCTGGGGGGAAAGCTGACACAAATTCCACGTTCGCATTGCAGGCTGGCGGTTTCAAAGGTGCTGCACCTGTAGCCTGGTCTAAGACTTTATTGTAATAGTGACTATCTCTGTAGACTTTAAACTTAGTATTTTTTGTTGGAAATGACTTTGTAAGAGAGAATGTATTTGGGCTAACATCAGACTCAGATGTGACAAGGGGGGTGGTAAGCCAAAACTGTAACCTTGAGCACTGGGATGTTCCTTTGACTTTCAGTTAGTCTGTAAGAAGTGATAATAGTTTACTTTAATTTCCATTCAGGGATTTATCAAGGGGAGGAGAGTGATCATATTTTCCTTTACTTAAGCCTTAAGTTGAAGCCTGAGGTGGTGATAACTTCTCAGGCTCTCGTGTGTTTATGCTAAAACCTTGGTCAGCACTACCTTTGCTCTCAGCCAAGGCTGAAGAGACACTTGGCACATCTCTGTGTTACCAGTGGGCAGTTGCCCTAATTTCAGAATACATCGTGATTTCCAGTGAAAAATACATACATGGCAGGGAGAAACGATTTATTTTGACATTCCTTGAAGCACAAACAGCTGCGCTCAGCCTTTTTTTTTATTTTAAAAGCACAGTGGCATCTCCCTGGATAATCAGAATTACAGCTGAGCATGAACAGCAGGGCATAGTTCTGCGCGGAGTCACTTAGTGAAGTGTTGCAACACAGATTATCCGATGCGAAACAGCTGTATTCATTACTAATAGAGCAATTTGACAAAACACCAACATGGCTTTTTCCCACAATAACAGATGTGTGGAGCAGGCTGCCACCCCCTCCCCAGATTGCCAGCATCTGTGCGTCATGTCGTGCTCCGAGGTGCGGCGTGGTCGCGGCGCTGCCAGAGGGGCCGCGTTTATTTCACCCGTATGATGAAATAGTTATGTTGTGACTAATCGGGACCCGTCGGCTGGAAAATTTTAACGGCTTGGAAGGAGATCTTTTCTGCCTTGTTATTGCTTATTACTTAATAATAATGTTTTGTGGATGCAAATGCGTTGTAGCTTCACGATGCGCGCCAAGCACATCTGAGCTTCCTCCTTTTTTTCTTGCTGTCAGCTGTTAAACAGGCATAATGGATTTGTAGTCCGCTGTGCACCTCTCAGGTTTTCCTTGAGAAAACTGGAGCTGTTGCTCAGCTTGCAGATGGTAAAATACATATTACAGCCAAATAATGTGAGGTTGTGGACAGTGAGAGTCCACTTCCCTTCCTTCTCTGCTTACACAAGTAAATTTGTTTATTCTGTGTTTAAGTTCTCAGTAGAAGCACCTGTGATTATAGTAAGTTGTTTACAATTAACTTACTATATTGTAGGGGCCACCTAAACATACTAAATAGAATCAGAAAGCTTTTATTGCCTTTGGGAGGTCATTGGCCTCTGGAGTAAGAGGAAGGGAGGAGGGAGAGCAGCAGGGACTGTGTGGGGAGCTGGGGAAGACACGTGGCTTCAGGCAGCTCAGAAACAGAGCTTTGATTTATTTCTCTTATTTGTGAAAAATATCAAACAGTGCCTCTTGTTAAAATGCAAGGTATTGAATAGCAGAATGTGATCACGGTTACTTTTTTTAGAAGATAGGATACGTTTCTCTGTACATCAAAGCACAGAGAGGACAATTCCATTTCCCATGTTTTGTGGTTTTTTGTTTGGTTTTTTTTTTTTCATCTGACTAACATGCTGAGAGTTGCTCAGTTTCTCAGATTTTTGGGTTTTGGAGAGATTTCTCAGATACTTGGTTTCCATGTCTTAGAAGCAAATAATTTCAAACCCCTGTTTTTGCATTAGCCTACCAATAGTTGTCCGTAAGTATTTCTCTGGAAAGAAATGAAGAGCACAGAAGGTGAGAAATCCAAAGAATCTGAGAAATCCCATGGAAGCTGAAAATGAAATAACTGTGAGACAGCTTTATTTCAGGTACACTTGTTAGTCTGATGGGTGTGATCAAAGACTTGCAGTGTCTCATGTAACTCCAGGCAGTCCCTGGGGGTGGATCCAGCGCCTTGGTTCCCTCCAAAACAGGAAGAGCATCCCAAAGGGTGCATTGGACAATCAGAGGCAGGAGCAAGGGTGTTCATGTGCCCCTCAGAATCTGAAAATTTGGTGAGATGGGTCTGGATTAAGGTCCTTAAAAGTGCTGGTTTGTGTGAAGCTGGTGGAGATGCTCAGTCCTTGCTCTTTTGGCACAAACTGGGGAGCACAGCCAGAAGGAGATGCAGGCACTTCATTTTCTAGAGAGCTAAGGATGTGATTGCCATACTCCCATCAATTAAACACAATGCAGTTAAGGTGTAAAGCAAGTTTCTTTCATGTGCTGATAATTTTGGGGGCCTCTGGTAGCATGTGGTTTTGCCAAAAAAAAAAGTCCCTTCTTAGTTACTTGTAAAAAAAAAAAAAGTCTTGAGAGTGCAAAGAGCTTTCCAACATGCACTTTTTGGGTAGCCCAGCTCTTGCTGAAACACACATATTCTATGTGCAAAGGCAGCAGTTTTAAGCAGTCACAGCATGTGGGTTTGGTGCTGGTGGGATGCTGGGGAATGCCAGGACTGGGTGCTCCTGTGGCTCTGGGAGATGAGCAGGACAATACCCAGGCACAGCCCCTGGCAGATCAAACATACTAAATATGTGCCTGCTTTCATCACAGCAGCCCAGATCTCTATCCTTAGCCAGACGTGCTCTTGGCACAGGAATGCAAAAACCCTTGTCACAAGGAGGCTGAAAGAAACTGTCTTTCAGCGTGGTCATTTTTCCCTCACCTTGAGCTTTTTCAGCAGATGTTAATAAAGCTCCAATAAAGCAAATACTTGTTAGTAAAAAAATCCCTAACTTGATACTTGGAAGCAAAATTATGTGAAAATATTTTTCTGGTTATTCCTGCTTGCAGGTTTTGTAATGTAAATTATTTTTCAGTGTTCAGGTTGCCAGGATAGCTCACCGCATTCCTTCAGTAATGTGGCAAAAATGTGTCCTTCAAACTTGTTAACCAACCCTAGGCTTCATAAACACCGCTGGAGAGACAAAAGTATGTTGTTTTGAAACAGGACAATATCAAACAGCCCATTCATTTTCAAGTTAGCTGGAGAAAGTGGGGAATGCCTGCAGGTGGTCTTTCATGTTTTGGTTTAGGGACCTGTTTTTGAAAAGGAATATGAGTCAGCTGGACCAGCCACCATGGCAAATCCATACTGCAGGAGATGTCCTGTGTCCTCCAAGGTGCTGGAATTTAAACATTGCTGTTAAAGCTCCCTCCTTCACAGTGTTGTCCACATTTTGGATGCGCACAAAGTTTTAATGGGAGAGTGTGTGCAGCTGGAAAGCAACATCTGTGATGCTCAAGTGTTTTCTTCTGATGTCCAGCTGATGTAAATAAATGCATAGCTATGTTTGTCTTACTGCTGACTTTTTATCCACATGAGCCCTTGGGAGTCAAAGGCTTTATTTTTCTTTAAAAGCATAGCTTTTTGTTGCATATGCTTTTTTAAACTTTGTTTAGGGTTTGTCTACTGTCTGTGTTTTGTTTCAGCCTTCTAATAAGATTATTTAAAATTGACATCCTAACTGTTCTAGGACAGTGTTTTTAGAACAAACCCAAAAAAGTTTAACATAAACATACGTGAACCAGAAAATCCATATTTTCTTTTATTATTCTGCCAAATCTTATGTGCATTTCCTTTTAAAGTATAAGAATTCAAACAGTAACTGTTCCTTGACTTGGAGCATAAGCTGGTAATGAGATTGTTAATGACACAATGATATTAAAAGTAAGGAAGTTAGACTGCAGCACTTAACTCCTTTTATTACTTGTCTGGTGTTTTCTTGTGTTAAGGCCATGGGGTTCTTTAAATAAACCTCTGAAACTACTTTCTTCTTTCAAAGTGAGGTTGATTTCTACAGCTCCTTCACATCATCTTGAGTCTATAAGCTGCTAATGGATCATGATCTCTATCTCTGATTGGTTCAAAATACAAAGTGTAGAAGATTGAAATGCACACTTATAGATTCATGTACGTAATAAAAATCAAGGATTGTGGTTTGCATTGAAGGAAAAATGTATCTGTTAAATCCAACATCAGAATACCAGACATTCACTTAACATTTGTGGCTTTATTTACACATTTGATTTTCCTTTTCCTTCAGCAGCTTGTTATAACCTTAAAAAAATGAAAATTTTTATAACTGTATGCCAACAAATACTTTGTAAGAGACTGACCTAAATCATTAGACCAAAGGAGTAGAAAATGAGCTTGTTGGAGGAGCTCCTTTTGTTGTTTCAAGATTTCTTGTGTTTTGCGAGGGAAGGCTGAAAAGAGAGAATGTATCAACATTTGTAATGTTTTACATGCATATGTGGGGGTGGATGAGCATGCTACAAGGTTGGTTACACACTATATATAGTATAAAAATACATAAAATCTCTTAATTTTACTGAGCCAGTCTGTGCAGCAGCCTTGCAAGAGATCGTGGGGTGAGAGCTGCGTTTCTCTTTAATAATGCAGTAAATGTTGTGCTAAGATCATGAAATGGTTTTGGGTTGGAAGGACCTTAAAGCCCATCTCATTCCACGCCCTGCCACAGGCAGGGATGCCTCCCACTGTCCCAGGTTGCTCCAAGTCCTGTCCAGCCTGGCCTTGGACACTTCCAGGGATCCAGGGGCAACCACAGCTTCCCTGGGCTGCTGCAGTGCCTCACCACCCAGGAAAGGCACTGTGTAATGTCTAAAGCCAGAGAAAGGTATTTTTCTATTGTACAATTTTATGTATTTACCTTAGCTGTTATGCTAATGGTGATTTCAGTGTCATAGACCCTAAGCACTGCATCTAAAAAACATGTTTGCTTAGACTCATGTCAAATGGTTTTGATACCTGTGGGGATTCACCCTCCTGGTGAAGGGACAAGAGCAAGTGTTTGTGTCCTTTATTTGTGGAAGTAAAAATTTACAAATGTTAGTTGTGTATAAAACAATTCTGTCTTCAAAAATCAGTTCAGTTGAATGAGACGTTGATTCATGTGCAAGCTCTTTGATAATCAGTAATAATATTCATCCTTCTGTAATAAAATTTTAGAAACAGTACTAAAAGTGTGAAGGCTTCTTCTCCACTTCCTTTGTGTGTTAATGCTGTTAATTTTCAGTCTTCAGATCTGCTTCCAACCTCAGGCTGTTGGTTGAGTTTTGTGACAGCACTGTGTAGAATTGTGTTCTCACTTTCCAATCTCTTTGGGCAAGCAGAGAAAATTAAGGATATCAGGTCATCTTTGTGGAGGGAGAGAGTTTATAAAATTCTTAGAAACATTTTATGTCTGCTTAGGGTGAGTCCAAAACCAGCACATCCTGCCTGTGTGCCAGTGGTCCCACTTGGTTGTCTGTGCCCTGGCTGTGTAGGAGATGCTGCAGACTGCTTGAAATTGGTCTTGGAGCTCCTCTTTGGTGGGCTTATGAAATCAAACATAACTGTGCCTTAACTGCACCTGTTTCACTGGGTGTGTTATGTGGAATGACATATTGCAAAGGTATCTTAGCAGGCTGGTTCACATTACCTGAAATCTGAGCTGATTATTAGATACTGCCAGACAAGCCAGGTTAAAGTATAATTTTAGCTGCTGCTGTAACAGTGAGTGACCCAGAAAGACTTGCTAAAATCCCAGCCTCTTGATGCTTTTCCATGTTGTCTTTGTCATCCCGCATGTAGCATTGTCTGTTTAGCTTTCATTTGTCTCCTCACAGTTTTGATTTTGGGACAGTGCTTCTAATTTTTTTTTAGTCTGCATGTAATATGGAATGTATAAGTTGTCATGAAAATAATGTCATGTTAATTAAAACAAAAGGCTGCTTGAATACCTATTGAACTCAGGTTTCTGGGACTTCAGGTTTTTCTCTTCCATGAAACACCTCTTCATGTAAGTAATAATGTGTAAAATGTAACATATTGTTCCCTAGAACAGCCTGAATATACGGTTTATTCTGGTTAACCACACTTGCAGACAGTTCATATCAAATCCAAACTGGGACCAGTCTATTTCCATTGCTCTCCAGTTAGACATCACCCCCACTGGCTGGGAATGCAGAGCACAGTGGGCTCTACTGGCTGTGATGAGAGAATTGATCAATGTCTGGTTCTCCACAAGACTGTGCCCGTGTGTGCCCCTCCCTTGATTTCTGTGTTTTAACTTTCTCTGTACCTCACAGACCTTTTGAGTCTAATTTAGAGACAGAAATTGTTTTCCCTGGTGATATTTGGGCACTAATCTCAAGGTTGGGGCTTGAGTGCAGCATGGGCAAGGGGTGATGGAGATCTTGGTCCTTCCTGGCACAGAGGAGACCTCAAATGTTTCCCTTCCTGAGTTCAGAATCACATAACTTTGGAAAAAGGTGGTGGCACCACCTTCCTTCTGCCTGGGAGCAGTTCTGTAGTGACTGAGCCAACTTTACTCAAGAATATTGAATAAATATGAAATTGGTGCAGGTGGTGGCTGAGCAGAGAGTGCTCTGCCATAGCAAGAAAGTCACTGGCACAAAAATTTCCCTTTCCAGTTGGGTCACTGGTCACAGTGGACACCACAATTTATGGAGTCTTTTCCCCCAGTTAATAGCAATTGTGAGAATGAGTGCACATTCAAGCTTTTATTAATAGAGCATAGCTTTTCACTTCATGTGCTCTGTTATTTTCCTGTAAAATGGAATCTCTTCATTTCAAAACCTTTCAGACCATCCTTATTTCACAATGTTTTATCTACACAGCCACATATCGTTATTCTTGCAGTTACTTTTGCCCTGATGCTGAAATGATAGTGCTCAAGCATCCAAGGAATTCTAAACATGGAGTGGGGACAGTCCTAGGAAAAGCACTCTTGCCATGATTTTCTGTAAAAGCAAAAATTCCTTGGGTATTTACATTATGGTCATAAAATCTCTACTGAATTCTGAAATCAGCTTTTAAAATAAATGCAGAAATACCCTTTTATTTACCAAAGAGATGAGGTGTTTGGTAACCAATCTGCAATTACAAAAGGGCACTGAAGTGAGGCTGCTGAATATTTAATTTGCTTAATGTACAACTGCCACTGTTAATAGCTTTGACACAACTAAAAGCTTTGCTCATTCAAAAAGCAACAATTAATAAACAAGATTAATTTTTAAATTCATTATTTATTTACCAGAGGAAAATTCTTTTGTTGTTTTAAAAAAATAGGTAGACAATTATCTCCTTGGTGGGTATATGCAGAAGCAAGTGGGCGCCTTCAAAAGGTGTTTGCATATTTATTTCCATTTTTATGAAGTAAAAGTGATTTAATATAAATAGAATTTAGGGAGAATAATTTAGCTTTACATTATTTTCCTATGTGAAAAGACACTTAAGTATTCTTTGGTTCCACTTGCAGGAAGAGTACTGCTGAGGAGGGGAGGGCTGAAAATTCAGCTGGGTTTTTGTTTTGTTTGGTTTGGTTTTTTGGTGGGTTATTTTGTTTTGGCTTTTGTTTTTTTTGGATTTGTTTTTTGGGGTGTTTTTTAACGTTTGAAAAAAACATCATCCGTTGTAACTACTTGTTGTAGGCAGCTCCTTAGGTGATTTTGTTGTTTTATTTCTCCCCCTCCAAAGATGCCTGGGGACCTGTGGCGGGATGGAGACATCCCACAAAGATGCCATAAAACAGCACCTGGGGGATTTTTGGCCCTTTGCAGGCAGCTTTGTCACAGAGGTGGCTCTGACGTCTCTGGGATTTGCCTGTCCTCCCGTGTCATGCTTTTACCAGGTTGCTTTGGAAGTCCCCCCGCTGCTGCATGTGCAGGATTTTTGCAAATCACTCACTCTGTCCCACGTCTCAGGAAAAAGAAACCTAACAGAAGGGCTTTGTAAATGAAAACTTAATGTTTTTGACATGTGTTAAGTATTCTTGCTGAGCAAAGTAACCATCCTTTATGGGGTTCTCCCAGCTGGAATAGGGATGCACGTGGATGTCACAGGTTAGTGCTAACCCAGGACAGGCAACTGTTGGTAACTTCATACATTTTATGATTAAAAGAAATAGTTGACCTTTTAAAACAGCACTCTGATGGAACATGTGCTTAACAAAACCAAAAATCATCGTCTTGTGCCTGGTTGGAGGCACAAAAGAAGAGAACCTTGAACTTGGAGAAACTGCTGATCAGAGACTCATTTCCAGATTTGTTTGAGCTGCGCTTGTCTCGTGACACTTGAGAAGGGGTTGGTTTGTTGGGGTGACTGGAAGTCTGAATGCCTGGTTTATTTAGTAACCACTGAGCCAGTAAACATTCCCAGTAGTCAGATGGAGGGGATGACTCTTCTGGTGCAGCCTGTGTGTGCAGGGGGAGCCTTGTGCCACTGGGGTGGGAACATTTTCTTTGGAGAAGAAGGTGCCTCAGTGCAGTCAGAGGACTTTCCAAGCCTGGAGGAGGTTTTTTGTTTTTTAAATCTTGAGGTTACTTAGAGCACCTCTTCTCCTGAAGCTAAGAGTCCTCACAGAATTATCGTGGAAGTAGATTTTGAGAAGTTGAGGGTTATTTACTTAGTCCACCAGGATGAGCTTGCCCTGCTTGTGTTGGAAACATTTCCAAGCATTAAGAAACTTGGGTGTAGAAAAACCCATCTTTATATACAGCAGTAGCTGAACAAATGTTGCTGGGATCAGTGTCAAGGTGGTTGGTTTTTCACATATTTAATGCCAAGCTCTTAAACCCTCTGGGTCTTCTTAGTCTGGTCTCTATGCCATCATGTGAAATCTCATTTATATTGTAGTACATAATATTTATGTGCAATATTCGTGTTGTAGTACAGACTTTTTTGGTTGATCCAGTTGTTGAGGACCTCAACAACCAGTGAAGTACTTCTGGGGAAGGAGAAGTATTTGTGTGACAGGGTTCCTGGATGGAGATTTTCAGTGTGTACCACGTGGATCCCACTCCTGGTGGTGCTCTCCTGCCACCTGCAAACTGCCTGGCTATCAGCTGTTATTTGTTAAGAGCTTTTTTGTCATTTGGACCCTATTTGTTACTAAAATTGGTGCATTGCCTGTAAGATTAGTTTTGATGATTTTATAGTACAAATTCCTTCAACATTTATAGAGTTGTGCCTGATTTACTGCAGCGTGGTCAGTCCCCAGATGGTAGAGCATGGTTCCCTAAAGCCCTGAAATTATCTGATTATAATGGTTTTAATGCTGATCATGAGCAGCACTGGTACAAAGTATCCAGCTATACTTTTGAGAGCTTAAAAAGATCTTTCTTAATAGGCTTTCTTACTGGCAGCCTTAAAATCAAATAAAGCAAAAACAATTTCACTGTTCAAAGACGAATGCAGGCTGGGTAATTTTTATCCAGTGGACTTCATTAAATAACTGTGTGCTGTTTGATCGTATCAAAAGGGACCTGCCAGGTTTAGGAGCTCTTGCTAGTGGCAGGAGTATTTAGAAGCAATTCTTTCAAGAGAAAAGTTGCTTTGCCCACACTGTTTACCCTACATCAGAGGAAAACTGAGAAGGCAGCAGGATTAAAGTTACAAAAATGAAATGTCTCAAAGATTCTTAGACTTTCCTTGGTACTCTGGTGCATTCTTGTCATTTTGTATAAATAATTCACACAGTATTAGTAAGTGTTGAAACAAATTGTGGCAGAAGAAATTTCCAGGTGTTTTCTACCTGATATTCCTCACATTCTTTTCATGCCTGGTGGGTTCATAAGGAACTGGCTGCCATGGAGTAATTAACAGACCGTAACTCACTTAACAGACATGAGTAGGAACCTTGTA
The DNA here is from genome assembly GCF_036417665.1 of Passer domesticus. NCBI lineage: Eukaryota > Metazoa > Chordata > Aves > Passeriformes > Passeridae > Passer > Passer domesticus. The sequence goes on from NC_087484.1 coordinate 4,524,431, forward strand.
CTGCGTTCCTCATTATTTTGGTATATTTCATGCTGTTTGCATATCTTTGTTTTTTAATTCTTGTATTTTTTAAGAAGCCTTTGTAGGCAGAACTCTCCAGGCTTATGTGCAGCATTAAAGCTTTTCCCTGCAGAATTAAATAATAGAATTATTTAGGTTAGGTGGATCTCCAAAGGCCGTCCCCCAAAGCCAAACAGAGCAGGTGCTCAGGGACTTCTCCAGCTGAGTCTATAACATCTCCAAGGATGGGGATTCCACGACCTCTTTGGGAAACCCATCATTTGATCACACTCATGGTGAGTGAATTAAAAAAAAAAAAAAAGTTCTCATTATATGTATACATGTGATTGTAATTTCATGTTTGAGTTTGTCTCTTGCCTCTCATCATAGTGCTGCGCACTTTGGAAAAGAGTCTGGCTCCATCTACTCCATATCCTCAGTAGTAATGGGTTTTCCTTTAGTTACAAAAGCTATTTTCTCCATCTGGACAAAAGCAGAATTGGTAGTTAAACCCCAGGCTGTATTTCCTTGAAGACCTTTCTGAAGTTATACATCACAAATTCCCAGCTTGATGTTTTGAAGGTGCGGGTTGGAATGTGGGTGGTTTTCCATTCCAGTTACAGCTGATCTGCTTCTGTCCATAAATATTCAACAGTTCCATTCAAGAATATTTTTAAAATGCTCTCCACTTAGCAGCATTGTGCATTTTGTGTTCTCAAACTTTCAATTTGGCAAGTCAGATTCAGACACCTACCCAGAATAGTCGGCAAGGCTGCAGATTAAATTAAGGTGTAATGACCTGGCAGAAGCTCCTGCTGGGGCATCTGCCAGTTGCATTTGGTAACTGATGGGTTCTCTGTGTTGTTCTGCCCCATGGAGACTGGGATTCTGTGTTGTTAAAACTGGAAGGTGAGTTGGAGGAAAGTTTCCAAAACTTCACCAAAGATCATGTGCTTTTCAAGAGTGTGCTGTCCTTTTAACCAAACAGAGTTAATTTAACATTTACACCTCAAAGATGAGGTGGAGTTCAGCCCCATGTGCCACCTGACAGTACTGGAATGATAAACTTGATCCAGAAAAACTTGGATGGATGCTTCAGTGCCTCTGTGCAAAGGGAGCACATGGACTTTTCCATCTAGTGCAGTGTTTCTACCACTCTGTATTTTTAAGCTACACACAGTCCATGTAATTCCATACTTGTGAGATACTGTGTGTGCCTTTGTGGGTCGGTCAGGTTTCTAAAGTCTGAGAATTACATGTGTTCAGGATCTTGCTGGATCAAACTAATTGTATGTATTTATGGAAGTGATTGACAGGCTCACTTAGTGTGCTAAAAATAATGAGGCTGCCTCAATTTATTCAGCAGGAAACTTGATATTCCTTTTCAAAAGAAAGGCAATGCTGTTGTTTAAAAAAGAAATGTGATGGCATGTTATTACTTGTGGATGTGCTGTTGTAAGTCTGAGTGGTTTGCAGCAGCTCCCAGCAGATCACGTACCTTCTCGTGCCTGAATAAAGGATGGAGGGTTCTGTGTTGGAATTCCCCCAAACAGATTTCATCTCCTCATTTCAAACAAGTTGTGGTGTCTTCTTTGAATATTGTTTTCCATTGTTAATTGTTAAACCTGCCTTCAAACCCAGGGCCTGTTTCGTCTCAGTGGCAGATTGTCACCTCGGTGTGCCTGGGCCACACATCATTTGGTGGCTGTGATCCTGTGATAAAGGAGATGGTTTCCTTCCCCACCCTCTGTCTTCTTTGGGGGAGTATTGCATATTTTGGATTTCTGAGCAGTTTTTGGAAACAGTTGTTTTTGAGATGGGGAAGAATATTTTAGTGTGTCTTTTTTTTAGCCAGGCACATTGTTTCTAGTCCTCAAAGATGAGGAGCAGGCAGAGTTGAATCCTGTACTGAAATAGGCTTCAGGTCTAATAACTTACAATCTCCATGGCCAAAAAATGATCACTTGGTGCTCAGACCTGTCTTCTTTCATGTGCAACTTATTTCTTAGCTAAAGTGCAGTAGCATCTAAATGCAGAGAATGGATAATTTAAGTGTTTGCATATGTGTCTAAATGCCTGGATTTGCCCTGGAGTAAATTCTCAGTGTTCAGGTGTGTTAATAGAGGCTCAGTGTCTGGCCTAATTTAACATTTGAAGAAGAAGGGGAGTAAAATGGGCTGGAAAAAAATATAATAGAAAGAGAGGAACTGGGTAACCTTGCCTGTGAAGCAGGCTATTAATGTAGAATAATCTGGATTTTTTTCCCCCACCTTTCCCCTATTCCTGTGTAGTAGCCTGATGATAAAGGGCTTTTCCCAGAGTTATTTTCTGTTTGAGTTTAATGTCAGCGTGGAGATTAAAGATGTTTGTTTTCCATTGGCTTAGTAAGTTTAAATCCAGCCTTTGAAGTCAGGTCATTTGAGATTCTTTAGATGAAAAATCAACTCTTTATTTGGTAATCTACCCAACACCCTCAGATTTCAAGCTTAAATAAAATGCTGCCTTTGCTACAAATGATGTCAGTATTGCCTGAGGTTTGTTTAAGCAGAAAGCTGAAGTCAGCTTGAACAAAACTTGGCAAAAGTGGGATGTTTTATTCATGTGGATGATTTGAATAATGTCCCAGAGTTTCCATGGTATAATTTTGTTGCACTTAATGTTTAAAGAGACCCCCATCCCCTTCATTTAGGGAAAGCCCTTTGGTAGGAATTCATGTTTAGGCTTATGGTGAGTGGTGTATTATTGCTGTGTAAATACAGACTTTTTCCATCCCTACAAGCTCTCCTAGCGTTTATGGAGCTCTGCTGAGGGCTGCAGGGCAGTACCTGAGAGACCTGAGTGGTGCTGCCAGCAGGCAGCCTTGGAAGCTGGGAGGCAAATGAAAAAAAAAAACATCCCATGAGTTTCGGGGTTCCCAATTAGCCTTTCCCTCCTGCTCCTCCTTTGCCCAGTGCCTTTTGAAGCTTCGGAGAAGGAATTTACCCCTCTTCACTGAACATGTCGAGGAGCTCATGGAAAGGTTATTCTCGAACTGGGGTGTATTAGAATAGAAAACTGTTCCTGCTTTCACTCTGTGCTTCTCACCTCCTGAAATCCCAACAACTGGCAAACCAAAAAACCCACCTCCAGCCCAGCTGCTGACTGAAATGGGGTCAAGCATCAAGTTCAGAAGAGGAGGTGGGATCGTGCTGGTGCAAGGGCTTTGCCCCTTTGTAGCATTCGTGTGTTCAAGCAGGGCTGTTACTGTGGATTTTTGTAGTTTTGAGGGTTTTTTCTCAGAATCTGCCACTCCATGAATCTGTGTGAAGTAGGATGTTTGATTAAGGATGTAGAAGTTGCGGGCCTCTCCGTTAGGGCTGAGTTAATGAATTCCACAAGTTCAAAACAGCAATAGTTAAGATGGAGCACACGTTGGGCAGAGAAAAGCTAATTACTTCCATTGATTGCTTGGAGGCCTGGTGCTGTGTGTCAGTCTCTCTGTTTTACAGAGATTTCTCAGCTTCCTGCAGCAGGAGCTGATGTTACAACCACAGATGGGGATGAAGCTCATTCCTGCAGGGATGCAGCGAGGTGGGGCAGAGGGAGGGAGTGCAGACATGAGCTGCAATTCCCTGCCCTCGCCCCTGCCAGAATGGGTGACAGGAGGCTGGTGAGGGTGTGTGAGTGTCTCTGTGCCCACCTGAGAGGCAGATGTGCTCAGGAGAGGCAGAATCTCCCCGTGCATTTCTGGGGAATGCTCCCGCTGCTGGCTGCTGATACTGGATAAAAGCTGCATTTTGCTGTTCCTTGGCCAAGGGAATATTTTAGTTTTAATACCCACAGCTGACTGCAGCCTGTTTGTCACTTGGTGATTGTGATTAGTTCCTTTAGAAACACTCAAAAGGCCATAGCATTAGGAACCAGATAAGTATCCAAAGGCTCATTTGTAATATCGTCCAGAAATTTAAGCTCCTGAAGACACCGCGGAATTACATTTGAGCGCATTTCCTCCCCGTTTTCCAGCTTTCTGGAATATTTTTTTGGATCCCAACCTAACTCTGAGTGGAGGGAGACAGCTTTTTTCCCTTGTGGAGCCCGTCGAGCTGTGAGCGGGGCACAAAGGGGCGTTTGTTCTGGGCAGGGGCTGCGGGAGCCCTGACAAGGGCGCGCAGTGCTCCTCGCGCCGCGTCCCAGGAATGCTGCTGTTTGCCGAGGGGATGGCTGGGCTCACTGTCCAAACACATCCCTGCTTGCCAACTGGGAACATATTGCAGTCTCTGTGAGGCACTCCATCACGGCTTGAATAGCTCCTCTTGTGCTCAGGCGCTCTGAATGCGAGAGAGAGAGAGAAATATTCCTTTCAGCCTTCTGCGATGTCAAAAAAAACCTTTAGTGACCGTATGAGAGCATTGCCTTAATGCAGGGGTTCAGAAGGGGAAGGAAGTTAAGAAGAAGGGATGGGATTTTTACCATTTGTTGCTATATTTTTAGATTTAAACTTTTCTTCACATTAAAATGTTGCTGTATCTGCTGTTTCTTGCGGGGGAAAAAAATTGTAAATGCACATTTTTAACATACCACTCTGTTTATTTTGAAAAAAATGTTTGCTGTCACTAGCAAGTTCATCCCAGCTCTTTTCTAGGAGACTAATATAGAGCTTGTAAAATAATTCTTGTCATCTTCTAAGCCTTCAGCTGTAGTTTGTAAACATACTTGTGTTTTGGAAAATTACCATAGTAAGGCCTGACTCTGCAGCAGCATGTGCATTAATTGATCCATTACCTGTGTGAGCTTATCTGGAGTCAAAGGATTTTATACAAGCTTTATTCTGTGCTTGTGGTATTTGGTTGTAGATAACTTGGTATGATTTTGGTGAATTGATCTGAAAATTCTAATACATAGTGAAGTAACTTGAGGCTCTTTGCAGCATAAGCAAAATTTCTGCCTTGCTCCCTTCCCTCCCCCAAGCAGCATTCCCCCATTCCTGAACTATATTTGTATCTAACTTAAATAAACATGGATTATAATTCCTTTAAGTGCAGTGCTCATCTATTTTTGTTTTCAGAATGCTTCACAAGCAATTTTGCAATTCCAAAGTGGGGGAGCTTTTTATATGGAGGGAAAAGCTGTTGTGAAGACTGGAAATAAAAAAAATGCACTTTAAAACCAAGTGAAAAATCCCGAGTTTTGCTCAGGACTTGACAGTGTGCACACATTATCTAAGAAATAACAAGAATGTGTTTGTTCCGGGACTTTTGTGTGCAGGAGAGGGAGGAAGGACTTCACTGCTGTCACTGTTTCTATAGTGACAGCTCATTCTCCAGGCAGTATTGACATAAACTATAGTCAATCATTTATAGCGAGAAAACGTAAAGAAAATAAAAAAAACAACCACTTAGGAGTGTTTATAAGCTCTTCACAGTATATTATAAATTGCATGTGGAAGTTATTCACTCTCTGAGGTTTGTGTAGTTTGCTGTACTATGAGATGCTGATAAAATATCTGGATGTGGTGCACATTTTTATTAAATACCTGTAAATGGCTCTGGCTAATGGATTCAGTATGGTGTGTTGCACTGTAAAATATCTGTGAGTGCATGATGGTAAGAAATTTATCTTAAAGCAGGCAAAGTTAAATTGCAACAGCAATTCTTACCAGATGTTCCCTTATCTTTTATCATATATGTCTTGATAGGCAGAAGCCAAATTCTAAAGCAGAGCGACCTATAAGGAAGTGTTTAGTTATGGCCACATCCCACCAGAATTTCATTTGGACCTGGCCTTTGTAGGAAGAATGGGCTAAGCCTGAAGCCTGAGCGTGCCAGGGTGGGAATTATCCCCAGGGGTGTTGCACCACCAGCAGACACAGGATCAGGCTGGTGGGCTCCAGCTGTGGCTGCTGCCTTGCCTGGCTGTGATACCAGCTGTGAAGACTCTGGTACCACATCCTCTGCCAAGCTGTGGGTTTCTCTGTTTGACATACAAAAGCATAATGTGTTTTTACCAGAAGACTTGAATCTGGGGCAGTGCAGCCCAGACTAACCCCCAGTTGGCTGCAGGCTTGCTCTAGTAGGTGCAGGAAAATCCTGAAAGCATCTTCAGCTTTTTGGATTCCTGGTGGATAGTGGGAGAGACTCCACGGCTGCCACTTGAAAAGCCTGCCCCATTCTCACCAGAGTGGCACTGGAGTTCTCCATGAAATGTAGTTTAACTTTGGCAAATTTGTGTTTTCTATAGGAAAAGCTTGGTTGGAGAATGATTTCAGCATGCTTGAAAGTTGCTGTGTACTGATCTGACATAGTGATATCCTTGGGTTTGGAGGAATGTTGGAAAAGTTGAACATTTTGCTGTGCTTCCAGTCACTGTAAACATTTTTCTAAGTGGATCATTGTGGGGCATTTTTCATTCTCTGTGATTTCACTTAGGAATGGGATAGATGAAAATTACCTATGACCACAAATTTATGGGTTAAATTTCACTCTTCTTAATTTTTTCAGAATTTTTACCTGTGTGACAGCATAAATGTTTACTATAAATTTTCCTGTAATTTTCAGAATTAGTTCATGTATTACAAGTATACGTATAACTGTGCACAGATATATAGAAATTAGAGAAAGGGAGGAGGGGAATATCTAAAACAGGTGGTGTGGAACAATATTTCTATTGCACTGACACAGCAAAGTTTTTAGAAAAGATATTTTCCCTAATGCAAACTATATTGATTTAATGTAACTCAGATGCAGGGTAAAATGTGAAGTGACAAACCACATTTTTCAGAGAATTTTTTGTTCTTTTTTTTTCACCATGTCTCTGGGTTGTTATGACTTACTGAATCTTAGTTATTGAGGGAGAGTGATTTAGTAGTTAGAGAGCTGAGCCTCGCTAAAATGTATTCCTCCAATTCTTTCTCTTGCTGTCTGATAGTTTCTTTTCTTTGCTGTGCTCTCCTATAAAGGGAGTATTAGAGCTTACAAGGTGATGTGTGATGGGATTTACAGGTGCTTTAATGCTGTTTTGTGCCAGGGGTAATTTCTGATGTTCAGCTTTCTCTTGGTGAATAAATGTGACTGATTGTGTTGTGCCAGGCTGTTCTGTCAGCTCATGTCTGAAGTTCAGCAGAAAATATTTAATGTCTTATGTTAAGTGCTCTGATGGACAGTGTAATTGCCTACAAACCAAAGGCTCATTTGCCTTCCAAGGCTGGGGTAACCTGGACAGAAAATGCAGCATCAGGAGTGTGCACAGAAAGAAAAGGAGATGAGAAGCTCATGGTCAAAACTTGAACTCCTGGCTTTGGAAAAAATCACCGTATTAGGTCTTTAGGGATGCTGCAAATAAAGACAAGAAGCTAGTTGGAGAAATACATCTCTGTGGCATGAAGTAGTTTTTTCTGAATACATCATCTTTCTTGGCCAGCACCCCATTTCTAGGTCTGAAATAAAAGCACAGCAGACTTAGAAGTAAGACAGAAGTTGCATAAAACTGCTTGAGTTTAACATAATGAAATGAACCTGTTAAGCACCCCCAGCAAATAAAGCAGCCAGTGCATTGGGTGTGTTTCTCCAAAATGCTTTTTTCTGATATTTTCCAACTCAGTTGCTGAACATCATTGCAATCTTAACATCACAAAGGCTTGTGGTAAACAAGGCAGTCTTTAACCAGAAAGGTTGGTCAGTGTTCATTTCTGAACTTCCAAAGAAAAGGTATGAAATATCATTTACAAACAAATGATACTGTTTTTTTATATTTTCCAGTGATACTAGTTTCTCTAATGATTTTCTTTTTAGCCAAACCTTATGATGCATGCAGATTTCAGTTAACTTCTTGATGGGCAACTGCATGAGCAAATACAGGGGAAAACAGTTGAGTCACGAGCCTGAGCCCCATGAGAATAGATCAGAAGCCAGCATGATGCAGTGTTACAGAAACAGGGCTTTCTTTGAGCCGTGGAGACTCTGAGTCACCAGGACAAATTGTTTTTGTTATTTTATTTTTTTAAATTGTGTGCTGGGAGGGCTAATGCACAAACTTGTATGACCCAGTGAGTTGTTTTGCTGCCTGTTGGATTCTGCTGGATGTGCAGCAGCTCTGACTCCAGGTATTCCTGCCCCTTCATCAGCACTGCAGTGCTGCCTGGTCACTGAAATGGTTTAGAAACAAATAAATGCTCTTCGCTGTGTGAGTGGAAGTGAGCAGAAAGAAAAGGAAGAACGCACCTGCGGAATCTTCCTTCTTTTGAGAGTGAAGCACTTTGGTTGTGGGTACAATGCTCAAGTTGCACAGTTATACCTGTATGAAGTTTTGGGGACTTACAGACACCATTCAGACTCAAGAGGTTTTGAACAGAATTTATGGTTTCTACCTACATCAAAGGTGGATACTTGTTCAGGTGCAGAAATGCTACGAAGGAGGATTTTCTTTAGTTTCTTTAAATTGCTTAAAAATAAATGAACTGAAACAAGGTGGGTGAGATTTGTGTTTTATTCTGTCAGTTTATCCCCACCCTGGAAGTCTTCAAGGCCAGGCTAGATGGGACCTGGAGCAACCTGGTCTAGTGGAAGGAGTCCCTGCCCATGGCAGGGGGTGGAACTGGATGAGCTTTAAAGGTCCCTTCCATCCCAAACCATTCTGTGATTCTAAGATTAAATTAAGGCTGCTATGCTCCCCATTTCTGTCAGGGCGCACACTTGTTTGCACGTGCAAAAGATATGTTTTAGAATTCTATCTTTTGAAAATTGTAGCATTTTATTTTAAATAACACAGTGCCCTTGTTTTCTTAGCTGCCACTTCCCCTCCCTTCCCATTGGACTCTTTACTTCCTTTACTCTGAGATGTTAGATCCCTACAATAGAGCTGAAGCAGAAATTCAAACAATTCAGAGGACAGTTTCTCAACCTGAGGTTGTTAGGAGGAAATCAAGAGCATTCCTTGAATAGCTTCGAGGTGGCTAAATCCCTTCTCCCCAGCCCCGCTCCGCGAATTCCAGGCCCTGCGGGTGCAGTTGTCATGGCCGGCTCCTCTGCTGTTGGGTAATCCCTCTGCCAGCCCCCTCAGCCTGGGAAGGGCCCCAGAAATGGGATTATTCCAAAAGAATGGTGCCCATGGAGCCTCCTGAGCGGGGGCAGCCCCTGGCAAGGCGCGGCTGTTCCTCCTCTGTGGGGACGGAGACGCCGAAGACCTGGGAATGCTGAAACAAATTCACTAGCAATGTTTGAAAACTTTTTAATAAGCTCTAAAGAGTGATGGCCAGTTGAAATGCTCGCTCCCTGGAGGACAGGGGGCTTTTAATCTCTCTCAAGCTGCAGGATGAATGTTTTGGGTAGTAAATCAGTTTGGCAGTTGCTATAGCCAACGAGAAACTCCCTTTATTGCACCTGAAAATTCAGAGTGTTTCAAAAGTGCTATGGAAAAACTGTCTTAGAACTGTTCTGGGTAGAAGTGTTATTTGAATAATTAGACTAATTTAGTTAATTACATGATATTCGGTTCTCATTGACAATTAATTTATTTAGAAAGGGCAGAGTCTCACTCTCCCACTACATCATGCTGTGTGCTAGGATTTTTTTATCTGGGGACATGGGAAAATAAGAATTTATGGCTTGTTTTGTGAAGGATGCAATGCTGTCAGTAGCCCAGAGGCATGTTTTAAACACAACTCAACTAACGTGCTCTGTGCAGAGGCTCAGCTTAGAAATATGAGAGATGAAGTGAAAACGAGGGGAGGATGACAGGGCCCTTCAAGCACAACCTGGTGACTCACAGCCTTCCTCCTCACCTAGAGTGTTTATAAATGAGAGCAGGATGTGAAAAAAAGAGTTAGAACGACAACATAGTGCCTCTCTGGGACAGCTGAGGAAGAGTCTGCTGGGGTCAGAGCTGTGAGGAGGACCAGCACACCCAGCTTCCCACGTGTTGCTGGGGTTCAGGTGGCTCTCAGGTGGGATTTGAGCACCTTCCTCTGCGCCTGGCGTGGCTGCAGGATGTTCAGGGACCAGCAGCCAAGGGAATCAGGGCTCTGTGAACACAAGTTGTGGGAAAAGCTTGGAAAATGAGGGATTTTTGGGCTATGAAAGGGCAGGCTTGAAGGAGATGGGGCAGTGAGGGATTTCAGGAAAAGCTGTTGGAATGGAAATAAGAGAAGGCTCCTCTGTTATGAGTGGAGAGTGAAGAATCAAAAGTGTTGAAGTGGAGGTTTGTTTCAATGCAAAGGCCATGGGAGACACAGGTGGGAATTTCATGGAGCTTCAGTCACTGGAGATGCTCAGTCAGTCAGGAGAGGCTCAGGTGGAGCTGGTGCTCCAGCAGCTCCCTGTTTCAGGGAAATCCTTGACTGCTGCACTCTCTGATCCAGGAGAACAATGCTCTCGTTGAGACTTCTCCACTTAAAACACAGCTTCTAATTTTTTAATTCTTAATGGGAATTAAATTGTGAAACTCCTGTGAAGGAAGGAGGAGGTGGCTCTGCCTCTGGTGAGCAAACCTCAGCTGGGAAAGCCCTGGGCTCACCAACAGCATCTCCAAGCCCTGTGCTCAATGTCATACTTTACATTTTAGCTTGTATTTTTTTCTACCTCAGTTCTGGTCTAAGTGCAGTACTGTAATAAAATTCCCAACAGAGGGACAAAGAATATTAATATGTAGTGAAATTTGGTGTTAATACTTACTGAATGTATATGCATGAATGAAAAATATGTATATGTTATGTATGTATCAAATGTGCTTTTACTCCATGGAGATGTTAGTTCACCACAGCCTCACAAAATAGCCCAACACGTACCTGAGAACTACCAGTGTTGATGATTCTCATTCCCTCCCCACCCTCACACAGTAGAGAGTGCTTGTTTGTGACAGGTGGCTATTAATTGCTGTGTTTTTGACGAGCACATTCAAACAGAGTCTTTCAGATGATTCACTGAAGTTCAGGATCCAAACATGTCACAAATAGAGCTCGTCAGCCCTGTGATGGTGATGCCTGGCACTGTGGCAGGGCTGGGTGGGGAGGGAGGTTTGGTTTAGTTCAGTTTGCACTGGCTGGCTGATGTTTCTCCCTGTGGGTGGACAGGTGGAGAATAGCCATCACCTAATTGCTGCCTTGTTTGGGGCAGGTGGAAGAGAATGTTCTGTGTAACTTCATTGTTGGCCAGGTTTGGGTCTGTTGCTGATTGTACAGTCCCTCTGGTGTTGCCATGGGAATGAAATAATTATATTGTGAATAATTGGAGCATTTTCTTCCACTGTTACAGGAAAGTGGTCTTGTATAATTATTGCTGCCTTTGATGGAGGCTGTGCTCAGAGCTGAGTGTTCAGTATTTGTAAAAACCTGTTGCAGAGAACAAAACTTTCTGCATGTGAATGCCCTTTTATAAATGTGGCTGAAGGCTGACACACACACACACACACACACACACACACACACACACACACACACACACACACATTCCCAAAAAGCATTTCTATCACTAGAATGGGTTGAAGAGCTGTCTCAAAATTGAAAAGGAAAAAATAACATTTTTTGTGATGTTCTCATGGTTTGTTGTTTGTCTTTCAGGCGAATAGTGTCACATTGTATACAAATGGCAATGCTGCTGAGAACTGGTGCAGAAGTAAAATAATTCTCATTTCAGGGCTTTTGTTTCCCTTGAAACTGAGTTCTGAGTAAAAGTCAGTCCACTGGTTATATAGGTCTGGTGGTCCTCCTTTGCTGTTCATAGCTTTGGCAGTGTAAAAACTTCATAAATGAGATTTTTTTAATGCCAAAGTGAAGCCTGATGCTGACAGAGATCCCCCATCATTTGTGTGGCTTGGCAGTAGTTACTTGATGGGTTTTCCCCATTTCTGAGTTCAGCTTTGTGGTCTCCTTTTCTCTCTTGCAGCCTCAAGCAGGGCTAGGCTTGCAGTTTTCTGTGCAAAGTCTCTTCTCTCTCACATTTCTTGGTAGTGCTGTTATCTCTGTTCCTCCATGGACATTCTGGCATATTTCTGTCATAAAACAAAGGCTTATGCAAAGGAAAAAGAAGTTAGTAGATATGAGGAAGACTTACTTTTTTCCAAAACAGTATTTTTTCTGCGACACCCTACAATTTTTTTGCAGTCTGAAGTTTTAGTTTTAGTCAGGCTTAAGTATTGCTTTATGACCTAAATCCTATTCTGGGTTTGTGTCCAGTTGCGTTCCCACAAACTTCCTGTGTGACCCTGCATCAGGCATTTCATTACTTTGTCCCACAGTTTCACTTGTGAGGCGAGGGGAATAACAACCCAGCTCCAGCCAGATGTTCTGGGGATGGATTCGTGAGTCCTTGTGGGGTAACGCGGTGCTGGGTCACACAAATGCTTTTGTGCTCCTGCCTCAGATGTCAGGAGCTCATCTTGGGCTAATATTCCTCACGAAATGAGTGTCTCTCCAGTTTCAGGTTATTGTGTTGTGGCTTGTGTGCTAATGGATTAATTTCAGATGTTTTCAAGTAGTTGGTTGTTCTCTTTGTTTCCAAAGTAGTCCTAATTTATTTAACAGTATTTGCCATTCAAGTCAACTGATTTTAGACAGATGTTTGTCTCTTGTGTTTCAGTCTAGACATTTATGATTTACAATCTGTAGCCCATCTGGTGAATTGCCATGGGAATATGCTTATTTTCAATGCTTGAAGTATTGCAACATACTCTTTGCAAGTGTTTTTGCAGTAGCGGCTGGTGAGCCAACCATCAGAAAGGGTTTATTTTAGCAAAAGGCTCCAACTTGTTTGTTCAGATTAGGACAGGAAAATACTCCATTTCTGTTCAAAAAAACAACAACAAAAAATGTTCCACTCCAAAATGTTGCCTGTAAGTTGAAACTCTAGAGTGATAGATATATGGGTCTAGTTTAAAAAAGAAACAAATCCCACCTGAAGAACAGCAAGAGACCTGAAAAATTCCCCTTGTCCAGCTCCATTCTCTGTGGCTGAACAAGTTTACTTGTCTAACCTTTCTGAAAGACTTCAATGAGCTTTAGATTGCCCAAGTTTCTCATAGTGTGTAAATTTAAACGTCATCAGTGTGGTCACTGGTGTAGGGTTGCTGTACGCTCTGGGACCAGGTCCTTGTCCCCAGATGCTTTCTCCTTCCCTTCCAGCCCCACAGCAGGAGGAGAAGCTGTGGATGCACCAGGAGAGGATGTGCCAGGCTGCTAAACAGCTTTGTCTGGACTCTTCTCTGCTTGTTAAATTAGTGAAGTGTAGTGAACCCCAAAACCAAGGTGCAGGATGGCTGATGAAGAGCAGGACAGCTCTTTATGCTTCAGGATGAGTATCTCCAAATTCAAACCACTTCATGTCTGAAACAACAAACGTTTGATGCTTGAAAAGTTATTAATTCATAGTTCTGTGGTGGACAGAAGTGAGCATTTCACCCGAGTTCCTCTCAGAATTGAGCTGGAATAGTGCTGCTGTGTGACTGCTGTAGTACTGTGTGGTAGCTTTGGACCGGGCATTTTGGGGCAGTTGATAGCTTTTAGTTAATTTCCTGTTTTTACAGGTTACTGCATTATTTCTAGAATATGCCCCAAACCAGAATACAACATCTGGGAGACACACATTGCAAACCAGCACACTGCTGAGGAGGAATCTTGTGGTTCTGACACGAAAGTCGGGGTGCTGTTTTCTACCTCCAGGTTGGAGGTGCAGCAGGTCAAGCAGCCAGCACTGGCCAGCAGCTTCCAGGAGGCTCCAGTGTAAACAGCAAAGGTGCTGTGCTGTAAATAAGCCAGAAAATGCTCCAGGAGCTGTCTGCTGGGTGCGTTTGGCATGGATTTCTGAGCAGTTTGATTGGATGTTTGGTTGAGTGAGTTTGTCTGCAAAACCTTTGATGTTGAAAGCATCAGTCAAACCCAGACTGGAGCGTGGCTGGTGCTGTCGGGTCTGTGGCTGCAGAGTCCAAGGGCTGAACGTGTCATTCCAGCGTTTGGGGTTTGCAGTTTGGTCTTAATAACCATTCTGCACTGAAACTCCAGGACACCAATGTGTTTTTTATAACATGCATTGGTTTGGCATCTTATTTTTAATTATATTTACGGCAAATCGACTTGACAGTCTGTGAGAGTGAGTAAAGAGCTGGTATATTTGTAGTCCTGGGATTTAGAAAAAGGCATTAAGTGGTCATAGAAGTCACAAGGAGTTCAAGAAGTGTGTTACCTACATCAAAGGCGCTTCAATCTCCACTGTCAAACAGTGTGTGCACGTAAGGAGGTGACTGTGCTCAGTGGTTAAGCCATGCACCTGCAGCATTTCTCAGCCTGATTTTTCTTTTTCATTTTAGCTGTTCCATTTGCTTTTAAACAGTCATTTGTTGCAGGATCCAAGATAATTTGAAATTCATGGAGCCATTTCTGTTAAACTTGAGGGTTTTGGTAGCATTTTTGTACTCTTCAAAGGTGAAGGAATCACTTCATACTACTAAACTGTAACCTGAATATAAAATAAGCAGTTGGGGTGCCAGAATGTGAATGGTCATGTGGCAGGCAGCCTTTTATTCGCATCTTGGTGTGTAGATGAGGTCATCTTAAAATTATTGACAAATCTGTCGGGAGAAGCAGGATAAAACTGCCTGCTGCCTGTCTCAGGCATGAGCTGGTGCCGTGGGGATGCCCAAGTGCTGGACACGTTTCTTAGCATTTATCAAAGCACAGGTAACATTATTTTAGCACCTTTCACTACCCTGCCGTTGGCAGGTTGAATGCAGCATGGGATTTTTTTCTGCCATTTGACTTCTCCAAAGGTATTTTTTAAATCTGTCAACCCTTCAAGCACTTAATATTGCTACTCCATTTCTCTGTAATGCAGAGCGGCTTTCATGTACAAATTCACACTGATTTGAAGACAAAGTATTTAGATCTTGATCAGCAGCAGATTTAAGACTTTGTGTCCTAGGAACTTGAATAGACACTTGGGAGTTGACTCTGCCTTGTACTGTACGTGAGCAGAGTTAAATTATTGGCCAAATTAACTCGTGTCTAGGAGAGAGTGCAGTTCAGAATTGTGGTGATGCTGGTATGTGAAAGCTCTTTACATCCTGTTTTAAAGGTTTTTACCAAATGCTCTGATATGCTCATGTTTGCTGGTGCTAACTAAGAGTTCTAGGCTGTGGCCAAAAGGCTGGGAAGAATGGTCCCCACAGCTCTGCTGCAGAGGAAGGAAGATGAATGGAAGGATCCGGGGTTGTTTTGTTTTTTTCTTTTCCTTGTCATCACCTTGTTTAGTCCGTAAGCTGCTTTGAGAATAACCAAGTGTAGGGAGAAGACACGTGTGCCTAACAGGGAGCCTGTTTGTGCTTGTTTCATTGAGGAAATTGTTCCGGAACAGCTGCTCATCCATGTGAAAATGCAAACCCTTGGGTCCCAGCCAAGGTCAGCAAGCCCTGGGTCATTTGTTTTAGCAAAGCAGACCAATTTGCCCTTAATTATCTCTCCTTTTCATTCTGTCACACCTTTTGCTCCATAGATTTACTTCCTGAGAAGTGCCACATGTGAAAGATGTGATACCAGTTTTGTTGAGGATCAGGAAGAGGCAGAATAATTTTTCATGGGTTAATTTTAACTGTTAAGCTTTATAAAATTTAAGGCATTTACCTCCCTGGATTTAATTTTTCACTTAGCTAGTTCAGTAGGTTCTTGTTAAAATGTACAGGATTCTTAACTTTCAAACTTAAATTGCAAAATCCCTAAATTTCATATTGTTTTCTCTCCTAGTGCAGGTATTGTGGTGTGAAATGGTAAATTGGTGTAAGTTTGCTGGAAACAGGGCTGAGAAATTCCTGAACTTCAGGAAACTTCCAGTAACTGCTCTCAGAATGGGAACTTCATAATGAAGCCTGGTAGAGTTGGGTAATTGCAAAACAGTCACTAGAAACTCTGTGTAAAACATATGCCCATGTGCTGGAGCTGGATGTGAAAAATACTCTACAGGAGACATAATAAATAAAAGCAATGCTCTCTAAGCACTCATGATAATGGTGTGATAAAATGACTTCTTTGCCCTATGATGTTATGTGGAAGGAGAGAAATGGGAAAGAAGTGTTGCTCTAGCTGGAGGAACTGAAATGCCAGATTCTGGCTTCTATAATTTAAAGAAAGAAAACTGATTAAAGTGATCTTTAATGCGTGCATTAAAGGTCACTAGGGAACAAGAAAAAAAGCATACTTATTCCAAAACTGGTTTTGTACAAGAATGTTGAAATTGTCATGGATTGCAACCCAGGCTATAATTAGCCTTGAAAATCTTGGGACAGAAGTTTCTCAAGTACATTGTGACATTATTCCAGAAGGAATAAAATGACCTGAAGCACTGTCAGTCTCTGCTTGACAGGAACATCCTCTTGCCAGGGCAAGCGGGAGACAGAGGTGGAAGGGAGCTCTGTTTTGATGTGCAATAAAATCACCCAATAAAACATGGCACAAGAAGGAATAGAATGGTTGTTGTTGTCATTTTTGTTAGACTGAGTGTGCAGGTGTTTTTTTTAAAAGGCAATATTTTTGCAAAACCTTGCTGGTTATTTGAAATGGTTAAAATAGTCAGCTTTAATGCCATCAGAGGGGTGACAGAGCAGCACAAGGAAATAGGTGTTTGGGAAGAGGAGGAGGGGCTCAGGCTGGGGTGTCAAGGTGTTAATTAGTTCTGCCACTGTATAAGACTGAGTTGCTTCTTTCACTTATTCCAGGTTTTACTGTGTTAAGTATTAACATGTTAGAAAACTGTGCTCTGCCAGCTGGGGACAAGTGGGGTCTGTCCCCTGCCTGCTGAGGTGGACATTGGTGCCTCCAGCCTGGTGGCTTCTGCTTTTCTCTTCTTTCAGAGGAGGGAGAATAATTTCCTTGCACCTGCATTTTGGACAGGGCAGCCCTCCAGGAGCCAGAGGAGATGCGCTGTGTTCCCGGGAAAGGAGCTCGGGGTGGAATTTGGCCACTGGCTTTGTCAGCAGAGGTGGCCAAGCACTGCTGGCTGCGTTTCATGAGGAACTCAGCAGACAATCTGCATTTGTTAACAGGTTTGAAAAGTACTCCAGCAAGCTCACTGCAGTGTGCAGTATCTCTGATAGAAAGGAGAAAAGGTCCTTCCATTACTTTCCTTTAAAGGAAACTTTGTATTGAGCCACAAGCTTCAATTAAAACCTGCAAAGTTGTGATTCCCAAGAGTATAAAGTTCTTACATCCAACCTGTGAATACAAGCAGCTGAGAAACATCCTCCTCCAAAGTTCTGCTTTTTAACAGGTCAAAACTATTTGAAATAATCAAAAATGCTAAAAAAAACCCCCAAACCAACCAAACAAAACTCAAGCCAAACGAGATATGGTTTTGTTTTAATGTTAATTAGGGAGTGGTTGGACAACAAGAAGAATCTTGAATAATTGCTGAGACTCACTGAGCTGTGGAGGTGGGGGTCTTTATTTTACTACCACTTGAAGTTGTTTTGATACCATTGATGAGAGGAATGCAAAAATGTGTGCTAAAGTCATTTGGCCAACCCTGAAATCAAAGCGGTGGAAACAAAATCTGGCTGCAAATCACCAGGCTGTCAGTCTTTTAAAACCTGTTATCCAAATGACTTTAACAGTTTGTGGGTCATATGCAAGGTTAAGACTCATCTTGCACGGTGCACGTTTTGATGATAAAACACAATATTACTTTTTTTTTTTTTTTTGGAGTGGAAGTGTTACAGTCAACAGTATCAGTGTGGGAGTTTGATTTCTTCCTGCAAGTAGATCACTACTCCATATGAGCAGTTGGCACAAGGTTTGGAAGGACAGATATGAGCCATGCCGTGCTGCTTATTTGTTGTATATATCTGCTCTCTGTGTAGAAACTCCAAAACTGTTCCATTTTAGGTTTATTTCCAAGTCAGAGTAGCTATTTTTGAGAACAACTAGCCAATGCAAGTGTAAGAAGTTTTGGTGAGGGGCTGAAACATATTATGGATAGAGCTTTATTCTACTGAGCAACATTACATGCAATATTTAAATTATTGTGTGTTTAAATGGTGAACTCAGGATTTTAAAATTTATATCAACAGTTTTTCTTGCAGTTTGAGTTTGAGAAATCACTGACAAGGAATGTGTTGCATAACTGTTAACTGTTCATTTTACTTATTTTCAAGCATGTTCTATCCTGAAAAACTGAGCAGCTCTTGAGATAATCCAATGTGGATTAAATCCCGAAAAAAGAATCATTGCATGTTCACAATATCAGCCTTTACCTTTTATGAACTGTCCAGCTTACTGTGGAGCAAAACTTGGCAGTGTGTGCAGAGCAAAGTGGATTCAGAGAGAAATAAAAAACTCAAAAGAAGTGTGCAGAGATTTTTTTTTTGATTGGGAAAACACGTTTATTCAACCAATATTTCTGTTCTGAACCAATTGTCACTTCATATTTTGATGGATTCAAATAAAGCCATTTAGATGGCAGCTCCTTCCCAATAATCATATACTGCTCAGGCTGAATTTTTTCCATTGACACTAAAATTGTTGGCTGTCTGTGGAGACAAATACTGTTGTGAGGGTCACAGGGTAAGAGAGAAATCCATATGAGCTGAATAATAAGTAATAACTTTTTCCCCTTACTGGGCCTGTAGTGTAGGTAAATTTCCACACATAATTAAGTGTAGGAAAGTATGAAGTCCAGCAAAACCAGATCCAAAATGTTTAAGTTTCAGCTCCAGAGTTCCCATTTGCCTTATACACTTGATGTTGGTTTACATATTTCAAACCTAGATGTGAGTAGTAAAAGTTGTAGGGGCTGGTTAGACTGTAAATAACTGGATAGAGAAAACAAACCAAGATAAGAGGGGGTAAAAATAACTCAGATGGATTCCTGCCTGTAACTTGGATTTTGGGAGGAGGGAAGTTCTGCTGATTGTACCAGAAGCAGCAGGAGTATAAAAATGCAGATGGAGAGGGAATGACTGCTAATTTAATGTGGACTGGTTTTGCTGATATCAGACAACAGACTGTGACTCAGTTTGTTGTTGGAGGTTTCATTAGAGGAGTCTAAATTTTAGGAGCAGTCACTCCTACAGGCCATTGCATCCCATCTGTGCCTGAAGTGCTTCATATGTTTTATTGCTCAGCTTCCTTCCCTAGAATGTGATATGGTTTGGAGATGTTGAATGGCTTCTCCATCAGAAAAGGTGATGGAGTTTCCTTTTGTGTTGTCAGTCAAAGCTGAAATTCAGCTTGCAGTGACAAGGAGCAGGGTCCTGCTGAGCTCCTCTCAAGTGTCTGAGCATGGGGGCAGATGGGCTAATTAACAGTTCAAATGTCAGATTTTAATATGTAATAAGGAAGGAATGAAATTAATTTTTCTTTTCCAAGCAGTAAACTCTGATTGCAAACAGCTGTCTGATGTTTGGGGGGTTCGTTTTACGGACTGCTCCATGTGATGTTCCCAAAGTTAATGGGTGAATCAGTGAGCAGTTGAGAGAACTATTTCCATTTTATCTAGACACTTTCTTTTAGCTGTGAGGCTCCATTTCCAGAAGCACAGTGGTTATGGCACTTGCTTTGTTGTACTTGTACTCAGTGCCTCAAAATGGAACTTGCATGTTCAGGGCTGGATTTCAGAGTGGAAACCATAAGCTTCTTGCTTGTATAACCACATTCCAAGGTTAGTCTGAATAGCTGAGATAATGAATTTGGTCTTTGTGCATTCTTAAATAGATAGATAGTTTTTCACATATGTGACTTTTTTTTTTTTTTTTGCTACAATTGGACGCTTTCCTTGGGAGCTGCCTAATTCCAGGCTACACAGTTTCTGCTTTGTTCCCTGCTCCTATGTCTTTGACAAGAATAACTTAAACAGAGTTCAATATAGGAATTGTGGGCTGCTAAAGAACATATTGTGTTACTGCTTAATGCTGTATAAGTTGATCAGTGGGTAATATAAAGTCTATGTTCTAGCTGTTTTATGATGAAAATATTATTTCAGCAGAATATATGGTAAAGTCATTGAACAATGATCTTATTCTCAGAATGATGGCACAAGGCATTTTCCATATACCAGAAATTAGTGGAGCTGCTCATTTTGTTATTGTAGGCTTCAAAAGTAAAGCTATTTTTAACCTTTTCTAAGCCATTATGCTATTTTTTTTAACTGAAAAAACTGATATCTTATTACTCTTTTTCTGTTAGGACCAGCAGAGGTTCCCATGATGTCACCCAATGGATCCATTCCCCCTATTCATGTGCCTCCTGGTTATATCTCACAGGTATGCTTCTTGAAGAATTAACACTTCTATTAATAATAAAAAAAGCCAAATTTTAAAATGTAAAAGCAAAAACATTGGTCCATATAGAGACGTCTACTTGGTTGAAGTGTAATTTAGAAGTTTTAATGAAAATGGTGATACACATCTTCATGCCTTGTGCACTTGACTGATAGTACACCCACATTTGCACGAGTGACCAGGGACGTGCAACTTCACACCCTGGTATTTGGAGTAGATTTTGGGTTTGGGCACCTGCAAAAGCTCTGCACACAGACTGAGCCTATAAATGCAGCTTGGATTGTTTGTGAGAGGGGGAGAAGTCCTTGATGTTGGGTAATGCCTCAAGCTCTTGTGTGACAATCAGAAGGGGTAGGAGACCATGGAAGTGGGAGAAGGAGCCCCTGTAGCTATAAAATATGCAGTTGATCCTTGGTATCTTCCCAGCAGAAATCCTGCAGCATAGCAAGAACTGGGGGTTTTGGTGTGTTTTCAATAATAAATGTGATTTAACTATCTATTTATGGAAAAAATGGAAAAGGTTTCGCAAAGCTGTTAGGTTTTGGAATTCTTGAACAGCTACTGCTCTTCTGTGTAAATAAACTCAGATTACCAGTCTGTTCCTTCCATCTTCTGCAAAGCTTGGACTCTTCCTGAGGTAAGGAAAACAAAAAAACCCACCAAAACCTAAAAACGATTGATATAAGGCATGACAGCTGTGATCAATACAATAAATCCAATAATGTCACCATTTTCCCTGAGACCTGGACCAAAAGCTTCCTTAAAAGTACACGAAGTATTTCAGATATCCGTGATGAATAGCATAAGAACTTTTGGTAGATATAGTTTGGCATTTTGTTGAGCAGAAAATAGATGATGTCCTGGAGTCTCTTCCCCTCCCCAGGAAACATGTGAGCTTGTGTAATTCTGAAAAATTGTGGATGGCGTCATACTTAAATCCCACAAAATACAGCAATCACTCTGTGGTATTTTGACTTCTGAACAGAGTGAAAACACGCTTCAAGTAAGAGGGAATTTCTTAGCCAGCCTAGGAGAGAGGGGAGGATGTCAGGGTGGTCCTCCTGCTCCTCAGCCCTCCCAAGGGGAGTGGTTGGAGTTTTGAGGCACCATTTGCTGCTTAATGCTCCTCATGGGCTCACCTAATTTAATAGATTGGCCCATACCATGCAGAGGTTTATCTAAAGATTTATTCTTCCTTTGAAATAACTTTTAACACCTTTTTAATATTAAAATGTTTATACCTCTCCACCTCTGTGCTGAGATAAATGGTTGGGTGTAATTGGAATGCTTTCCAAACCAAAGGGGTGAAAGTCTTCCAGCTGTATCTCTGTCTGAGCCCAGTTCTTCTGTAAAGCTTTTTGTGGGGCACCATAATAATTCCACTAAAGAAGCCTTTAAGTAGTTTCTTAACCAGAAAAAAATCCAACCAAAACCCCTCTTCTGAAGCAATTTTTCCAGGGAGCTGGAAATATGTTGTAAAGTTATAGGGGGAAACTCTGTATTCTGCACTTTTCTGCAGCAGAACGTGTGTTCTGTTCTGTGGTGAGTCTCTTGCCATTCAGACTGCTTCATATTAAATAGCAGTTGAAAGTCTGCAGTAATGAAACTAGCTCTTTGTTGTAATAAATGTCTCTGCCTTTTTTGCTCTTGCTTTTGTCTATTGCTTCACAGTTAAACCCAGTTTTTTATGATAAACAATTAGAACACAACTTAAATTTAACACGTCGAGGGAAAGGCCATAAAGCAAATTAATGCACTCTGGGATATGAATCAAAATATATTTGATTTTTGGGCTTGATTTGTCCCCAAAGTGTACATCTAAGAGTCAGGCAGAAAGCAATGCCCCTGCAGAGAAGCAACAGTGCCTATTAAAAAAAGGCATGAAATCTTATTTCCATTTTGTTGTGCCAAGCCTGTGTGAGCTGTGTTAGCCCTGAATATTACATGAGTTATCGAATGATTGCAACCCTGGATTGATGTGGTGCTTCATCACCTCTTTGGAAAAATTGGCAAAAGGATGTGAGCCCTGCAAGGTCAGCCCCACTGGAGGCAGCACAAACACAGACTCTCTTTCTAGACTTCAAGGACCACGTTAATAATTGTGACTAGGAGCTGGGTGTGTTGGTGCTAAGGAGATGTTCCCAATGATGAGGCTTAGCCAGGGCAGGAAATGATCCAGGAAAATAATAGAAAACAAATACACACCACCAGTTCAAATCTTTCATGCTATGGTTTTGCTCTCAAAAGACCAGCTCTTGAAAGAGACAGTATTTTGCATTAAGATAAACCTCTGGCAGAAAGGAGCTATCAGGTCAGGGTTCATGTCCCTGCAGTTCTTTGTGGGCTAAGGGTTAGTTAAATATAGACAAGAGGAGAAGTTCCTTGCTGTGCTCTTGGTGGACAATATCTCTGCTGTAAAAGTTGGTTCTGGAAGGTGACATGGCAGAGAAATCTGCATTAAATGTGTGTGATGCCAACTTTTTTGGCTTTAACTGTTAAGTGAGATTAAGGATTTGGAGGCTAAGGTGTTAAATTTGGGGATATCCTCATGGGTTGTTCCTGTTTTTCAGTGTATGTCTGGGAGGAGAGGAGGAGGGTTTGAAGTACTCTGATCAGGAGAACTAGAGAAATGAAAATATCAAAAAGCAGGATCATTAATGTGTTTGTTTAGTGCTACTGGCTGAGGACTGCTCTCTCTGAAATAAATCTGGAGCAATTCCTCTTGAATTTGAGAAGTTACATGTCTGTAGTTGGACCAAAAAATTTGGCATGAAACTCCACTTTTGATTTTATTTACAGGTTTGTTAATATGAGCTCTCTGCCAGAGATATTTTAAGACTAAAGGACAAGTTTACTGGTTGGACCATGAGGTGCACATGTGTTGAAGAGCCTCCTTTGGTCCATGGGGTTTCTGTGGTCTGAATGTGAGCCATGGTCCTGCAGTTCAATATTCCTGCACCAAGCACATGGCATTTGCAGAACTAAACCATAACTTCTGGGAAGAGGAGTATCTTTAAATGACATTGAAAATGGTAGAAAATGAATCCCATCCTTGAAAATCAGGATTTTGGTCCTCAGCACATCCTGTCCCTTCAGAGAGGTGTTCTTCTCCAAAAGCAGTTTGGCTAGCATCAGGTTTTAGTGACAATCTCCTTGTTTTTGTGTCTTACTGCTCACAGAGCTCCTCTGGGTGTTTTGTAGACTGCAGCCAATCCTTTAACAGGATGATCCTCATTAAAGCTTTGAACAGAAGGAGGGTTGTGCAGATCTCACATGGAGCAAGCCATGAAGTGATGATCCTTTTGAGTTCATGGGCACTGGTCCTGAAGAACTGTATCATTCTAGATTTGAATTACCCCAATGTGCTTGCCAGCATTCTAGATGTTTATCCATTTTCCACATTGAAGGTATAGATTTAATTTGGTGTTCGATTTAATACTGATGGATTCTAAAGATAGTGATACAAACTTGCCACGACTGGTGTGAACTCGGATTGGCATCTTTAAGAAATTAAATGAATAAATAAAATGTTGACATCCAAGTGCCTCGTGGATGAGCTCATTCTGTACTGCTTTTGGGTACAGATTGATTTATGAATGAAGTTTCAAATTAGTTTATGAAATTTGTGAAGTATTGGTTGTGGTCCACCCAGTGGCCATGCTCCAGATGTCTTTGCTGAATCTACCATATTAAGTTGAAATAAGGGTTCTTTGGGTTTTTTTTTTCTTGAAAATAAGTGGAAATTACTTGCATATTACCATATAAACCCATACAGTAAAGGTGTGTTACAGAATGAGGGTGGCTGTTTCTTTAACTGGATCTCACAAAATACAGATACAATTTACTTGTGCACAATTAACGTGTCTTTTTCCTTAGAGTGTGATAATAAATTTCAGTGGAGAAAAATGAGACAACGTGGAGCAGTGTGATGTACTTTGAATACGTGAATTATCTCTAGTTACTACAGTGATATCTGCACTGGAAAACAAATAACATTTAAAATGGCATTCCCCAAATGTGGCAACCAATGGGGGAGGCAGTTTTATTGTGTATGAGTAATGTCAACCCAGACTGCCCTGAAAGATCATCACCTACCTCATGTAGCAATTAAGCTCCCTAAAATATGGGAAAAAAACCCACACAGAACTATGCTATAATAGTATTGTTATTGAGGAGGCATGCCACTTACACGAGCAAGCTCAAAAAATACCAGCAAAAAACAATTTACCTACTAACTGTTCAAAAAAACCCCCACAAAATAATGGAAATTTATTTCTAGGTGCCAAATGACCAGAGATATTTGTTTTCTCTAAATATAAAGCACTAAGATTAGTAATAGCAATTATTTTTAATATTCCCATTGCATCTAGAGACATCAGCAGGGATTAGGATTTTATTGATTCTTAGCACTGAAATAGAGACAGTTTAGCAATTTCCGGATTAATTTATGATCTTTGTGACAAATGGTTTTATACAGATACAAAGAATTGCATATTTCTTCTTAAAATAGCAAAGTTGAGCCTCTCTGCTAAGTTATGTTTTCTTCATTAATGGATCAAAACTGACTTTATCTGTCTTTGATGAACTGAGTGTTGTCTCCCAGAATGGCACTACTACAATCCACTCACTGCAGGTTTTACAGATCCAGGGATATCTCCAGTCCTTATAGCTACCTAATGGAAATAACACATAAATCAGATTACCAACTTTGATTTGTTAAGGGCAGAATAGTGTACTTAAAGATTGTATGTAGAGCTTCAGAAATGTACATATATATCAATAACTCCTAGTTTAAAAAGAAAATGCCCAGTAGGATTGGGAAATAAAGTGGGTTTTGCAAGGTCCCCTGTGTTTTTGTGTTCATTTGTAATGTATGCACGTGGAATAACAAGAATGCTGTCAGCGTTCATGGCCTGGGAGGAAACAAATAAAAGATATTAGTGTCTTGGCTTTTCAACTGAAGTAATTTGGAAGGCTGGCTCATCCTTTGAGTTGGAATAGTTGGTGGTTGTAGGTTCCTCCCAGCTGAAATTTTCCATTCTATCCCCTCATCTCTGGCTTCTCTCCATCCTGTTGATATTTTATAGCTTCATCTAGCAGGGTAATTTCATCAAAAAAGGTCTTTGACAGGACTCTGAGCTTTCCTCCCTGCTTTATAGATGATAGCTCAGGAAGCTGAATCCTAATAATTTAAAATATGGTTTACATTATGTGCTGCTCAGTGTACAAGCTTTCTGTCTAAATCTGTTCCTTAATATATTCATCTTTCACCAGAGCACAAAAGGCACATGTAGCTGGTCTAGATGCAGAGATAAGAGCTTGGAGTTGGCTTTGAGGCTTGGACTAGTTAAAGCCACGATGAAAACCTCTCACATCAGGATGCAGGAACTTGCTCTCTCAATTAAGTTACAGCATAATCCGAGTCTGGGAGTTAAATCCAGCATTTCTGTGCACAGTCCTAGATAAGTAGTTCTGTTTTTTGACTGTGTGCTAAACGGAAAAGGGTTTCCCTCTTTTCCAGGTTTCTGAGTGCAGGTTTGAGACCTGGTGGCAGGATAAGAGATGCTGTGGAGCAGAACCAGTACCAGAGATGGGAAGCCTGAAAATTCAGCAGTTGAAAGGATGTGATAGTCTGAATCTCTGAGATTCAGCTGTCTTCTGTGGACTCTGTGAAGTCTTTGAAATTTAAAGCTGGCAGCTGACAAATTGCTTGTGGAAGTCGTAAATTTTGAGGGTAGAATCAAGTATGTTAAGCCAAACAATTGCTATTTTGGTTACTCAGCAAGCAATGTATTTTTAATGTGACATATTACAAGTGACTGAATTAACTTTCTATAGAAAATTGTCTTCTGCAGAGGCCGGCCAAGCCACAGGAATTGTGTCCATGGTCACATCCCATAGCTAACAGGCATAACTGCAGAGAACCTGAGGGCAGACCTGGCCTGGGGAGGAACTGGGTCAGCCACTCCTAGGTGGATTTTCCCCTGTGGTACCTTGCTCAGCTGGTGCCTGAGGCAGGAGCTGTTGGCTGGAGCAGTTCTGCTCAGGGCTGTGGGCATTGCCCCTGGGCAGGGCTGGTCCTGTGTGGCACAAACAGCCACTGCCTGTGCCGTTCCTCTGCTCCAGGGCACAGATTTCCCTTTGTGGTTTAAAGACACTGGGATGTGATGAGAGGAGTGTGGGCAATCCACAGCAGAGTCTCCTCTGCTGGTGCTCTATAACCCCAGCTGGTGGTGTGGGAATCAGCTGAGAGTGGCAGCATCTTGCAGGAGGTGCCTCTGGTGCAGTTATCTCATACAACATATTCATCACAGATACTGCTCCATCTGTGTGCCATCAGTCAGTTTAGAGAAAATGAGGTTCTCAGCAACCTGTTTGTTGTATGAAATTAAATGATGCTTCCTTCATGCTTTTCCACCTCATGCATGCCAGCATACAGAGTCAAAGGGAGAGTAATGGTTCTTACGTGGTTGTATTTTTTAAATTAAGAAATGGCAGAAGTTTTTTGGATGAGCTTCAAGAAAAGCTTGGTTCCTAAGTCTGGATTGAAATTTGGCTGGTTGACTGTTCTCCAGAAATACAACTCTGGAAAAATTATAACCTGAAAAACATTTTTCAGCCTAAGCACATTTCCACCTTCCTACATCTGTTTTTACATGCTGTGATTATGGCGTTAGGGGCCAAGTTATGCATAACCCGGAGCTGATTTGTGTGGCTGTATAGACCAGCTCTGTAAGAGAAACAAACCCTCTGCCCTGTGATTTGTCCTGAGCAGCTACCTGTTATGAACAGAGCAGCTCCTTTGGAGATGTTGGCCAGCACAGCAGGTTCCTGCAGAGTACATGCCTATGTGCACACACACATCCTCTCCACCACAGCAGTGCCAGCTGCTTTCCAAAGTGTTACTAACTCCATTCTCAGGGCGCCATCAAAATCCATGGTAGAAATTTTATGGGCAGAATGTAAGGTCAGTCCCAATGAGTATGTTTATTTTGGTGCTTTGTGTTCCTTTTTCAATTGTTTTCCTCCCTAAATGCAGGTTATTTATTCTGTCCCTTAACCCACATAGTTATCGCTAGCAGCAGTACAGCTCCCAGTGATTAGTGTGGATATCTGAGTCTCCAGGAAAAGCCACATCGCCACCGCGGTTATTCCTGCTGATATTAATTTTAGAATTGTGTTTATTCGTGAAGCTAAACCCCGTGACCAGCTGCTTTGCAGCGGGAGGACAAGCTGTAAACAGTGCTGTTCCAGAGGTGTGCCTGGTTCAGATGCTGCCTGACGTGCTCCTTTCTCTGCAGGTGATCGAGGACAGCACGGGCGTGCGCAGGGTGGTGGTGACGCCGCAGTCCCCGGAGTGTTTCCCTCCCAGCTACCCCTCGGCCATCTCGCCCACCCACCACCTGCCCCCCTACCTGGCACACCATCCCCACTTCATCCACAACTCCCACACAGCCTTCTACCCTCCTGTCACTGGACCTGGGGACATGCCACCACAGTTTTTCCCGCAGCATCATCTTCCCCCAACAATATATGGAGAGCAAGGTGAGCTGGGAGGAAGGGACTGGGAATGGCCTTTGACACCTGTGTTCAGCAAGGGTTAAGGGCTGGGGGAGCCAAGAGTATAGGAATGAGGTGGAGAACTTAAGAGAGTGGCTTTGTTACATGGATGGAGCCTCCTTTAATATCCTGAGTGGGGGCTTTAGCTATGAGTATGTATTTTTAAAGACAGAACTGTTTTGGGCATGATATTTTCAAGGTTCACACCCGAAGTGAAGCACAAAAAGGAAGACTGAATTATAGAAAAAAATCAGGAAATATTGTGATCCCTGCAAGCTGACCCACCTTAGGTTAAGAAAGAGCCATCCATGGAGGGGGAAGTGGGGATTGTATTTAATGAAGTGTATCTGAAGAATGTACATGATATTGATGATAATTCGCAAACTTTTAGAGATAGTTTTAATTCCCAAAGCTTCTACTTCATGCTGCACTTCTCTTCTTGTGGAGCACAACTGACATGATTGTTAAGTCTATTTATACTAAGAAGTTAAGTTGCACGTAATCCAGGGTTGGCAGCTTGGAACCAGCACATCTCAGCTTGTTCTGGCCAGTCAGGCCCTGAGGAAGAAAATGCTAAATTGCTCTGAGCTTATGAAGGCTCTTTCCAAAAGATCAGTTCTGTCCGGATTTTTGCTTGTAATCTGTGTCCCTGAAACACAAAGACTGAAAAGGAAGGGAAAAACATCACCCTAATAGTGGTATTTTACATACTCAGCCAAAGTAAAATTCTGTCATCAAAGGAGCACAGTTAATACAAATTCATTGCAAAAAAGGGTTTTCTTTTAAAAGTCTCCAGGAACAGCTGGTGTAATTTAATTTGGAGATAGCCAGAAATTTGGTTTTCTGGGGAAAAACCCCTCAGTTGTTCTGCTGTTCTGAGTTAACGCGGGTGACCCGTTCCGTTTCAGAGATCATACCACTATATGGGATGTCCAGCTACATCACCAGGGAGGACCAGTACAGCAAACCACAGCACAAAAAACTCAAAGACAGGCAGATCGACCGCCAGAACCGCCTGAACAGCCCTCCCTCCTCCATCTACAAGAGCCATATAGGCAGCTGCACGACGGTGTACAACGGCTACGCCAAGAGCCACAACGGGGCCAGCAGCGGCGGCGGGGCAGCCCCGGCCCTGAAGAAACCAGAGCGCAGGGCAAGGAGCAGCCCAAAGTCAAATGAACAAGACCCACACGGTAAAAAGAGGGCTTTATTTATTTATTTTTGATGCCTTTTTTTTTTTATTGCGCCTTTCCGGCTTGTGGCCTTCCTCTGTGTGGGTCCAGTGGCCGTGCCAAGAAACGCTCCCACCCACGCGTTAATGCGGTGTGAACTCAAATCCCAGCGCCGGGCTTGCTGGGCTGTGTTTGTTTTGTAAGGTGAGCCCAGTGCCTCCCCATCTTTTGTGACTGCTCCCTTGGTAGATGCAGCATCGTTCTCTTTTTATCTGTTGGAAGTAGAAGTGTGTTTTATGGGTGAGGTCTTGGTTTTATTTTGCTTTTTGGAGAAGCATCTTGGCACTTTACAGAAAACTTCATGGACAATTAAACTATAACCAAAATCTGACTACTAGGAACCACTATTTTGCATATCCTAGGTTAACCTGGTAAAGGTATTAGAAAGTTCAGAGGTGATGGCTGAAAAACCAAGGGGTTTCTACATGAAAATTCAGTGAAAGTAAGATTAGTCGAAAACAGAACTCAGAAGAAATTTCTTAATGCTAGTCATTGGAAATAGTGGTCAAATAAATCTGGCTACTTTTGAAATAATTTTCTTCAGCATTTTCAGAGATTTGCCATTTAAAAATTTAAAACTTTAGATGAACAACCCAATGCTTTACTGTAATCAAATCTCATTTATCACAAGCTAGTCTGTATACAGTTCCACCTAAATTTAGTTTAGTAACTTGTTATAATCCCTTATCCCCACCTGCCTTTCTCCTCTCTACTTGTCTCTTTGCTGATTGCTACAGCAGCAGCTGCCTGAGCAAACCTTGACATAGCAACCAAACCAGCATGTCCACGATATTCATAATGTAGAACACTCTGAAATATCTTCAGTTAATTTATGAAACACAGGTTTTCCATAATCTATCAGTAGTGTATATTGATATGCCTATGTACTTTTATTGTGAGACATAACTGAAAGAAATAGTTATGAAAATTAACTGTATCAATAGCCAAAGAGGGGGAAAAAATGCTGCTGGCATGGTAAGGAATGAGGATTTGCAGACGTGCTTCAGGGTCTTTAGAATCAGCAAGGAGCTGATTGGGGAATGCTGTAATCCAGGAAAATGAATCACTGCATTAGACTTTATAGTTATTTCTTGCCAATCAGCTTATGTAAACTTTAGTATTCTTATTTATGTTTAGGTGTTTATTTGAGGTAGAACACATGAGGTGTTTGAAGCACGTGTGTGAAAGACCTGGAAAAAAGTATAGTCTTAAAATATTGGTTCAGTGGGTACTGACTCAGCCTGGCTGATCCCTTCTGAAATAATCTAGAAATAATTTAAAAGCATCTTATCTAAGGGTTTCCTGCAACCCTTGTGTTTGTCTAATTCATTGCTTTGGACTGCTCTGCTGTGCTGCAGCTGAAGAGCACGAGGGCTTCTAAAATGCCAAGAAAATCAGTGGAGTCAAGGCTACAGCACATCCAGTCCTGTCAGCCAGCCAGAGATTGCCTTCAGACTGGGGACAGCGAGGGATGGAGTCCTCCCCAGCTCTGGAAAAGTCCCTAACAGCAGGCTGTGCAAATGAGCATCCCTTGTCCCACCCCCCTGCCTTTTAAAATTAGGTTCTGCATTTGCACCCAGAAGTGGCAGCTCTGGAGTTGCATCAGCATCTGCAGCAAGTTCATGGCCAGAGCAGGAATTGGAGAATTTTTTTCATATTAAAAGGAAAAAATAAAAGATACTGTGGGCTTAAATGTGAGGTTTTTGACATCAGTGTATGATTATAGTCATACATGTAAACTTACATTCAGATTTCTGCAGAAAGGTTACAGAGGTTTCTTCAAGGCTCCCATGAAGCAGCTCCCTAAAATAAAATAAGTTCCCACTTGGTATTTACAAGCTTCTAATCATATCTGTCGCTTTATATTTACCTTCTCTGTTTCTTCTTTAATTATTTGGGGATTTATTGCTGAATACCTGACTAACCTGGCCACACAGGTAATTAGGGTGAGATTTATCAGCAGTCTGGGCACAGTTGCTAATTTAATTTATGCTGCTAAGATGACAGTTTTTGGAATAGCCAAACAATGAATGTGTCAGAAGCAACAAGTAGCAAAGGGGTTTAAACTTGCAGGTTTTGTGGATGTGTATCTGTTCAGCCTGCTAATAGTTAAAAACTTGATGGTGCTGTGTGGCTGCTTCCAAAATTGCAGAATAGCCTGGAAAACCTATTTTTAGATACATAAATATATAAAAATGTGTATATATATGTATAAAACTTGTGGATAAGTCTTTATTTAGAAAACCACTTAAGCAAAAAACTCTTTAGGAGTAGGAATACATGAATTTGCAGTAAAACTTGGAGTAAGGTGAAGGAGAGCTGGAGCTGAGGGCTTTGTTTGCGTGGATTTTTGAATTGGGATTGTGATATGCTTGATGGCCTGTCATTTCCTATCTGGCTGTGGGGTGTGTGTGCTCCTGCAGTGGAGCTGGCTTCTTTGGGGTGTTTGGATGATGGAGCAGTGCTGGGATCCAGCTGCTGGCGAGGGAGGGGGCTTTAGGAGCCCCAGACACAGCTGGAGCAGGCTCAGCTCTGGCTGCTGCAGAGAGCAGCCTGTGTCAGTACACAGTGCTACAGCCTGACAGGGATTGCTGTCCTGAGGGATTGGGCTGGCTGAAGCAAAATTTAGGAGCTGCCTGAGTGCTGGAAGTGTGGGTGGGAGCTCGCCAGGGGCACCTCTCCCTGCAGTCCCAGCTGCTCCTGGGCTGATGCTCAGAGAGGCAATTGGAGTGTCTGCTTTCATCAGCAGGGAGAGATGATGCACACGGGGGGTTTGTGACAGGGAAGATGGGAGTTTCTGTTCTTGGATCTGCTGCCCCTGTGCTTAAGGTGATGCTTGTCCTGCTCCTTGTTTTTGGTGGTGATTTCTCTGAGGGGTGTGTTACTCCTTTCCTCAGCACACCCACTCTGCTGGGAATGGGGTTATTACAGGGCTGCAGGAGCAATAGAGGGGATGGAACACCTTCCCTATCAACACAGACTGAGAGGGTTGAGCCCCTCTTAGAGCCCCTAAAGAGGTTACAAGAGAGGTGGAGAGGGGCTTTTGACAGGGCATGGAGTGACAGGACAGGGTAAAAGGCTTTAAAATGAAGGAGGGCAGGGTTAGGTGGGATATTGGGAAGGAATTCTTCCCTGTGAGGGTGGGGAGACCCTTGCAAAGGTTATCCAGAGCAGCTGTGGCTGTCTCATCCCTGGCAGTGTCCAAGGCCAGGCTGTATGGTGCTGGGAGCAGCCTGGGATAGTGGAAGGTGTCCCTGCCTGTGGCAGGGGCTACAACAAGAGGATCTTTCAGGTCCTTCCCAAACCATTCTGGGATCATGTGAATAATATTGAAGAAAATGTCCAGCATACAATGCAAGGACAACTCAACCCTTTTCCCTGAAAAATCACAGTATGTGTGATAGTTAAGTTTAAAATGTACTTTTCCCATCGATATCTATTCCCATTTCATGTATTATGCCCATGAAATTGAGTAAGTGCTCAAGGAAAATTCTGCCATGTATCAATAACTTCCAGTTTCCTTCCAATATTAAAAGAAGGAAGGGTTCCCCAAAAATCTGCTTCACCACTGGTAGAAGAAATGGGGTTATAAATCATCAATTCTGAATGTGATCAGTACTGAAATTAAGTACATTACTCTGGATTATTGTTAAATTATTGGTCAGTCACCTCTCCAGTTGTGGATCCAGCCTGTGCACCTCGGTACAACATGATGGTACATTAAAAATAAGTTGGTGCTGATATCCCAGGGTGGTTCTATAGCAGCAGCATCCCCTTTTTACTGGGAAATTCATGGTTTCAGATTGGGGATATAAGTGCAATTCTGACCTTTTCCATTGACTGCATCATGCTGTGTTGGGTGGTGCACTTGTAAATAAAGATTTCTAGTTATGTTGGAAATAGGCTGTTTTAAGGCAAAAAAAAACCAAACAAAAAGCCTGTTTATAATTGACTGAAAATTTAGCAATTCTTCTGAGTGTTTCTGTTGGGATGATGGATGGTTTTGTACAGGTAGAAGTGGAGGTGTGGTACTAGGATTCTGATTTAAAATCCATACTGGAGCTTTTCCACAGAGCTGTTTTAAAAACTGAATGGGACAGGAGGGAGCAGGGTTAGGCTTTTTGTGGGCTGTTTTTTTTTTTGTAAAGGAGCCTTGCCATGTAAAAAGAGCTGTAAGCGGAAATCCTGTCCCATTCATGCTGTCCTTTATGAATTTCAGTCTGAGTCACTTCCTTCTCATGCACTCAGTGGCTCCCTTCTTGGTCATGCAGGGCCTGGTAGTTCAAGAAGTTCTGTGTGTGGCTGCAAGTACTGTGGGAACATAAGCAGTTTTGAGCATTCTGACAATGCTTTTGCCTATTTCCTTATAAAGCATCTTTTTTTTTTCCTCTCTTCAAATGAGATAAAATCTTTTTTTTTTTTTTTTTTAATCCTTTTTGAAGTTTGAAGAGCTTAAGACAGCCAAAAGTAAACCACTTGAAATGGGTAGAAGTGGGAAGTGGGCAATGGATTGTTGTGTTCATCCTGTGCAGGAGCTGGGTGGGAGCTGGGTGCCAGAACAAACAGACCCAGCCTGGGCAGGGAGCTGCCTCCAGGCTGGTCCTTGTGTGCCTTTGTGAAAGTGTTGCTGAACAAGGTTTCATCCTCATTTGAGAAGATCTGGCTTCAGATCAGCCCTTCTAGCCCAGGAGTGTGATGAAGATGATGCTGAGGAGGAGCCTGCAAGGTTGAACATGTCCCACATGCTGCTCCTGGCTCCTCCAGCAGCACCCAGACCTGGCAGGCACCAGGGAGGGTCGAGTCCTGCCCAGTCCTTGGTGCCCACTCGCTGCCCTCTTGTCTGTGGACTCATCTAACTCAGGTTTGAAAAGCACATTTGCTTTCCCAGTGAGGAGCACTGAGTTTGGGGTGCACTTCACTGCTCTGTGGCATTGATGTGTTTTACACCTGGAGAAGGGAGGAAAAACCACCAGAATCAATTAATAGTTCAAAGAGCTGTTGAAGGCTATTGACAGATGATCAGCTTCCAGTGTCATATGTGTACAAGCCTCAGAGGTGTTGCTTTCCTGTTGTGGAGGTTTTGTAAATCTGATTCTGTGCACTGAAGGAGCCTCCAGCTACTCTGGAAGCTGAAAACCATGGCTTCAAATTCCTGCTGCTGGAAGTTTCTCAGGAGATGTGGGGAGCTCCGTGTGCTCATTTCTTTGAGGGCAATGCATTGGAGAATGGGCTTGGCAAGAGCACTTCCTGACAATGGTGGTTTTAATTTGGAAACATTTTACAGTAAGTACTTAACTTGGCAAAGCAGAAGTTCTGAGGTGAAGAAGCACCCTCAGGTATCCCTGAATGGGGTGGGGCATGCTCTGCAAGCTGCTGGTAAGTGATGCAGAGTGGGTGACACATGAAA
This sequence comes from Passer domesticus, assembly GCF_036417665.1. Taxonomy (NCBI): domain Eukaryota; kingdom Metazoa; phylum Chordata; class Aves; order Passeriformes; family Passeridae; genus Passer; species Passer domesticus. The sequence goes on from NC_087484.1 coordinate 4,558,853, forward strand.
AACCAGAGCTGAGTTGTTCTTGGTACAGCCCCATCCTGTTCTCTCCCCATCTTCCGTGTAACATTTAAATATACTTATGAAATAAGTATGGGTTTTTTTCTGTTTTTGTTTAACTGTATCAAGTTGTTGTTTTAATCCAAAGCCTGTGAATTAAAGGTAAATTGTAGGAGCTGTGATTCAGTGCAGACAGGAACAAGGCGAAGTTCCTCTTCTTACTCATTCTAGATCCTGTCAATTCTTTTCTATTTTGGTCCTGAATTAATTTTGCTTATTGAGTCATACATTTATCTGTGCTTGTATATCCTCTAGATTTAAAAGCTTAGAAGAGTATTTTCATCACTTTTGGTCCATGTAAGCAAAGAGGCTGAGAAACACTGGCAATACATGTAAATTTTATGTTATTTCAGCTGGGAACTGATGATTTGGTACATGCTAATAGACATTTATTATACCAATGTAGAAACAGACAAAATTGGTCATAAATGTTTTTTCTGCTGCTGTACAAAATACCCCTATGTTAAATGCAGCTTCTCTGGTGTCCCTAAATGTACTTGCTTCTATAAAATAAGGAGTTTCAATAAGATTGTTTTCAGGAGGCAATCTGTCAAAACTGACACAGTGATTTTATTAATAGCATTGAAAAAACACACAGAAGAGTAAAAGACATCTGTCAGGTTGAGTGAATTTTAGTATTACACCAAATAATGCAACATGAAACATAATATTTAGTGGAACCAGAGATGTGTGGAATCTTGAGAGGATAGATCAGCAACAAACATGAAATCTAAATGGTGTTACTGTTCCTACTGCATTTTTTTTTAAGTTTTAGCCACTAATACTACTTGTCTGAATTCTTCAGACTTATATCTCATTAGAAATAGATTTTGTGCTCTGTGCTGTTTTCCTGTAAGTTTTAATGCATGAGAGGAAATAGGATGCATTAATTAGGGCATAGTCTGAACTTGAGAAACCAGTGTTCATTTGCAACACCCAGAATTTCCAGTGTGATATTCTCGTGCCTTGACCTTATCTCCCACATCATGACTGAGCTTGTGCTTTTGTTTGTTTCTATTTGGAAGTATGCCTGCTTCTTCAACAGTCTTTATCTTTGGTATTTTCTCTAAAATAATAGGCTGTGAACTGCTCGTTCAGGCAGTAAACAAAGTGATTATGAGTGTCAGGTACACAGTTGTGTACCAGCTTGAACTCCATTAGCTGGGCCACACAGATTCTCACCAAATAATATTTTTGCCTAATAGTCACGTAAAATAACCACTTAAGTGAGTTTTATACAGACTGATGGCTGTATTAGAAACATATTGCAGGGTTCAGGTAGAGTACAGTCCCAAGTTCTGTGTGCCTGCAAGAATTTATCCAGATCAGGCTTCATTTGTGACTTTTCTTCAGCAAGAATGGCTAAAATGTTTGTCCAGCTTCACCGAAATAAACTCTGTTGAGGGAGAGAAACAAATCTGTTTCCTCTGCTGTCTTGAAGCTTAACTTCAGTCATGGGGGCTTTGATGGAGAAGGGTAAAAGCTAAATATCACAGATGGTGCTGGAAAGCAAGTGATGCCCAGTGCCCTCCCTGCCTCTGCCACAGCTTTGCCCAGTTCCAAACCCAGCAATGTTCTGCTTTGAGCTGCCCGTGGGTGCTTCCTTCTCAGGCATCTTGACCAACTCTTTCCCAGAAGTTGCCTGTGTGCAGATAATTTCCAGGAATTTGCCAGCCTGTGAAATCTTGTCTGCGTGTGACCTGTCACAGACAGGGAGGTATTCTCTTGCTGTATCCATACTGCAGGAACAAACCCAAAGTTTATGGGAAGCCTGAGTGCCATGGCAGTCCCCCTTCTTCCACAGCACGCTGCTTTGTTAGCACAGAGCTCTGCAAGCTGGGAAGGGCTGACACAGGGAGAGAGGAGATACACTCTATTTTTATGCGCTTATCTTGAAAGACTAAAGAACCAGCTTCACAACTCTGGCACCAGAAGTTGTAGATAAGGGATTCTCTTCATCAGCTAAGTGGGAGCATCTCCTAATTTAATTGCACAATATTCTCCCATCTTCAATGTCAGCTGTTTTAAAGGCGAATGGAAATGCCTCAAACTTGGTTTTGTTCAGGCTTTTTGCACCTGAAAATGCAAAAGAACACCAGGGCAGTGTGGATACAAATGATCCAGCATGGTTATGAGGTGCTCTGAGAACTGCTGGTCTGGGCATCCATGGCTCTGGGCCATCCGTGGGGCAGAATGGGTCATCGCAGTTCTGGTTACATTTTTCAGTCTCATCACAGCAGCTGGGACAAAATAAATCTCATTAGAAGCTCTCTAATCTTCCGAAGTGTGCTAACTACAGGAAACACAGCTCAAAGTCCACTGAGGAACATGTAGGGCATGTCTAGTAAAGAGTGAGGGAATCTGGCTCCAGGGCTCGTGTTTGACCTTATTAAGGCTCGTAAACCCTTTTGGCAGTGGCTGGTGTTTTACCTCAAAGCTGTTTTCCCCAATCCTGATCAGTTTCTGTAGGCTCCCATATTTTTATTCCCATCTGCTTTATCCCTCCCTTGCCTCATTTTGCCAGCAGGATCTCCTTGGCAGGGCGAGCTGGCTACACTGTCTGCTCCATCATTTATCAGGAAGTCAGTGCTGAATGATGTAAGGCACAACCTCTTCCCCCAGAGGATCTTCATATTTTCTCAAGAATTTGCAGCTTCTGCTGCAACTGACAGTCAAATCCAGAAGACTGAAATCCGAACCTTTTTCCTAGGAGTTTACATAATTTATGGATACCCACCCAACAGAAAAAAAATTAAAAATCACACAAAGTACATTTTCATCCTGCTTAAATGCTCACTGATTAAATGCCTGTGACGGGGAGAAGAGTTACACCAAGATCTGAGAGCTTCAGAGCAAGATAAGCAGTGGATCCTCACCAGCATGGAGGAGATAACAAGGACCACCGACAAAGGAAGGGAACTGTGTTTCCCTTATTTGGCAATATCTGGGACACGGAGCCAAAAAGGAGAGGGTATTTATAGGGAAGAGGTAGAACATTTCCTCCCTCCAGACTATAAAGAACAAAACGTGTTTAAGTCTAATGATTTAATGAACAACACTTATTTGTATAGCCAGATGTTCTGAACAATGTCCGCCTGTGTTTCCAGCTGGATTTGCAAAGGTGGTGAAATGAAATTTCATGTCCCCCTGAAGTTAATGGGATTTGTTTACTGAACTCTCTTAGGCTGTGCTTGAAACCCCCTCGGTTACTCCTCCTTTTCTGAGGAAGGGTGGAATTTAATTTCTGAAGTTTTTGCGACCTTCAGTATATTTGCTTTTAACGGGAGGAGGAATCTTAATGCAGGTTGATGCTTTGAGTGTTGCAGTTAACAGAAGGGTTAAACACTGTTCTAAAATGAAGCAGCCATTTCAATTTTCTCCAAGGTCTATTATAAAAGATGTTGTCCTGAAGCTTGAGTTTGGTTTTTTGTGTTGGCTTTTTTTTCTTCTTGTTTTTCTTTTCCCCTCTAAGGAGCTGTACTTAGAAGCAGCTGCTTTGATTTACTGCAATTCATGTGACTTGTGCCTGAATTTCATCTCAGCAATGAAATCCAGAATGAGCTGAAATTCCTGTAGCTTTGTTGAATCCTCCCCAGCAAACAGTAATCAGGTGGATATTTCTGTGAAATAATTTAAATATTTGGAAGGTTTCTTAGTGGTGAAACTGGTTGTGCCAATATCCAAGATCACATTTTGGCCTCGTCCCATACAGGGCTGCTAATTGCCCATGCACCTCTTTCAGCTCACTAGTAGGAAGTTGGTACAGACATTATAGATCAGGTTTTTTAAACATTCTTGAACTCATTCTTTCCTTCTCAGGCATAAGAGGGCACAGATAAGATTACATCAGCCTTTTTGACTTCTTCATTTTATAAATTTAGCCCCCAGTCTTTATTAAACATTCTGTTTAATATCCTTCTAGCTCATATAGTCATAGTTCATCCTTCAGACATGACTGCAAAACAATTTAGGCTGGGATTGCTTGAGTCAGTTGATTGTCATCTGTCATGAGGAAGATAATTTATTTCTGTTCTGCTGTCAGTCTGGAGGTGTTTGGGTTGATTTAAAGAAGGGAGGGGAAGCTCTTTGCCTTCCCCCATCTCTGAGCTGCGGTGCCTGGGCTGAGTGGAAGGACAAAGATGTTACTTGGTTTCTGGGATTACTGTGATCTCCTCCACCACTCATTGCAGTTTCATTGTATCATACTTTTCACCTGCAAAAATAGGTCAGTAATTTACATTGGTGACAGAAGAGCTTAGGTTGGGGTTCATTCAAAGAATGTTGTAACTGCAGCCCCCTCACTAGGTTGCCACTGAAAAATCCCAGTGCAGGCTTCATGAAAAATCTTTGCCTTTCTAGCACCATGATTTGGAATGGTTGTATCTAAAAAAAAAAAAAAAAAAACAAAAACCCAAAAAAACCAACAAAACAAAACAACATCAACAAAAAAAAGCCCCAACTTTTATTCCTGTGGAATCTAACATCTTTTAAAGATGTGCAAATAGTGTACATAGTGCACAGAAATAAAATTTCTGCTTTAATGTAAATGCTTAGACAAAAATCAAGAACAATTAAAAGATGACACACTTCCTACTGTTATCCTCTTTTAGGGCAAGTTTTCCCTCCCTTTCTGTAGAGGCTTGCTTTGCTCTGACTCTGAAATAGTGGTTATTGCTCAAACCCAGCATCCCACATCACTTTGCATTGCCCACCATGAAATCTACAGAAGGCATTTCTTCTTTGATTCGAGCAAGGCTGAGGAGTTGTGACTGAGTGCAAAATTTGGCCTGCAGTTATTTTCTTAAAACTTTTTTAGTTCGTGATGGGTTCTGCTGTGCCTCTGCACTGGGGAAGTGCTGTGCTGCCTTCCTATTGTTGTAGCAAACTCGGTGGCTTTATGAGGTTCACTGCCAAGGAAGTTGTTAATTTTGGCTGAGGAGCTCTGTTTAATCCCCCGCAAGTTTGGAACTCCTATGGAGTCTGTTTTGGCTGTGCTGTGTGATTGTTTTTCTGTGCAGATATGCAGTTCTGCAGGTTATTTTGCTAGTTTTGTGTTTGATCAGGAAAATTCTCTTATTGTGTAATAGGCAGATTAGCAAAGGGTTTTGTGGCCAGAATTGCCTATGGTCATATTTTTGAACATCAAGAAGAAGTTTTGTTTTGTGTTCAATACTGGTGCCGTTGTCCCCCTACACTGGGGATGGTGTTTCAGAGACAAGTATTTCCTCACTGGCATGGGGCAGCAGACACAGGATTTTAAAAGGCACTTTAAAATGGCACACTGGAGACTTGTCACTCTGTCTTCATCAGGGACTGTGCTTTCCACCTCAGCTCTTGGAGGGAGCAGAACCCACCTCTGCCCCAGTGTGACTGTCCCAGCAGGGACACTCAGGAGTTACAGAGACAAAGCCATGCCTGTGGCTTTGTCTCCACTTTTGGGATGCAGTGGAGCTGTCAGTGACCCAGCTGGGAAGAAAAGCTAATCCTTGGTGCTGTGAGACTTGTGCTTTTGTCAGTGCAAGGAGGAGTTGTGAGCCTCCTTTACCGTGTGTTCATGATGCTCAGGCTCCTGCTCTGCCTGGCTGGGACTGCAAGGAACCTTTTCTTTTGGAGAGGAAATCTCTCTGTAAATGCCAGGTGGTGTAGTTTCATGGCTGGTGTCAGACATCCTTTTCAGCCAGTTTCACAATTTAAGAAGTGTGGGTATCTGAGCCATGCTGCTGTCCATCCCCTGCTCCTGCTTGGAGCTGGGTTGGCCTGTGGAGCTGTTCTGGCCATGTCACCTGGGGCAGCCTGGGCTGCTGCCCTGCAGCTCTGCAGAAGTTGCATCCCTTCCTGAATGACCACTGGGTTCCTCAGCCTGGAGAACAATGAGTGCTGGACAAGCAGTCACAGGGAATGAGGAGAAACGAGAGGGACAAAGCAGGAAGCAGCACGGAAATAAATGGAAGGAATTAAGCGTAAGGAAATTCCATGCATCCCAACTATTGTACAGAATTCTGAGGAGTGTGAAGAACATCACTGTTTCTAGGAAAAGGTTAGTGTTTGTTGGCCAAGTTTGTAGTGAGAAAAAAACATCTGCCTTCTACCTGGAAAGTGGGAGTCAGGAGCTCCAGGAAAGTTTTAGGAGGGACTTTCAGTCTCTTTGTCAAATACTTGACCAAAAGATAGAGGGGTGGACACTGCTTGGTTTATCTGCAAAGCTTTTATTGTCTTCCCAACCCCACAGAGCATGCGAGCTGCTGTAACAGAATAGCAGAAGGGAAGCTGCCGAAAATAAAAATAAAAAATATTTTGACAGAGAAAATAAGCTAAAGCAGGTTGAAATGATGAAAAGAGAGCGCTCCAAGAGGAGGTCCTGTGTGTAAGTGGTTTGTTGTTCCAGCAGATTCAGCTTGGGCTTCCTCTGTGTCTGTGGGTTATGTCATTGTTTGGTTTGGTGTTCCTTCAAACCCAGCCAGCTGCAGCCATCCCCAGTGCTCTGCCTCTGTTATCTGCTTTGGGAGATGTACAAAGGACTCGCTCGAGATGTCAGGGGGATGTGATGGAGATGGGGGTTGCTGTATTTTACTAAGAAAGCCTTTTCTGCCTTCTAATGGACCAACTGCGTGTTCACAGTAGGAATTCACTCAGATCTCCAGCCAGTAAAGTAGGAGTTGTTTTTGCTGTCTTTCAGCAGTAGCAGCAAAGAAGCAGAGAAAAACAAACCAAACATGTCACTTACCCTCCATTTGTCCCTTGCATCCAGCCTTTTATTTCCCTTGCTAGTTGCTACTAATCTTATTTTCCTTCCTCCATGCCAATGAAAAACAGAGATCCAAACAATAATGGGGGGGCAGGGAGGATTGGATGCCCTTACATTTATTTTTAAAACATTTTTTAGCCCAGGTGACTTCATTATGTACATCTGAATGCTCCCACATCTGATCCTGATCCACGTGATAGGAAGTGCCTTTGTTGAGAGAAGGATAAGCTGTGGATTTGCACTCCAGGTATTTTGGAGTATCCTGTGCCATGGACAGTATGATACTGAAGCAGACAAGGTGAAACTAGCAGGTCAATAGATATGGACTGTGGCCAGGACATCTCTGAAATGTGGGATTCAATTCATGCCTAAATCACAGTGGTGTTGAGGCAAAGCACTTCAGTTACCCTTTGCTTTATTAAATCAGTGAATCAGGATGACTAGAGATTTGATTTTTCTGATTTTAGGTCTGAAAATGTGCCTTTTTGTTGTTGTTTTGGGTTTTTGCCTTTTTTTTGTTGTTGGGTTTTTTGGTTGGTTTTTTTTTTTTTTCTATCTGTATGTGATTTGGTCTTTAAGGATAAATAACGGAGCATAAGCTCCTAGACATTAATTAAGGTATGTTAGGAGGAGAAATCAGATAACAACACTGGGAAGCCACTTAGAAATGGAAAAGTTGTGATACACTCATGCATGGCAATTTTAAAAGAATTAGAACATGTTCCAACAATCATATCTAAAGTTGGATAACATCAATCTCTCTACCTTTGTCAGGGGAGCTATAGTTGTGTTTTATCACTGATGTTTTTTATTAGCTTTCATGTAGTGAAAAGAAATTTGAAATACTTAACATTTAGAAATCTTGTCCAGTCTTAATTAATAATCCTCCTTGGTGTATTACAGGTTCACGTGGTGTGACTGACTGTTTTGAATAGAAATTTTTTTTTTTCACAAGTTTTTTATTCTGAAGGGCTCCCTGTTCTGTCCATCTGGGAAGAGCTTTTTTTAAAGCCCTGTGTGCTCAGTGTGGCACTGGGTTTGCCCTTCCCAGTGCCACATCTGTAGCCTGGCAGTTTATCCCTGACCCTGCCCTGTCCTGGGCTGCCTTCCTGACAGACTGGAGAGCTGCATCAAACTGGATTAGGCAGGAATTTGTCCTAGCTCTAATTTTATTCAATATTTTCATTAAGGGCTTGAAGGATGCAATAAGGATTGAGGCTTATTAAATTATAGTCCATATCAGGCCTGTCATAGGGTTGAGAGTGCTTGACGGGTCAGGGATGATGAGCAGACAGGAGGAGAGCTCTGTAATGGCCTTCAAAGAAGAAGTTTGATCAAGGCAAGAGCCATGTACTGCACTACAGCTAGTTGTTCTCAGACCTGCTGTTTTATTAATTACATGGTGGCTTTGGGAGGAATAGGAGATTACAAACCCCAAGAGTCAAGTTATTCTGTAGTCAAAGAGAAGAATAAACTTCTAAGCAAGTAAATGGTCCTTCATTCTGGTACTGCCAGGACCTCAGCTGACACATGGTGGGCAGGGCTGTGTCATGTCCTCAGAAGGATGGAGACTTAATTTAAAAAGCAGAGGACAGCAGCAGGTGGGGTCTCTTACAGACAGGTATGGAGGAGTGAGCTTGTTTTGTTGAAGGAAGAAATTCCTGCAAGTGAAAGGTGGCAACAAAGGAAGAGGTGATGAGCTCACCTGGGGCAGATGTGCAGGGAAGAAGGAATAAATTTCAGATGCAGCAGAGAGAGCTGAGATGATCTTTCCTGAGATGAAGTTAGATGCTGTATCTGAGAAGTTTGGAGATGACCATGATCATGGGGCAGGAGGTCATTTATTGAATTGTCATTTATTTTGGAAAAATGGGCCGGGAGCCGTGTCAGAGCAGGGGTTTGGGTGCAGATGATCGTGTCTCAGTGTAGGAGGATGGACTCTGGCTGTGTCACATCCCCTCTGGCCCTGTGACTCAGCTGCTGCGTGACATCTGCGGCTTTAGGTTTGCTCTTGTACAAGGAGCTTATTAACGTACATTTCTGCCATTCCCTGAAAGTCTGTATGTGTTCTCCTTGGTGCCTTAAGCTTTGACACGGGCAGGCAGCTCACAAAGGAGCTGGGCTGTGTTTGAAGAGCTCATTTTCTCGGGGGCTGTAGGTTGTGCTGTACGTGACTGATGAAAGATCTTTCCCAGCACTAAAGCCGGTCACAGCCCCGATAAATCTGGAACAAATTCTGAGAAAGCATGTCATGTTATGACTGGCATATCTGTGAGCATGGAGCCCTGCTTGAGAATTAGGCTCAGGGTTTGCAAAGTGCTAGTGCTGATGTCATTCCCTTGGAATGGAAAGGCTGTTGAAACAGTAAATACTTTCTGTGGCCAGAAGCTAAGTCTTGAGCTGGACCTTTTCCTCTCTTCGAAGGAAAGAATGCAGAACAAACCTAAAATGTGTATTTGCAATGGGAAAATGTTAATTAGTTTAGAGCTTTTAGCTATTTCAAACCATTTACATACACAGCTGCTGTTCATGCAAACATGTAAACTATTGATGGAAACTTCAAACTTACCTTGAACTGACTTCTTTTTCCCCTGTTTTTTAAAGCTGTGCTTGGTGTTTAAAAGTATGGTTGGAAAGGTCTGAAAATTATATTTGTGCTGTACGTGCAGAAAGGAACATAGACACAGGCTAGCAGAAGCACAGAATAAAAGGCTTTAGTTCAGCAAGGCATTACACTGGAACCCTGTTAGCAGCAAACAGCTGCTGAGAAAGTGTTCAGCTTTTAGGGGCATTTACTCCTGGTTGTATCTATAGAGTTTTGTTTATGATTCAAAACTCTGAAAAAAAGAGAGGACTTGATGTGCTCCAGCTCTTTCAGCTGGCTTTTCTGCAATAGAAGATTAGTCTGAAACACTGGATCCAGAGGACCCACAGCCTGGGAATTAGAACCTAAAGCTGGGAGTGCTACAATGCCTCTCAGACAGTGAGATTAGCAGGGTAACTCAGATTTTTTGTACTGTCCCTCAGAGGACCCCATGGAGCAACAAGGAATTCATCCCCACCCCCAGCTTCCTCCTAGGAGGAAGAGTTTTGCTGTGCCAGATGTGGGGAACAGATGGTGAGAGGAAGAGTTAAAATGGGACAGTGACCTGGAGTGTTGGTTGGGCTGTTCCTTGACGTGACTGAGCTCCTGTTCCTGGTGGCAAGGGGGGAAATCAGCTCCTGCCCCAGCCTTTGGGGGTTTGACATACACATTTTCTGTCTTCCTGTCAGATACTCAGTGCTCAGTCAGCTGAGGGAGAGGAAGGGACAAAGATTGAAATGCAAATCAACTGGCTGTTACGCAGGGACAATTAGTCCCAGGTAGGTGAGTCATGCTCAGCCACCCACCACCTTTCCTGAGCAGTTCTTGGTAGTTTTTTTTAACCTGAATCAACTGTTTTACATCAAGACTTGCCCATTTCTTGCTGCTGTTCTTGCCCACTTTTCAATCACTGCATCTGGGATGTCCAGCAGATGCTCCTTGTCCCTAAATGCTCCCTAAATGAGCTAATTTAGAATATAGTCCTTGGTGGCTGCTGAGTGGCAACAGAGAGCCAGGAGGAAAGGCTTTCCAGCAGCTCTGTGTTATCAGATATGCATATCAGATGGTTTCTTTCCTTCCCTATTGTCTTCTGTTTCAGAGGGCTTTCTGCTCTTTGCTGGCTTGGAAGATGTTGAGCTTAATACTCAGAGATTGGCAGGTCAGAGCAACTTCCCTACTGAGGGAGGGATTTGGGACAGGTCTCTCTTCTCCTTAGCTTTGTCTAGCTCAGGAGACTGTGAATAATCATGTTTCTTACAGAAAGGAAGTTAGCCATCCACAGAAGCCTGAGGTTTGTTTTTTTTTTTTTCCTTTAAATGGCTCTTGAAATGGGAAACTAAGTATTCGAAACACTGTAATTCTTGATTACCACTCCAAGGTCCCCTTTCAACCTGTGCAATTCTCTGATGCTATTACAGACATCACTTGTGGATGTTTATTGCTTTCTGCCTTTAGTATTTGCTTTATTTTCCCAGGGCATTATTTGTCATATGTATCCCATTCCCTCTCTCCCTCTCCCCAAAGCCTTTGAAGAAGAATTGTCTTCTTGCACCTCCAGTTTGTCTGTATAAACACTTGGTGACATAAATGTCCATATTGCCCTCCTAAATGTCCACATGTCTGTAATAACCCTGTTCCTCTGTATCTGGTACCCAGAGCCTTCTCTGTGTGAACAAGATGCATAATTGCATCTAAGGCAAAAAATTCCCTGAGTGGGATACTTCAATGAAAAGTGTGATTGAAGTAATTAAATTTTTATTTATTTGCTGGGCATACCCACCTCCCTTAAGTTCTTGGAGTCAATTCCTGTGCCTGGAGCAGTTTGAACTCTCAGCCCTGACCTGCAGAGGGTTGGAGTTACTGTACAAAGCAATCACCTTTCATGGCAGAGGGAAATGAGATTTCTTGGGGCTTCAGGGTTTGTTTTCCCCTCCTGCTCAGTGTGACAGAGCATCCTTGCTAGAAAGCAGAGAGAGGGAAGAAAATGCAGTCCACATGTTTGGGATTTAGGGTTGAGAGTGATTCACGCTCAGCTTCTGGGGGTTGTAATTAGGGGTGACATAATAACCAGAAACTTTTGATAAAATAGTAGCAGCTTTTTTGTTACACTCAGAGCTGCAGAAGCTGCTTCTGATTAACATCCCTTCGAGATAAGCCTGCAGGATCTCCACGCTGTGCAGATCTGCCTCCAGGCTTTTGTGGCACAGTTGAACTTTTTTACTGATGCTGAAAGGAACCCTGCATTCTGAAACACCCCAAATTTTGACATTTTGCTGGTGATTTCACTTGGATCAGCAGCTCAGCCTTTTCCTTAGCCATTTTAGTCCATCTGTGAAATTTTGAAATCAATATTATCATATTCTGGCTCAATCCTGCCAGTTTATGCTCTTTATAATACACAGTGAGGGTTATCTGCTATGGAAAAACAACAATCTTGCTATCCTCAACTTCTCCTGAAATATTATTACTCCTTTCTTTTCCAAGTGGCTGAGACTAAAAGGAATCCAGGAATGTGTGCAGCAGGAGATCTGTCATTCCCAGTCCACACCAAGGTGCATTCTTGTAGGGAGAGATGGGCATTTACACTGGAATTTTGCCATCAGCATTCAGCCAATTCTATTTTTTGGCAGTCGAGCACATGGAATTTTTAAAAAGAAGATCTACTTTTTTTAAAGCAGGTCACAGACAAAAATAAAGACACATTCTTGGGCTACGAGAAGTAGGTCAGGTTTTGGGGGAATCATTAGTGAAAGCTGTTGATCTGATCCCACCTGTTTATTAATGTTTTTTGCTTCCTACGCCAAGTACCTCTGGCTCATTTTGCTTTAGTTGAGATAAGTTCTTCTGCTTTGGTGAGCAAACTTTTTTGCATTAACATTTTTAAAAAGAAAAACCAAAAAAAAAAAAAAAAAAAACCCAGGAAAATATGTTCCTAGTTTTCCATTAGAGAATACTGTAGTGGAAAGTGAGGCCTCTGTGTGCTCTGCTCCAAAAGGAATAAAGCTGCTTTGTGTCACCTCATTACTCTGAGCTGATGTTTCACCTCAAGATTGTTTTGAGGGGGGAGGATGAGGGAAAGGCTGATTCCACTGCTCAGAGGATGGCCTCCTCTGCACAATCATCCCTCTAATTTAGGGGTAGCATTTCTGTAGGTGCCTCTGTGCAGCTGCTGCATCAGGCAGGGAGGATGGATTGCTGCTGCTCCGACTCTGGAATTTGCCTGGCATCACTTCACTGCCTCCAGGTGGAAAGTGGCTGTAGAGGAGCTTTGGGCATTGCCCAGTTCAAGGCCAGGTGGTGCAGGGTGTGTGCTGGGGCTCAGGGCAGCTCCTGTGTGGCTCCCCTGGGTTTTCTGGACACTTGTCCTCTCCAGAGCCCTGGGGACAGGGGACAGCCCAGTCTGCAGCTGCTGGAGTGAGGGGGCTTTGGGGAACAAACCAGAGCTAGCTTCAGCAGGAACTCCTGGGCTTCCTTCACAGCTGGGTTCTGCAGACAGCACCCTGGTTTTACTCTCTGAATGCAGGTCACAGTTGATAGCACTGTTTGTGGAGGACACCTCTACAAATAGTCTCAGATTTCTGAATATCTGCAATTACTGGAAGTTTCATTCCCTCCTCCTTTTTAAACGTTTGTTGTACTATTAATCCATGTATTTGCATGCCTTAAATTCACAAGGCTAAACTTGATACTCATGTTGTAATGTCTGTTTGTCTCCCTCCCTTATTTTTATTTATGTAACTGAATTTTAAAAAAAATTTTGGTAATTTATTTCTCTTCCTCTTTCCACATTCTCTTTTACAGAATTTGATTCAGAAACAAAAAGGGTTCAAGACATTCTTTCTGGAATGGAGAAACCACAGGTAAGTGATCCCAAATTGCCACACAAAAGTACAATAGCAAATGTGAAAAGTAGATTGTGTCACAACATGCTGGTGATTTCACAGGGGAGCACCTCTGATTTTTTCCTTTAGCAGATTGCTGCCACTAACTCATTTTACTGGGATATGAATCTGCAGGATCTTTTGTGCTCATGGGTGTTTGAGGGCTCTGCCCACTCCAGGAATTGCACCAGTTGTCTGCTTCCAGAGGACAATTCCCAGTACTCACACTGTAATGGGGAGCTCAATGCACTGGGGTAACTTGCATAGCTCTTACCCCCCATTTTGGGTTTAATTTGTCATGAGCAATTTATGTCTTTAATCATGATTAAATTAAGCTAATTCTATTATTCAATGGCAAATTGCTATAGTCTGTGTTTGTCTGAGCCATAAAAGCCTGTAAATTATGATGGAATTGAATCACCCTGTTAATAACCCTAATGCTGAGTGTGACTGCAGTCAGGTGAGGTTATTAATAAATCTGGTTGTAAGCCCTTGTCTAGTTTGGTGTGTCAGATAAAAGCCAGAGGAGCACTGTGGGTCTGAATGAATGGTCAAGCCAGCCCTGGGAGAAGCAGCCATGGGGCAGAGGGAGGCAGAAATCCCAAAGCACAGCCCATCTCCTGTGCTCTCCAGAGCCTTTCTCTGTCCAGCTGGAGAGATAGGGCACAAATGAGCAAATAAATAAAAAGTACTGGTGGAAAGCTCATGGGAAGACTTGGTTCAGCTGATGGAGGCTGACCCAGAGCCATTCTGCAGTGGGAGCCTGGGCTGCAGAGTGGCAGAGCTCAGGGAGAGCCAGGCTGAGGTTTTGGACTCTCTTGAGGTGGATGCTTTCGTCCTGAATAAATACAAAAGGTGTTGGTGTTCAGTTGCTCCATCAGTAGGTGCTGGTGTCCTGGAATGGGCTGGAGCTGGTTCTAAGCCACAAGCTAAGCCAGGCCTGCAGAGATGACAAACCAGCCTGAGCTCTGTCCACAAGGAGGAAGACACTTCACTGGGTGTGGAAACAAGTGACAATACTGAGCTGAAGAGTTCCAGGGTGCTCAGGAGGGAAGAAAGTGCACTCAGCACAGAGCTGGTGTACAGGGGGAGCCAGTGTCAGTATTTTTGTATCAAGGACCACCTGAGTGTTACTCATTTGGTCAGTAGCCACAACCAGGTGCTTTACAAAAATCCAGAGAGCTGACAAGAAAAATGTGCTGTTTCATACTTTTATCCTTAGAAGTAGGGAGTGAAGCTATTAGAGCAATTTGCAGGATTCTGAGATCTGGACAATTAAATTTATGGTAACCAGAGCCTTTAAAGCAGAAGTGAACAAAAAAAAAAGAAAAATAGACAAAAATAATTTTCCTTTAATCATGCCAAAATTGGGATTAAAAAAAAATCCAAACCATGGCAAATGCTGGTTCAATAATAATGACATTTACTGAGGTGAAGTTGGAGATTATCTATTATTCTCTCTCTGTAACTTTGACATTTTTGAGTAATTAAACTCACAGGACTCTCACAAATCATGAATTGCTGTGAATGGTTCTGTGTGTGTATAGTCAATATTACATCTGATAGAAATATATCATATTATACAGAAATAGTCATCTTGGTTATGTTTCTTGGCAAATCTTATGCATATACAAGTGAAAAATAAAACAATGTAAAGGAAAAGAGCACTGTGGTGAGTCAGTGACATGAGGGTGATGCTGTGTCTGCAGCACATGGATTTGGTTTGTCCAGGTGGGCAGCTCTCTCCATCCATGGGAGGATGAATCCCTCCAAAGGGTTTAGCCTGGTGAGCAGCTCCTGCAGGAGAGCTGTCACTGGGTGGTGTCTGGATCATACAGGTACCTCTCTGAGTACAAAATATGCACAATTTTAAAATTACTACTTCATGAAAGGTCTTTTTTTCAATAATAGATATTGTTACCTGTTTGAGAGGTGTGCAGCCAAGCTGTAAATTTAATCAGAGCTTTGTCCCTTTAACAGCCAGAATTTTAAAAAGCACCTTTTGCTTTCAATCCCCCATGTTTTTTTTGCCAGCTGAAATATGTTTTTAATTCGCGTTATCACAGACAAAGGAATCATTCTCTGAAACAAATACCTTGGTGAGGGGAGGGAAACTTGACTCTGGGTTTGTGAAATGGCTGCATCTGACAGCCAAGGGGCTCAGGGGGACATCCCCCCGTGGGGAATCACCAGGGCTCTGTCAAACCCCAGCTCAAACATCAGCCTGGCCTTCCAAAAAGCATCCTGCTCCTGCTGGCTCTCTCTGCAGCGAAACTCATATTTAATCACTGGGGTTTTTGCCTAAAATTGCAGGATTAGAGCCATAATTTAAAAGCAGAATCTCAACCCAGTAATAAGTGTGAATTCATTTGACCCCCAAGCCTTTCAAGCCGTGCCCTCGAGGGAGTAAATGAATGTTGCTTGCAGTGTAGTTCTCACACACACAATGAGCCCCCGAACCACACGATGCCTGTGAATGCTAACCCGGAATTTGAAAGATAATGAAAGTTGTACAGAAACATTTTTCATTACCTGAAAGACGGGAAGGGCCGATACTCATCAGTCTTGTAACCCTTATTGAAGTGGTGCAGGAGTTGGATTCTTTCCCAGGGGCTTTTATGGAATAATTATTTACACCACCGAGTTTTGATAGAGCAGAAAGGAGGCATTTACTGTGTAAACTGAGAAGTTTTCAGAAACTAATTAACTCTGCTTTTCACCAGACGTACAGAACTCCTTGTGGGAGAATCTTTTGTTAGGTCTCAGCTAAAAGGCCAAGCCAGCCCTCTTCAAAGCAAGCACAGTGATTTTGGGGACAGATGAGACAGGCTGGGGGAACTCAGAGCCACCACGAAGGTTTACCTGCCCAGCCTGGGAAGAGATGCTCTGGCTGCTTATGTTTTGTCAGATGGAATTAGTGCACTGTTATAATGAGCTGGTTATAAATGATGGTGAAGTATTTCTGCCTGCAAGTTCTGAAGGGCCATTAAGCCCACCATCGTGGTGGTAGCTGGGCTGCTCCTTCCAGCCTGGAGAGGGCTGGTGCAGGTCTGTACCTTTGCAAAGGTGTTTGTGTAAGTTAGAAAAGTTGGAGGCAAAGACACTGAACTGTTTTACAAGTACCTGCTTGTTATTCTCAATATATCAAAACCCCATTTATTTAACTTAGCTTTTTTCACAGCAAAGTTAGTGCTTCCAGCTGCAGGTAGGAGTTCCTTGGTAAACTAAGTGGTGGCTTTGGCCATGAAAGGAGGTTTTGGCAGGTGACTGTGATATGGTATCAGCCTGTTGGTCAGGGAGCAGCAGATAGGTTTATCTCCAGCCACACAACTAAATCCATTCCCAGCTGACATGCACAGCCCAGAGAGGGAGTAGATTTGTCTTTTCTGACTTAGCTTGCAGACAGTGACCCCTCACTTGCTTTCCCGCACTTGCTGTGTGTGCTCAGTGCAGCTAAGACTGGTATTTAACCATTTCTGGTGTTTATTTTTAAACCTGCAGCAGCAGTTGCTGTGTACCTACGAGCTCCAAGGCAGCCAGCAGCAGCTCTGGGTGCTCCTTCCCTCTGAAATTAATGCTGCAGCAGCTTAGCAACTGGGTTTGGACTTTCATCCTCTGCTGGCTTCAGAATAATAGTCTGACAGTTTCTAGCAGTTAGCCCACAAGATACTTTCTCTTATTTTAAGAAACCCAAGACCTAACTTTTTACAGATTGCTGAAGTTCGTGGAGGGCCAGAGTTTCGCCGTATGTGGAATATATACGTGTGTCCTTGGGAGTAGTCATAGAGAAAAACATTTCAATAGAACATTGGCAGCATGTCGTGCCTCCAGCTCCAAGTCTGTCTGAATTTATGAAAAACAATTATGCAAGCATATTTCCATAATAAAAGGAACTGCATGTTGATGGGCTGAGCTGGCATAGTAGTAATGTCTGTGAAAAAACCCTAAAATCTATTTGGATCTTGTTAATCAGCTTTTTGATCAAAATATTATTTTAAATGTAGGTTTTTAGCTCTTACGTATCTCCGCTCCAATTTCATTTACATATGTGTGTATACATACACGTGTTTATCTCAAAAAAATTAACTTATTTTTCTTATTTGAATAATTCAAGATTCTTATAAAGTAACTTATCCAGTATCAGGGTTAACTGCTCCAAGATTTTAAAATAAACACTGATTTCATAGCATCAGAAAAATACGATAAGAAAATGCCATGAAAGCAAGAAATGCCATGAAAATTCATAAAACAATTTGCACACGTTTTTTACAGAGAAAGCTTGATGCTGCTTAAGCCTTCTTGCCTCAAAACTTATTTTTCACATTAGCTTGAACAAAGGTTTTCTTATTTTGGCAAGACTTAAATGTGCTGCTATAAATTAAAATCTCTAACTTTTGAGATCACGGCGTTTATGATGAGACATTTCATGGTGTCACCTACTTGTCAGGCTGTTAAAAATGGATTTATGACTTGCTCAGAAAGAATCTGGTTGATATATGGGTATCAGACACAACAGTTGCAGTGCTCATCAGCTGGAAGCAATGTGTTTGCTCATGAGAAGGTAAATATTCTCCATTATATAAAGACACCCAGAAGCTGGATTTGTAAACAAGCAGTCCCTGAAAGCTGGTGGCTGATACTTCATTCCCAAGTAATTTGTGGGTAAGGGGTTTCACTTGTCTCAACATAAGTTTGGAAATGTGTAACTGAGCACCTGCAGCATTCATGTTACACCTTCTGAAATAACAACATCTTGTTCTTTGTGTTGCAAAAATCTGTCAAAATTACAGATGCAGTGAAATTTGTTGCATAGGAAAAATAAAGAATATAAACCCTCAGTCTTTAATTCCTCCATATGGAGGATAACTAAAATAATATTCTTTGTATATTCACAACAGTTAAGAGGGAAAAACACCATTATTTTCATGATGAAAAGTGGAGAGTTGGTGGCAGAGCATTTGAGGCTCTGAAGGCTTTGGAGACTTTGAGGCTTCCTGGGATATTTCAGCAGGCTAGTGTGAAAATGTGCTGCCTTTCCCAGATAACCAGTGCAGCTATTGCTTTTTGTTTATTTTTCTTCTGAGACAGTGGCAGGGGGGATTTTTTATTCTTCTTTCTTGGCCTGATAACAAAGGCTGCTCTCTGGTAAGCTGCTGCTGGCTGTGTGCAGCTGATCTGCCATTGGCTCTCCTGGTCAGCAAGGTGATGCTGGTTCTGCAAGCTGCATGAACCTGGCTCTCCAGAAGAATACAGTGGCACTGGTGGGGTAATAAAATTGTTTTGGTGCAGGAGTTTGAGGTACTTTTTCCATGTTTTATTAAAAACAATTCCTTACCCCTCTACCATTGGGGCTGTTGCACCCAGTGGTGACTGCAGATCACACACAGTCCTTCTGTCAAGGCACAAAGTGATTGATTTGCAATGTAGTTTTTAATTTGACATCTACTATGATTTTCCCTTGTGCTTTTGAGCCAGCATAAATTTTCAGGTTGAATTGGGTTTTTCTACTTATTGCTGTTGAGTTATTGGGGTTTCAAGTGGCAAGAAGGAACAGAATGACTGAAAAAGCCATTAGAGTTTAATTTAAAAAGCTCCCCAACCAAAACTTCAGAAAAATAATTGTGGATAAAACAATCTATAGTTTAAAGTCTTTGTTCCACTTAGTTCCAGGTCTCATTTGGGGCTGGCCACAGCAGCAGGTACCTGCAGAGGCATCCTTTGCTGGATGCTCAGACAGTGACGAGCCACTTCCCTGCAGGGGAACCTCCCTCTGTATTCCTCATCTGTCAGAGATCACTTTTTGCCATGAAATCTGTGTTTTTATTTGTGTTGTTGATCATTTCTGACCCTTTACTTTTCAACCCTAGCTCGGAAATTTCCATTTTGCAGGAAATTGATTGTGAAGATGCAAGAAAAAGCGAATGCTTACAGAACAGTGTTTTTTCCTCAGATTTCAGATTAACTGATGGTTCTTTTATAGGTTACAAATATTCAAGCAAGAACAGTTTTGCTTTCCTGGTCACCTCCCACTGGCCTTCTCAATGCAGATAGACACAACAACGGTTTGCCTTACACCTGTACCTACGAGGTTGCCTTATCAGATAAAGGGAGGGATGGAAAATACAAGGTCATTTACAGGTAAAAACCAGCATTTTTACACTTTTTGTTTCATTAGGAGTAAATACTCTGAGCTTTTCAGGGTGTATCCTGGCATGGCCATCAGTCACAGAAGGAAGGCTCATGTTTCCTCACCAGAGGAGCTTGCAGGGATCTGGTGGAATGCATGTCACAAGGTCCCTAATTGCCACCCCATCCCACCTCCCTGGCCCGTGGCACATCCTGCCTGCAATGCCATCATTCCCATTGCCAGTGAAAAGGTTACTTTTTCTTTTATGCTAAATGTCAGAACCTTTCGTGTACACCATGCAGGCAGGAGAGCTGCCTTCCTAATGGGCTAATTTTGTGTGGACTTGCAGAATTTAGAACAGTAAAATCTTGTTATTTCAGCTAACGAGAAAAATGTGAGGGCTTTGTTGCTTTGTGGTGCCTTAGATGAGCAGAGGAGGCAGTGGAGCAGTCAGTAGGTTACAGAGGCTCCCCAGAAGAACCCGAATGCTTGGCTCTTAGCAGGCTTCAGTAAAAATTCTGAGGGATTTCTCTGTGTCTCCTTGCAGTGATCCTCTGAGCTCATTCTGTGATCAAGTACATATGGTGTTATGCCTTTCTTTTTCCCCACTAATGACGTCTAGGAAAGAGAATTTGGAGATGTGACCTTGGCTATTGTGAAATAGCTAATCCTTCCCAAGTCTCATTAAATAAAGTCCAGGTGATAGAGCATTTAAGGAATTACCTCTTGAGACCAAGCCATCCCCTTTCTTAAGATGTCCCGTGAATTAGGGTATTCCTCTTGGTATGCTGAAGGCAGCTCTTGGATAGTACAAAAAGGGTGTATTAACCAGGGAAAGGCTGCCTGATTTTACTCTTTTTTTTCTGGCATTTACAGCAGCTGTTTGTGAGCCAATGTGAGCATCTCCATAGTCAAGTGTGTGCTGCTGAGCTTTTAAAGTGGGAAGGACACTTTCTAGTACTCCTTGTGCTTGATGGCTGCACATTCTCCCCTGGTTATGAAATGTTGTGCATCTGTTTTAAAGCTGCTGGTGGTGATGTGTCTCCTGCTGCTGGCCAGAGTGCAGCCTTTAGCTTGATGTGGTATGTTCCATCCCGAGCAGCAGTAATTGTTATTACTACAGGCAAAAGAGAGTCTGCAATATGTTGAATACATTGTCTTTGGGAGGAGGTGCACTTATTTCAGAGGGGGAAAAACTGGATTTGCAGAGCATTGTATTATATGAAATAAAAACTAGAAGGCTTGCTGGTGGATTCCTGGCGACCCAGCAGGCATGTGCTTTCTGGTGGATTTTGTTCTGTTGATTTTCAGACATCTCCCTGTATTTGTCCAGCTAGCTATGAAATATTTCTTTATGCTAAATTGAGAGCTTTTTTCTTTCCCATATTTTAATAAAATCATGAATAAGCCAAGCTCTTACATGAGATGGCTATTACTTATTAAGCACTGACCCGTACCTTAATCTTCACAGATTTGGCAACACATGACTGAGCCCAGTGTTCATTTACCAGCAAACAAGCCAGAAGGAAAAAGAATAGCCCTAACTATGTTGGCTGCTTTTGAAATTAATAGATTGTGTGCTGGTTATTTCTTAAAATGTCCAAACCACTTTGCTTTAAGTTTTCATGGTATTGAAAGAGAGCTGGGTCCAGCTGTTTGGGTGTTAATTAAATGTCTCCTTGCTGTGGTCCTCACAGGGAGTGTGGTTCTGGAGGAGGGAGCAATAAGTGAAACAGTTGTGCAAGAAACTCTGCTTCTTCCTCTGAAGTTCAGTGGGTCACTGTGTGTGAAGTATTTTGAATAAGGAATATGCAGAAACTACAACAATAATGTTTGGGTTTTGCTCTTTTCTGCTTTGGGAGGGTTGAAAACCACAATGAGCTTTATACAAATATCAGCAAAATATTTGGTAGCATTGAAATGAACTCATATATTTAGTTTATTGAATAAATTGGTGTGATAAATTCTTTTCTTCCATGCATATGGAGCTTTATGAAGTTTTCAGGAAACATGAAGTGTGTTGACAAATTATCGGTATATGGTTTGCTACTGTTTCTCTTTGGAAGGATTCTTTTTCTTCTTTCAAATTATATCACTAGAAAATCACTGGCTGTGCTGAGTGTGATACTGCTTTTCATAATTTATTGATTGGTTTGGTTTGGATTTCTTTCCTACAGTGGAGAAGAATTAGAATATCACCTGAAGGACCTTAGGCCAGCAACAGATTATCATGTCAGGTGAGTTAGCATGATTTGAATGTCACTTAAATATAAACCCTTAAATTATATGAGAATAAATATGAAAGACTTTGAAGTAAATATACAGTGTAATTCAACAATTTCATTGTCACCTCTGTAGTTGTGTTTTTCAGGGGTTTCTAAATATTTTATCATAGATTTTATCTTGGACTATGAGAGTACTTTTTGAACAGTATCTTTTGTTGTGTTGTTGTCATTGCTGTAGTAAGAGACAAAAATAAATATAGGATCTGTATTTCTGTACCTGGAAGTGCTTATGTATGAAAGTAGGATATCTGAGGTAATTTTAAAATTTGACTCAGGCAACTGGTGTTTCTTCAGTTCCTGTAAGATGAACACTGGAGGTACTCCACACTTTTTTCATGAGTAGGCCATGCTTTGGGAAGTAAAGCTGCTGCATACAAATCCATCTGACCATAGACACTTCAGCATTTATTCCAAGAAAAAAATGGATTCTCACTGAACTGTGTTGATGTTTTCATATTTCTCTTTGATTCTGAAGATGTGTTTTACACATTTATTAACTATTAACACATTCTAGTTTTGTTCTCTGATGGTTTTAACACTGTGTTACCTGCTTGTGTTGCTTTTTTTAAAAGACTTTATGAACCAAGGCTTTGAATTTACATCCTGTTCATTTACCCTCAATATCCTTTAAAAAAAAATCCTTTCACTCTTGTCTATTGTTCCCTTCTGTTTTTCCAGACAAGTGCTAGGCACAGAGTTTCACATCAAGGTTGCTCCTGTTTGTAAAGCTTTAAAGAACAAACACCTTACTTCTGAGCTCTAAAAAAACCCCAAAAAAACAAAACCCAACATCAAAATGTGTCCATCTATCTCTATGCTACTGTAGATTTATTTATATTTTTAAGGATTGTTTCTAGAGGAGCCCTAAAATGAACTTCTCAAGTAGAAGCACAAGACCAGAAGGAGCCTGTCATAAATAAGAAAAAGTTGCAGCTCCTGAATGGGGCAGGAGGCTTGGCCTTAGCAGCAAAGGAATGGTAACAAGGAGAATGTTGTAAAACACTACTGAGCTTCCTTCTGAGCATTGAACATCTCTTTTGAAGCCAAATTCATACACCAGAGAGGTCACCATGCGCAGCTGGGCTGAGGTCTCAGTCATTTTTAGGGGTGTTGTGGGTATTTGCCCCAGGTCCTGGCTGACTTCTTCCTCCCTGCCTACAGTTCCCTCCACCTTCTTGCAGGTTTGCCAAAGTACAGGTTGGTTAGAGAAGTTAGCAATAACTTCTGTTTAAAAAGGAGTGACTAAACACAGAAGTCAGACTTGGAAAGCAGCAGTGTTTGTAGTGGAGCGAGCTGTCACTGAAACAGTGGCTGTTTGCTTTCCACCATAGTTTTGGGGTTATTTTTTTCTTTCACTGAACTGCATTATGTATTAATGCCTGTGAAGAAATAAATCAGTTGAGTAAAGGAATTTATGGGGCCAGCAGTTACTGGGCAGATTGCCTTGGGTCTCCTTGACCTTGGCAGCATCTCTCAGGGCTTTGTCTCTGCTGGACAAGGTGCTCGTGCTCCTCACTGCCCTGCTGGGCCCTGGCACAACCTGGAGCAGCCTGGATTGCTCTGAGCCACCTCCTGCTTCCCTCCAGGTGTATTGTTGTGGTGCCCTCACTATGCTCAGGGTTTCAGTGGCTTGCAGGAGATGCCCCTTGAGCTCGTTTTCACACTGATTTATTTCCCTTGTGGTGTGTGTTGGATGCTGGGCCACGCTCATTTCCAGCACACACATGTGCCACTTGCCAGATGCAGACTCAGTTAGTTAATTGCATTTCTTGTTGTTCCTGCCTGCTAACAGGTGATGTGTAAAGCAGCACTAGATCTCGCCTACCTCCCCCAGAAGGTTTGATTCTATGTAGGTGGTCATTGTGCAAAAATTACTCTTATCTACTGAAAACAAATTAAGAAATTGCCCTTTCTTTAGCTCTGCATTCAAGCGCACAATAGCTACAGCCAACTCAGAGGTCATTGTCTGGTCATGGCCTGAACTTTTCTTTGAGTAGAAGACTCCCAATTTGCACTTTCTTTTGCTGCATGGAAAATGTGAAGGGGAAGAATAACATCATTACTTTTTCAGAGAAAAGCACCTTGTGAGGAAGTGCTCAACTACATCCCGTTTGCTTTCCCGTATTATTTGTTATTGCATGTGCTATGCTGACATACAGAGGATTTGGCTGAAATCAAATTTGAAGATTTTTAGTTTATCACAGCAGTGTTGCTGGCCTGTGTTAGTTCTGGTCCATGGAGGCCCACTAATTGTTGATGCCTGAGTTATGTAGAACAATGTACCCATGGGAGGAGACCAGCAGATAGCTGCACTCAACATGGTACACGTGGATCAAGTGTAGACCAGGCATTAAAGCTGATACCTTTTTCTCTGTTGCATTTCAAGGAGGATTTTACCACAGTGTGTGGAAGCCTGGCAACAGGCAAGGAAATACTGGTGGAAAGAACAGATAATGAAGATAACTCAGTGGGAATATTTGCACAAAACACTCTTCCTCTCCTGCTGTAATTCTGTTGCATTCTTGTATAAGTGAAGTAAAGCTGGGATTGCACTGGGCTGTGATAAGTCTGTCACTAGTGAATGGTGTTGGGGGTGCTTTGGTGGTCAGTGCCACTGTACCTGTCAGCACATTTGTAACCCATTTCAACATTGTTCCAGGGTATGTGCAGCGTACAACTCAGTCAAAGGATCCTGCTCAGAGCCAGTAAGCTTCACCACTCCGAGCTCAGCACCAGAGAGTCCCTTCCCACCCAAAACTTCACACAGGACCAAAAGCTCCTTAACCTTACAGTGGAAGGTAGGTAACACTTGGTTCAGGCAAAGCAAGGGGAAAGTACTGACAGTGAGCATAAACGTTGGAAATGATTGAAAACTGAGACAGTCATTTTGCTGTAAGGGACTTGAACTTGCTCTACTCTGACAAATCCCTTCCTGTGCACCGACTTGACTTTTAAAATGTATGTGTTTCATTATGTCCAGCTTCTTCCCAGCATTTGTTAAGAGGTTGCCAAGCCATGTGCAAAGCTTTGGTTTCACTTGGAACTGTACTCATTTGCCTGGGGGAGGTGAAGCCGTTTTCTGTTACTCCCCAAATCACTTTTTGTTTATTTTTGTTCGTAGGCACCCATTGATAATGGTTCAAAAATCACCAGCTACCTTCTGGAGTGGGATGAGGTAAGTAGTAGCTAGTTGAAATAAATACACAAATAAATGGCACTCAGACTTTACAAGGATTTGCTGAGTAAAGAAAAGTAATTAAATACAGGAGAAAGTAGAAATGGGAAAATGAAATCCTGATGGCATTAGGTAAAGAGTTGGAAAGGTGAAAGAGGCAGTGGGGGGAAAACTTTCCATTCAGTGTATTTTATATAGGCCTGTGATGTCCTGTTTCTGTACCCTTGAAATCTTTTATCATTCATTTGGTGTACTTTATTTGTTAATTAGCATTACTTACTATTTAATTACTTGTGATGTATCTTACAGCTCTGTTCATGATCTCTTTCTTTTGCTGCTGAGTGCAGAATAAACACTTGTTCCTGCCTTAGAGGAGAAGAGGCATGATCTTGCAGAGAATGTACTCAGAATCAAAATGAGTGTCCTTTTGGACAATTAGCCCCCTTCCAGACACAAAAGGAGATCAGTTTTCTCCTAAATATCTTCTGTGGTTAGTGAGCACTGTTTGGAGAATGCCCTGACAGATGATGTGCAGGATTTGTTGGGGGTGTGTTCTTGTGGGTCCTCCCTCTGTCCCCTTATTTCTGCCCCCTTTCCTTTGTACAAGCCATATTTCTGCAGAAAGCATGAGTCAGGGAGCATTATCTCTGAAGGAAAATAATAAATACTGGGTGACAGAAAGGGCTTGGACAACATGTAAATAAAAGTCATGAGCTGGGAAGTGAAGGGTGTGAAAGGATGTTTGGTTGTAAAGTCTGAGAAACATCTCTTGAGGTCTTTTGTAGTCTAAAAATATTCTAAAGGGAGTATTTTGTTGTGAATAGTTTTCCACCATGGCATTAGTAACACATTCCCTGCTCGTTCTGCTGCATGTTGTGTGTTTGGAGCAGAACTCACTGTGCAGGCATTTGTTGTGTGCACTGTCACAGCTCGTGGGGTCTGCATGATGGGAAACCCTGAGAACCTGAGCTAAAGTTGAGCAATAACTTCAGAATGACTTACTGTCCCTCTGCACATAATGGAAAGCCAAAGGTTGTCACTGAAAAAGGGGTGTGAAGTCTGGGAAAGGAGATAAGGAGAGATTTCTCCAAAAGCTTGGGCCAGGATGGTCCTGTTAGACCTGTGACACCTTGATTGTGCACTTGTGATTTCTTCCAAAGCTTCCAGTAACTTGGAGCTGAAGGAACAGAGCAGCACAGAGCAGTGGAAACACAGATGATTCCAGCCTGCCAAGGAAAGGGAAGCAACAGAAGGTCCTGTCAGAAGGACCATCAGCAGATAATTAATACAGTGCAAATACTGTAATGTGAATTTTGACTACATGGAGCATAGGCATACTTTTGGATATCTATAGGGCAATCCTAAAATCCTTCTGTCCTTCAAACTCTTTAGTAAGAGTTTTGTTGTCAGAAAGAATGCTTGTGACACTCATTTTTCACAGAGCAAAAGCAGTTTGGTTGAGGGTAGTTCAGCTACTAATGGGAAAAAATTGAGGCATCCAGATTCCCTTAGTCTACCTGTTTTAATTATCTTGTTTTTTCAGTAATAGCCCTGAAATCTGAGATTGTAATGGATAGCTAGCCAGCACAGATGGAAGAATAATGGCCCTGCACAAATTAATTTGGTGCATCTCCAATGGTTTGACAGGACTCCTGGCTGTCAGGTTCTGAGACAGATAATGCCACAGGTGTAGCTTCTCTAAAAAATTTTTAGAAAAATAAGAGATAAGAGATTTCTGTCTCTTATCTCTCTGATAAGAGACAGAAATGCAACTTTAAGCCGCTGAAATTAAAGCCTGCTATTAAAGCTTGTGGAAGGAAAAGTCTGATGATGCAGGCTGGGTGTGCAGGAGCCTCATCACCTGCAGTGGTGGGCTGGCAGGCTGCTGCAGTCACTTTTCCATGTGCCATGGCAGGCTGTGCCTCTGAGGTGAAGTGCACTCAGCTGCTGGAATTCTGGCACCCAGGTACAAAAGGGAATTCACTTGCAGTGCCCTGCAGCCCCGAGCTTGGTTCTGTAAACTCCACATCAGCAAAAGCACTGCAGTCTCCACAAGGCCACACTGTGTCCTGGTGAAATCAAGGAATACATACATCAAGGCACAGGGGAGGGCTTGCCAGGCAGCAGTGAGCACGCTGCCAGATCTCAGCTAGAGCAGCATTCATTAGCTGTGAGGCACAGGGTGAAATACAAACACGGGAAAATCAGCCATCAGAAGGAAATTAAATCGCGGCTGCGAAGCAGAGAGGGCTTCGCAGGAGCAGAGAGCAAGAAATCTGTCAGATGATAAAGGTGGAAAAACACCCTAAAGTGGCAGCCTGCCTAGGAAGTTGAGCCCCTTGCTAGGAAAGAATGGTGTGGAGAGCCCTCACCACACTCATGGCACACAGGTCTCGTGCAAAGGCTGCAGCTCAGACTGGAAACAAAGCTGGCATCGGGCACGGGAGGTGTGGAGAGGGCTGGAGGCATCCAGGCAAACACTCCAGCTGTGTCCCAGTCACACCAGTGTGTTCTCCAGCTCAAGCAGAGTTACCCCTCCAAAGGAGGGGCTCCTGGCTGGGGGGGGGTGGGTCAGAGATGTCTGTCTGTCTGTCTGTAGGACAGCCCAGATCTCAGAGTGTGCCAGATGCTCGGCAGTATCTCACCTGGTTCCTCCTGTTTTTGTGGGGCAGAGGTGCAGTTTGTAGCATCCAAAGTGCCTCCAGGAGTGTGGGTGGCATCACTTGTGTGTGCAGAAAATGAACTGTGGCTGTAAAGCAGCAGCAGAAGCATTAGGTGAGGTGGGAAATTCTAGAAGATTATACTGCTTAATAGTTACTGTGCCACCCTACCCAGCTGCTGCTTCAGTTTAGTTCTGAGGTTTGGGGTTTTTCCTGACCTGCAGACTCTGAAAGGTCATTAGTACATACAGATATTTCAGTTATCCTACATTTTTCTATCCCAGTTTGGATTAAATGGTTTGTAATGCAACTGGTGCTACATGCTTAGTTAAAGAATACAAATGCTTTCCCTGTACTGATCCAAGTCTTTGAATTAGAGTTGTCATACCTTGCTAATAAACTGTTATCTCTTAAAATGCCTGAAGAACTATGAAGGAAACTCAATTTTTTAATAGGAGAGTAAAAAATCAGTTCAGCAAATGGTCACTCAGATACACTGGATGTACCCTAGGAAAACTTCCACTGACTCTAAAGAACTAAGGATCAGCCCCTGTCTCAGGTATTCTGGATTTTGTTGGGATTGGAACATGCTTGCACCACAGGTGCATTAGTTGTCTGGCAATAAAACCAGTTCAAATTAGTAATTAAGGAAAACTTCACCTTTTGACTCTTTTGCTGTGAACTTTGAAATTAAAAACCCGAACTAATCAATTGATGACTTGATGCCAGGATTGATTATTCAGGGTAAGCAAAAAGCTAATCGGGGAAAAAATAGCATTAAAAATATACCACACATAAAACATGACTGTAAAGGAGGTGATGCTTTCCCTGATGCCAGCATTCATCAAAATCACTAAACTGTAACTGCACTGAAAAATGCTGCTGGCACTGCTGTAAGAACCAGGCCTTTGTTACTAATTAGATGTGAAATGCTTGTTGTGTGATTAAGTGGTAGTAAATAAATGTTTCTCTTGTGTATATGGATAGCCAGAGTATCCTATTCATTCTCGATGGGAAAGGGCAGCAATGTTCCTGAGCCACAGACAAGGACATCCCTCTCATGCAGTCTGTGTCTCTGTTCCTTGTAGAGCTCAAAGCAGCTTTAATTCTTACCCAGTAAGCAGCTCATTTTAATTTACTCCAGAGAGAGACTGATACAATACCACACTATTTAATGATTTGATGATAGATAGTTAATAATGAAGTTTACATAGAAATAAATTGGGATAATTTTGTTCTGCCACTAAGTTTTAAATTCCTGGAGGTAGCAGAGATGTGCTTGTTTATACCAGCTGATAATCTGAGCCAGGCATCTCAGTGGTGATCCACCAGAGTTGGGTACAGGGAGCTCCACGTTTGTGTTTGTTCACTTACCTGCCCTGTGAGTTTGTTCTGTGGCTGTGCCACTCTTGTGAGACGTGCAGGAGGAGAGCCTTGCATAAAATTGGGG
This sequence comes from Passer domesticus, assembly GCF_036417665.1. Lineage (NCBI taxonomy): Eukaryota > Metazoa > Chordata > Aves > Passeriformes > Passeridae > Passer > Passer domesticus. Next base: position 4,587,814 of record NC_087484.1, read on the forward strand.
TTTTGTGCATAATTTAGGGATGTTTTGTAGGTCCTTTTCTGCCTTCTGAGTGTTTGTGTGTAGAGAAAACTCAGTAACTTGCATAACTGGCACAGTAAATGCTCTGCAGAGATCTGAGGGTGTGTTGCACTAATTGTTGACAGTTTGCTCCACAGCTCTGTGTCAGACTGAATTTCAGGCTGTTCCTTTTTGTTGCCAGCACGACCCAAACCCAGAAGGCAGTGCTGGTGTGGCCACAGCAGATGTCAGCCCTGCATCCTGCTCCCAGATGTGGTGCTGAGCTGTGCTTCAGTCGTGTGCAGGCTGTGCTCCCTTCCTGCCCTGCTGTACCTGCAGCAGCCCCTTCCTCCTCTTGTGTTTATTTACTGCTGGGTCTGCTGCAGGGAGCTCAGTCAAAAAAAACCATTTCAAATCCCTTCTTCAGTAAATACACTCTCCAAAGAAAATCAAGCAGCCTGTGCTGAGTGAGTGTGCAGCTTGAAATATTGCAGAAATAGCGGGCAGAGCTCTGAATTGTGTTTAAAGGCTGTGCTGGAGCATTGTGCAATGCAGGATGGATTTGTGGAGCTGAATTGTCCTTGTTTCACACAGGGTGCTGATGGTCCTTCACAGGGTGGGCTGTCCTGGAGGAGAAAAGGGAACCCAGGCTGGAGGAGGCAGGAGAAGACTTCCCCAGGCTGGGGAAATCAGACAGCGCTCTCCCTCTGCAATCTGGGGATTACAAATCCTCGCAGAAATGATACAGTGTATTTTAAGCGATTTACGAAACATTATTTGAAGGATTAAAAACTTGGATGCCGAGTGTACAAAGAACAGGAGAAGGATTCTGGGAAAGCTGTAAGACTCTTGGGTGGCAGCCAGTACCAGCCTGCCAGTTGTTCCTGTCTATAATTATGCCAGCATTAGTGCTTTCATAAATCTTGGGAGAGAAGGAGTGGAGAGGCTATTTCCAGGCTATTAATGCCAGGATAATTAGAAATATCGGCCAGCCTCTCCAATTAGTGCCAATAGAATCCAAAATACCAGCCAGTCTGAGTAATCTGAATACCAGTTGGTCTCTGAGTGAGTCTGGGGAATGTACAATACCAGTTCTGGAAGAGAAATATGTACAATATCAGGGTTTGTACTGTTATAAAGTTAAGGATACCTTAAATGTTTGGCAATCGTGGCAAAATTTTAACCAGCCAGGCTGACAAATGAGAGTTTGCTTGGCCCATTGCTCTCAGTTCAGGCATAGAGATTTTCCATGATTTCCCCTTTTTTTCCCAGCATTGTTTCATTGACCATATGCTTAGCAATTGGTCACTTTGTTCTCTTCGACAAAAAGCATAGGAAAATTATTTTTAAAATGGCATTCTTAAACAGAAATCCAAAATAAATCAAATGTTTTCAATTATTTATAAGCAGTGAAGTCATTAAAGAGTTGAGGAAAAATTAATTTAAGGCAACTCAACCTGTAAAAGAGTTTGCATAGGGGAAAAAAATCTATTTTTAGTCGTGCTGAACTGATGAATGGATATTTTACTGAAACATAAGATTTCTAATTAGGTTTTGTATAGTCTGCATTTTAAATATATTACTGCTGAGCTGAGAAGTATGCTCACCTGTTATTTTTTGTGCTAAAGAAATTCTCTCGTAGAACTCTGTAGCTAGGAATTCTATCACAGCACTCTGTGGCTAGGGATTTTAGATCTGAAAAGATTTTCCTCATTTACAAAATGTTTTTGCTCCGATTTTGTGGTTCTTTTCCAATTCCCCTCCTAAATTTACCTGAGCTGTGCAGTAATGCTACAGCTGGAGCAGGTGGGTGAAGCTGAAGGAGATTGTGTGTGAAGGAGTTCTAGAACAAGTGTAGGCTCCCACTGTGTAAATAAAAGTTCTGGCTGTTTGCCAGCGTGCTAAACGTCCCTTCAGTGCCTCCACACTGCTGTGCTGGAAATCTGTGTGGCTGTTTCTGGCCTGATAAACACATTCTGGAGGTTCACTACAAACCTTTCAGGGAGTTTTTCCTTCTATGTCACAGTCCGAGGGAGAAGAAGTAGAAATTGGCTGGGGCCAGTGCAAAATGCGTGTCCCACTGAGGCATTTTTGAGCTCTCTAGTGGTGATGTTCTGGGCATGGAGGAGGAGCAGCGTGTGGGAGGGCAGAGTGAGCCCAAGGAGGCACAGCAGGTGAGGCTGCTGGCCTCAGGGGGGTGCCCGTGTAAATAGTACAGTTAAAATTAAAAATGGTACAGACACGTGCCAGAACTAGTAAATGGCTCAGCAGAGCTTTTCAGTCAGGAGAAGTTGCAGAGATGGACATAGCCCTGTCTTCTGCACATGCTGGAGCCATGGGTGTGCTTTGTCAGGCTTCCATTCTGGTGGGCTTTTTGGGTACTTCATAAAGTAATTGTCCAATAATTTTGTATTTGAGTATTGAAATTAAAATTCCTTTCAGCTGTTCCAGTTCTGGTGGATATTATTTATGAGGAGCTGAGCAGTCCATGCCCTTTCTCCTGAAAGATTTCAAGCTGCCTGTTTTCCTTGTGTGGCCTAGAATGAGTCCAGATATTCCCTGCTAATTTAGGGTGTCTGTCCTGCAAACTGCTGGGCTTTATTCCTGCCCCAGGGTGTTCCAAGCTGGGCTGCACTGATAGGGTTTTAGTTTTGTTTTAAATGTGGTGGGGTCAGGGAGAGAACTTCTGAGTGTCCTTGTGCTTGGTGCTGAGGCACAAACCAGTCCCTGAGGAAGTGTTTGGGAGCTGGAGAAGTGTCTCCATCCCCTCTGGGCTGCTGCCTCGTGCTGTCTTTACCAGGATGGATCATTGCTCCTGGTCACAGTGATGTGCAGCTCCCAAAAACCATCCCTCTGGCAAACAACTCCCTTAACAAAGTTACAAACTTCCCCAGAAAACGCTGTTCACTCATCACACGCCGGGTGCAGAGCCTGGCACGCTGGGTTTTCCTCTGGGATGAGGAAATTTTGCCCGGAGAGCAGGGGAAGGTCCCACCCAGCTGGCTCTGGCTGTGCTGGACCGTGGGGAGCGAGAGCCCTCTTGTGGGACTGGGAATTGCTGAGACAATCCCAGCGAGGGATGCACGGGGCAGGACAGTGCTGGCAAAGTGTTGGCTGCGCCTTTCCCCTGCTCCTGTGGCCGAGGAGACTCAGAGATTCGTTTCATTGATCATTTCCCCACTTTTTTGTTTGTGAGTGGGGTAAATTGCATTTCAGGCTGCGGCTGTAGACACATCTCACCACTCCCAGAAGGTGAGAAGGGATGTGACAGCAGGCAGACTGTGCTGAGCTGTGTGATTTTCAGAGCACAGCTTCCTTTATGAGAACATCTAATTTTGATATCACTTAACAGCTCCTGACACGAGCGTGGTGTGGTTTTGTTTCGTAGCGATCCAATTACAGATTCCTCTCTTTCTAGGGAAAGAGGAACAGCGGTTTCAGAGAATGTTACTTTGGGAGCCAGAAGCATTGCAAGCTGACCAAGCTGTGCCCAGCTCTGGGTTACACCTTCCGCCTGGCAGCCCAGAATGACATCGGTACTAGGTGAGTCCCTCAGAGAGCCTGGGAGCATTCCTGAGAAAAAATGCTGGTTGAAAAGTTCACCCATCAATGCCAGCATAAAGAGGTATTTCTGGGGGGCTTTTGTTTCTTTTCTCTTCATGGTTTCGAGCTAAATATCTGACATTTGCTCTGTTGTTAATGCTTCAAGGTAAGTCAGGCTTTCCTTGGTGATGCCCTTCACCTCCCCGGGAATTGCTGTGTACCTTCAGCGTGATGAGATCAGCCTGAGCAGATAGGCTCCTTTTGAGGTGTTAAATGCTGTTTTGTGGTCTGTTCCTAATACGAAAAGAATACATCTGTTATGTAAAATTCCCACTAGGGACCTCTGTGAACCAAGAAAAACAAGCAAGGGGAAGTTGAGTTACAGATTTTGAAAGGAATCTTGATATATTTATTTTTCTGGTTTAAAGCAAAGCCCTTCTGTCTCTTTTCAGCAGCACAGTCCCTTCCTTCTTCAGGACTGGCAGGGCTGGCTGATGGGGTGGGAAAGAAGGGAGAGACAGGCAGGGCTGAGAGAGGACAGGCACATCCAAGGCACTGAAGGATGGGGTTTAGCTTCTGCTTTTCCTTGCACACAAACTGATGCACTCACCTGAAGATGGGTGAGAAATCAGACTTAGTTCAGTCCTCTGGGAGCTGCTGGGGAACATGGGGATGAAATTTAATGTGTTCTGCAGCTGAGGGGGGGCAGAGTGTGCCCAGGGAGATGTTGTGCTGCATGGGCAGGCTGTGCTTCTGGGCTCAGGCAAGCAGGGCAGGCCAGGAAAGGTTTAGCTGTGAAGAAGCCAAACATCCAGAGCCCTTGTGCACTCCTGTATTGTCCTCCTTAGCTAAACAGGATCTAATCATTATTACAAGGACACAGAAGAAACACCAGTGGTATAGAACAATGTGTTTGTGGAGGGAGACTCCTGCATTGTTCTCTCTTCTCAAACACAAGCCTCTCAGTAATTTATAGCTTTAGAAAGCTTCTTTATTCCTGTTCCTGTGTTTTCCCTGACATGGACTGAGACCACTCATGTGTGCACAGGGTCCCTTTTCCCAACTTCTTGCAAGATTAATTCCCTCCCCATTGAAATAATACTCAGTGTGGAGGGAGAGGGGGGCTGAGCTGGTGCTGCTGAGTGGAAGTGGAAGGGAATTGGGTTTGTGCAGAGTTCCCAGTTCTGGCATCTCTTTTCTTTGCCAGGTTCCAGATTTTTAAAATATCTTAGTGCATGTTTCAACACTCCTCCCCCCCCTTTTTTTAGTTTGTTCTCTTTCTCCCTTTATTCTCTCCCCTCAGGCTGCTGAGGAAGGAGTGAGCTAAAAACTATTTATGGTCAGCTGTTCTGTGCTAATCTGTGAGATAAGCACCAGCAACACATGCCTTATTTTTATAGACAGCACTCAAAATTAAGGCATGATAATGTCATCTAACACTTCATGAGATTGTTTTGGTTTGTTGTAATGCTTGTGGACTTACCATGTATGATGATTTTTGTCCTGTTTGGGTTTTAGTTATAGGTGCTTTCTTTAAATATAAGTGTATTTCAACAAATAGGTTATTTTTGAGAAAGAAGATTCGGAATAAGGAGATTTGGCTTTTTTTGTGGGTTAAGTTCATCGTGTGACTTTAATGCAGAAAATACATTTTTTACTTTGGAAACAGATTTGAAAATTACAAGAATGTCACCTTCCTTTGAGAGCTTGATCAGAGTTTACAGAATTTGTATTCTGAACATCTTGGGTTCAACATCCAAAAGTTGAACACTTGAGGCTTTATGTCCTGTACTCTAGTTCCCCTTTGTTAAATGAAATTTTCCTCAGAGTTAATACCAAGTTAATATTTTCAGGCATTCAGATATTTTTTTCCAGTGTTATTGTGGTGAGATCTGAAAAATGACTGTGAGGACACATTATCCTGCTTTTTTTTTCTGTTCTTATTTCTGGCATTTCCTAACTGGGTGTTCATCTTTTCCACCTGAGAAATTTGAGCTTTGTCCAAATTTTTTGAAAATGTGAAATATTTCTCTAAGTACATTGAGGTCTAGGTTTCTTTAGCTTGGTGTTTTTGTGGTGGTGGGGTGGGTTTATTTGGGGTTTATTTGGGTTATTTTTTGGTTGTTGTTGTTTTGTTTTTTGGGTTTTTTTGTTTGTTTCTTTGTCGGGGACGATTTGGAGGTTTGTTTTCCTGTATGTAATATTCCTCTCTCTCTCTGCTCTGTCTCTGAGCAGTGGGTACAGCCAGGAGGTGGTTTGCTACACTGCAGGCAATATTCCTCAGACCCCTTCTGCACCACGGCTCATCCGAGCCGGTGTGACGTGGATCTCATTGCAGTGGAACAAAGTAGAGGGATGCACACCAGAGGAAGTGATTTCCTACACCCTGGAAATTCAGGAAGAAGATAATGTAAGTGCTGTGCAGCCATAAAGCGCACGACTTAAACTGAGTTTTGATTTATTAACTGGGGATCACAGGGAGGCAGCATGCACTGCTCCTTTGGAGGGCCTTCCAGGAGTACTGGGAACTTGGCAGGGTGGAGCTCTGTGATTTGCTCTGCTGCACAGCAGAATTAGCAATCCTTATAGCTGAAAATCTCTGCTGTCATCTGTGATTACTTACAAAGCCACAGAGGATTCTGTGAGGTGCAGGGCAGCTTGTCCTTAGCCAGGTCAGTGTGCCATGTCCTCCTGGCTGCTGCTCTGTGTGCTTGTGTTCTGTCATCTGTCACTTCCAGTTCTGTAGCAGGTCAAACTGCCACGATTGGTTTTGTGCTTATTTTGCAGCAAAATTACCTTATTCAGGGCAGCTGCAATGTGTTTTTTCTTTAAAAAAAAAGTATTGTGGCCTTGCAGTTTAAAACCAGTGGTAGTAATAATAATTAATATTGTTATATATATGTTTGGGAGGTTTTTTAGGGTTTTTTTTTGGTTTTTTGTTTCTTTTTTTAAAAGCACTCGGCTATAAAGCCCTTTTGCTGTAACTTGTTGTAGGTACAGACTAACAACAGGGAACACTTTCTCAGACTCCTCAGTTATGGGAATTTGTTTGGTTTTGTATTTTTTTAGGACAGCGTGTTTCACCCAAAGTACACTGGAGAGGAGCAAGCCTGTACTGTGAAGAATCTCAGAAGAAGCACACAGTATAAATTCAGGGTAATGTCTTTTTCCTCTTGTCATTGTGTTGTGTTTTCTGTTCATTTGGGCATTCACAGCTTCTCTGAGCAGCCTATGCCAGGGCCTCAGCACCCTCACAGGGAATTCACTTTTCCTTCTCAGTGGGACAGAAAACCTTGTGAAGTTGCCTGAACCACCCAAAGGATTGGGAAGTTTTTGTGCTGTCAGTCTGAGATGATGCCTTTAGCTTAGCATCATAAAGGCTGCTGTGGCTGGTGAGAGGAGAGAACCCTTAGTGCTTCTTTGCAGCCCTGCTTTCAAATTAAACATGGGTTTCACAAAACTGCATTGATATCAGAACAAATTTGTAGCCTGGTGTCACTGGCTACAGGCACAACTTTGATCTGACTTTTAATTGTGTGATTATCGATACTCTGAATTACTTTGTAAAGAGCAGCTAGAAATACCTCCGAAACAAAAATACCAAAGTTGTTGTTATAGTACTCTTATCTTGTTATTATTATAGTTCTTGTTATAGTTCTCTTATTTTTCTTTTATGAGAAAACTAATTGTTGCAAGTTGACCACTTCTTATTTTTAAGAAGTGACTTTTCTTTTTCTTTAAAGGGAAAACCAGCACTGCTTTTGTCTTAAACATGTCATGATCTACTGCTGATGGAGGGAGGGGAAGAAATCAGTGCAGTTTGTAAAGAAACATTATGACAATCTAGTATCTGTGACTACAATCCCACACACTTTGGGATGTGACATTTGTGCAGTTACTGAAAGAAGCCTGATGCAGAACTGCCAGAAGAGCAGTTGCAGTGAGCAAGGACAAACTCGTTCTGTTTTTGTTTCAGCTGTTTGCTTCCAACGTGGAAGGGAAGAGTTCTCCCAGCGAGGTGTTGGTCTGCACAACCAGCCCAGACAGGCCAGGACCTCCCACCAGACCCGTGATCAATGGGCCAATAACATCTCATGGCTTTAGTGTGAAGTGGGGTAAGCCAGCTCAGGCTGATGTAGCAGAGCTTTCTGGGGTCGTAAGAAATTCAGATAAAATTGTGTAAATATGGGTTAGAACTTGGATTATTTCATGCTCCTTCTCAGCCCAAAGTTGAATGTGTTTGGAGAACTTGACAACTTTTTTTTTTTCATATTCTGAAAGGTGTGGAGAGAGTCTTGTGTGTTCAGAAGCAAAAATGTTTTGGGTTTTATTAACTCGCACTCAAGCGCATCTTCAGACTTTTCACTCTCCATTTCATGTCCCAGTGCAGCTCCATTCCAGCTGCTTCCTTTATTAATGGGGCAAACCTCCACACAGCTTCCCTTTCAGGGCTTTTTCCATACATTTTGTTTGGATCATTATTATCCAGCAGCCTTAGTCTGAATCATGCTGAAAACAAATTTCTGTTACCCATTTCTGCTGCACATAACCTGGTGTAGTTCCTGTGGAGGAGTTTGTGGAGAAGGAGCTGGATCAGAAACAGGTTTGGTAATTGTTTTGTTATCTTACACTTCTATCTTGTCTGATTTTTTCAGATCCTCCACAGGATAATGGTGGTTCAGAAATCCTAAAGTATCTGCTGGAGATTTCTCAAGGAAGTCCAGAAGGTAAACTTGAGAAAGTTGTCTCAATTTCAAAACACTGTGGCTACTATATGGAAGTCCTGATTCTTTAGATTATTATAATTAATGTCCTAATAATGTGATTAAAACAGTTATGTATTTTCAGGATTCCTGGGTGAGCTGGGGTTGGATTTTGGGAAGGTTTTGTAGTGGGTTTTTAGGTATCCTCTTTTTGCTAACAATGACAGAACTTTACATTATATGGCTAGAAATATTTTTCTTTATATTTGTGTACATATATTTGCACACTTCTACATTACATATAATACTCATATTTATTTGTAAGTATATGTATTTGCATGTATGTCTATGTCTTATGTCTTCAAGTGGAAAGTAACATTCATAGTAGTACTAATGATTTTCCTGAAATACATAATTTGTGGATGATTTTCTGTTCTCCTATTCACTCCTAAATGTGTTGCTTTCCACTTCTTTAAACTTGGATATATCTTATTTTCAGCAAACCAGTGGGAAGTGGCTTATAGTGGCTCAGCTACAGAATACACCTGTACTCACTTGAAACCAGGCACTTTGTATAAACTCCGGGCGTGCTGTATCAGCACTGGTGGACACAGTCAGGTGGGTATTATCTAACAATAAGGGCTATTGGGTTTTTATTTTTCAGAGATTTATCTACTAATTTTGGTAAAATACTTCATCTTCCAAAAGAAGGGAAATGTTTTCCCTGTGTTACAGTAAAACTGCACTGATTGCTGTTAATCTCATGCTTCAAGTTGCTGAAATTTACATTTCTGTGTGTACATAATTTTCTTTTCAGCAAGCTGCAATTTAGTGAGATTTGGTTTGTTCAAAACCAATCTGTAGTTGTTTATATTTACATTAGAAAAGACCATCATGTTTATCTGATGTGGCCACTTGCTTGAAAAAGGCCACAGACTGTCATGTGCTTGACCCTGTATTGATTGGAGGATGAAGAACGAAGTGGTTTTTGTAACAATTATCTTTCATATGGCTGAATCCTTTAAGTTTTTGGGTTCCTTTCTCATACCCCAATTCCTGTAATTCCCCTCTTTGATTTAAATTCAGTACCTATACACTTACTCCTCCTGCTTTGATAAGTTTTTTTCTCATTTCAGATTGAGTACTTTAGGCCTTGACATTATTTTCAAACTGAAGAAAATTAAAACAGAGAGCCCAGTATTGAGAATGCTAATGAAGGAGCTCTATTAATTGCATTTGTACTAACGTGCTTGATAGCATCTCCTCTCCTTTACTATTTATATAAATTTCCATGAAGCGGTGGGTGTAGAAGACAATTTCTTGTGCTGTTCTGTAGCTTTGAGGGTGGTGGCCATGGCAGAGGTGACTGAGCTGTGTAGGTGTACAGCAGGGTGTAACTGAGCTGTGCAGGTGTACAGCAGGGTGTAACTGGGCTATGCAGGTGTAACTGAGCTGTGTAGGTACAAAGCAGGGTGTAACTGAGCTGTGTAGGTACAAAGCAGGGTGTAACTGAGCTGTGTAGCTGTACAGCAGGGTGTAACTGAGCTGTGTAGGTACAAAGCAGGGTGTAACTGAGCTGTGCAGGTGTACAGCAGGGTGTAACTGAGCTGTGTAGGTGTACAGCAGGGTGTAACTGGGCTGTGCAGGTGTACAGCAGGGTGTAACTGAGCTGTGCAGGTGTACAGCAGGGTGTAACTGAGCTGTGCAGGTGTACAGCAGGGTTTAATTGGCTGTGCAGGTGTAGAGCAGGGTGTAACTGAGCTGTGCAGGTGTACAGCAGGGTGTAACTGAGCTGTGCAGGTGTAGAGCAGGGTGTAACTGGGCTGTGCAGGTGTACAGCAGGGTGTAACTGGGCTGTGTTCTCCCGCAGTGCTCCGAGAGTTTACCTGTCCGCACGCTGAGCGTCGCGCCGGGGCCGTGCCGCCCGCCCAGGCTGCTGGGCAAGCCGAGGCACAGGGAGGTGCAGCTGCAGTGGGGTAAGCCAGTGCAGCATCCTGCTGCTCCACAGCTTTGGTTCTGCTGCTGAGCTTCAGCCTTTGTTTCTGCTGCTTGTGTCCTGTTCCCTGGGAAGTGCACAGCAAATGCCACTGGAGTCTGAGCAAATCAGAAATGCAGCTTCCCATCAGGTGTGGTGGCTCAGGGTTGGATTTCTGAGCTGCCCTTTAGGTCTTACACACTGCTCCCATTTTATTTTTTTAGCCCTGTCCCTCTCAGGGCTATTAAGTATCAGCTTCATTAGAATATCTATCTTTTTAGTTCAAAACCACAGTGTGACCCAAAATCTTTTTTTTATTCCTTTGCAATATTGGCTTGACAGAAGCGTTTTGGTACCTCTAATGTGTAATTTTTTCAAAAATTTGAGTTAGAACATATTGAGGGTTTGGGTGGCATTTAAATCCTGATCCACAGTATAACACATAATCTATTGGACCCCTGTTACTTTGCAAAGATGTTTGACTACACTCATGGCACTAAGTTGTCAAAAAAAAGAACAGTTTTCAGAATGCAAGACACATGCCAGTCTCCAACAGTGTTTTCTTTACAGTGATAATCTTGCAGCATCCTAGTATTTTTCTGGCATCATTTGTTAAGCCAAATTCTGGATAAGTAAAATTTCTAACTGTCAAATATATTTCAACACCAGTGTAAAAATCCACCAAATGCTTCCTGGAAACATTTTGGTGGGTGCTGTTTTTCTGATCCCCAGGCAGTTTGATTCCGTGCTACTGGCTTGTAACATAACGTGTGGGTATTATCAAATACATTGTTTTCATGGGCAAAAACAAAGGTGCTCTCAACAAAAATGAGATAGTTGTGTCTGTATCTATATAGATAGAAGATATCTGTGAGATATCTTCTGTCTATACACAGAAGCAGAAATACACATTTCAGTGGTATATGAAGTAAAAAATGTCTGTTCTGGCGCACACCTTGATGCTATTAATGAATTCCATGATTTCTTCTAGATGTCCCTGAGTCAGAAAGTGGCTGCCCTGTCTCTGAGTACAGCGTGGAGATGACAGCCCCTGAAGCAGTGGTTTCTGAGGTGTACCACGGGGCTGAGCTGGAGTGCACTGTGGGCAGCCTCCTGCCCGGGGCCACCTACGCGTTCCGGGTGCGCGCCCTGAACGACGGCGGGGTACGTGAGCTGCCCCAGCCCCTCTGGGGTGCTGCTCCTCAGCTGGGGCAGGGGAGGTGGGCAAAGGAAAAACCGTGTGGTAAATGCTCAAAAGGAACGTGGGAGGAGGAGCGGCAGTTTTAGACCTGGGTCTCTTCTAAAAGGAGATTTCGGGTACTGGTACGGTTTGGCCAGAATCAGCTGCTCTCAAATGTGCCAAATCCCTGCTAAAACTCATGGCTGCTTGCAGGGAGGATTCTTTTCATCCTCATTCTGTTGCATTTCCTTCTTTTTTGTTTTAAATCTAAAGTGTGTAAAAACAAAAGTGCAGTTTCACCCAGGTGGTGTGTTTGAGGGAAACTCACACCCCTGGTGACTTTTTTGTTTTAATTTCAAAAAAAATGTGTGCTTTATAGATTCAATGAGATTTTTCTATTAAATTATTTCCTTGGAAGAAGTGCCTTCCCAAATACATCAGAAATTCTGTCTGATGTCCATGGAGATCTGCAGAAAGATCTTTTTCATTGAGGTTTGGGTTGATTATGCTTGCCTTTGTGTTATTCCAGTGGTGTTTAATACAAAGTCCCAACTAAACTACATGCATTGTCGTGTTTCTCCCCAGGAAACCTTGATGACAAACATAACACAAAGGTTTGAAGTTATTCACTCATAGGGAGATGTTCTGTTAACACTTGGGCATTAGAAATATCTGCAAGACTCTTAAACTGTTTTGGTCTAAAAACACCCACTGTTTTGTTTTTGTGAAAAATTAATTAAATGCACATGGAAAGATTAGATTTGCTTGCTGGAGTGAAAGCCATTGCCTACCTGGTAGCTTTGAATATGTGATGCTTTGCCTTTTTTTTTTTTTTTTTTGGCAGAACAGTTGCAAAACATTTCTGGTTCCACCTTTGTTAAATGAGGGGACTGCTTCTAGTTTGGCTGTGTTTTTCTACCAGGTGCAAAATAGAGGGGGATGTCCTTTACCAGATTCCTTCTCCAAAACAGCCAAAGTCAATGAATGACATTTTTTGACATGTACATTCTTTGTAAGACAATGCAATCAGTGTTGGCCTTTCTTCGATGGCACATATTGACACATCTGCTGAGAAGTTTTCTGGGGTTCATAATTTCTCTGTTTGGCCTTTTTGTAGTGGCTCATTTTATTTCATGCTCACTAATACTGCATTACAAAATAAGTAAATACCAGTGTTTTTCCTCTAATTGCTTCCAAGTGAAGCTGCTTTGTTCTGGAGAATGATTTCTAATTAACTCGGGGATGTACTGAGCAAACTTCACTCTTCCACTCAGGAGGCCTCAGAAAGGCTGTTTCAGTGCTATCTCCTGTCCTCGCACTGCTGGATGAAGCCAGGTTCCCAGACTGCTGAAAATTGGCTTTTTCTTTTGCTAATCTGCATTTAAATTATTCTCCTTCCACGGGCTCAGAAGCTGTCTGAGCTGAGCTGCCCGTGCACGGCGTGTGCGCAGCGTATCCCCGCATGTTGTACCAGCCTGGGGCTCCAGCACATCCTGTCCTCTTACAAGGGACTTGGGGCAGGCATCCTGTGTAAAAGGAACTGGAAATGGACTCCAGTATGTGCTTTGGTCTTTGTGCTCCTCTTTGTATCCATGGGAAGCTGGTTTTGATACGTGAACACACTGTGCTAAGGTAAGGCAGAGGGACACAAGCTGTTCCTCAGTCACTGTGTGCTCATTCTCACTTTTGGGCAAATTGGAGGTGGCTTCTGCTTTCATGAGCACTTGCTGCCACACAGGAGGATGCACAAAGGATGTACATGCTCTCTGCTTGTTCCTGAGCTCGCCTCACACTTCAACTCTGAGTCATGTGTGAGGGCTCATCCTGAGTGCTGGTGTTTGGTGCCGGGTGTTGGAAGCCCAGTCTGCCTTTGAGAAGGTTTAGTGTGCTGAAAAGTTCACGTGCTGTTCTTGGAAAGCTCTCGAGGGCTTTGAGATGAGTGTACACCTGTATAATAATAATAATAATAATGATGATGATGATGATTGATGATGCCTTGTTCCCCTGTAGTACGGGCCGTATTCGGAGGCGACAGAGGTCACCACAGCAGCAGGACCACCAGGCCAGTGCAGAGCACCTTCCCTGTCCTTCCTGTCTGACACACGAGTCCTGGTCAGCTGGGAGGTGAGTCAGGTCCCTGCCTGTTTGATTCCACCTTGCTTACCCAAACAGTACAATCACCACAGAACTCAAAAGTGAGCTTGAGAGATGTTCACTGGTCCAGTGCTATCCTTTTATGCAAGGAAACCCTACATAGAAACTATTCTAATGCAGAAAATAATCTTTTCTGCTTTGCTCTGAAGAATTATACAAAGTTGGTCACTGGTCTTCCAGACCAGGATTCAGACACAAGGCATCCTGCACTGGCATCAGATGATAGAAGTGCTCTCTGCAAGCACTTTTTTTTAGCACATCAGCATGTTCTCAGTTGGAATTAAAATACAAATATTTGATTTTGGCTGAAACTGGAGTCTCTGATACAGAATTAACTCTCCATAAATGCTTATGGTGCAGAGCTTTTTCCCCCTCCAAAGTTGTTTGTCTTTTCCCCAAATATTTACTTTTATTTTAGTTTGTGTGCATTCCTCCTCAGTTCTCCAGCATCTTAGGCATTGGACTCAAGATAAGTGTTAGCTGAATTGCTAAGGGGATGATTGCTGCTATTAAAGAAAAAATGTTGTGTAATTAGGGCAAAAAAAAAAAGGATTTTACCATAAATAATAATTGTGATGTGGTTCAGTAGGGCTGTAGTTCTGCCACAGACTTTCAGTGAAAATCTAGGAGCCATCCCAGCCCTGCTTCTATTGAGCTCCTCCCCAAAACAATGCTCTGTTGAGAAAGAAGTCACTGACATTCTCAAGATGCTCAAATAAATTGTGCCAGTAACATATCTAGATACAAACATGATCTGCGTTTAATTTGATAACACACAGGTGTGTTTGGTGCAGTTTTGGTCTATTAATATTTTTTTGCAACTGGAAATCGCATTGAACTTTCAAGTGTTGCCTTTTAATGGTCAGGGATTTGCTCTCCCTAGCCATGAAGCAGTGGTTCTGGTAGGTTCTCTATTTATTTGAAGGATATATTTGTTTACTCTAGCTAAAAATAAAGCTGTGGTTTGCAGTGGTTATGTTTTCTTAAAGAGTGTCATTTTTTGGCTGATATGAATTAGAAAGAAAAACAGTGAAGCACTGTGGAGTGTGGCTAGAGAGCGCACTGTGGTGCCCATTGTGATGCTTTTTTTTTTTCAAATCTTGTTCTGAAATCTGGCTTAGGAGCTCTGAATGTTCCTACTCAAGCAGCTGGAAGCTCTGAGGCAGAGCCAGAGGAGCCCCTGTGCCTGTGCAGGGTGGTCGCTGTGGTGTGCAGCAAGGCTCTGGATCCTTGCACTGCAAATTACATCTTGCCTGTCAAAATCACAGAGTCCTTGTAGGCCACTCTTCTGCAGGCAGAGCAGTGCTTCTCTGAGCTGCTCACACAGTACAGCTCTACGTAGTTCTTTTGAAAACACTAAATATTTTGGTTTGGGAACTGTGCCTGTATTGGCTCATGTCCAGCACATTCAGGCATTGAATGTTCCCCAAATAAAGGTATTGCTGAGGATATGGGGAATGGGACAGGTTTAGATCAGATATTGGGAAGAAATTTTGTATTGTGAAGGTGGTGAGACACTAAAGCAGTTTGTCCAGAGCAGCTGTGGCTGCCCCATCCCTGGAAGTGTTCAAGGCCAGGTTGGATGTGGCTTGGAGCAGCCTGGTCTGATGAAGGTGTCCTGCCCATGGCAGGGGTTGGAATGAGGAGATCTTGAAGGTCCCTTTCAATCCAAACCTTTTGATGATTCTGTGATCCCATGGGAGTCTCATTGTGGGTGTGGATGTGCCAGGATCCATGTGGATGTGGATGTGGATGTCCCAGGTCCTGTTCTGGCACTGATGGGTGACTCCCACGGGAACCTCAGGCCAGCTCCTCCCTTGCTGGGGTGGTTCTTTCCTCAGCACATGAGTGACTGCTTCAGGCTCTGAAGCCAGTGCTTCCAGAGCTGTGTTTTGATCTCTCAGCTAGGCTGCACTAGGTTGATGCTTTTTTTATGTTCTCCACGGTTGAGCTTCTGCCAAGCCAGTGGAGAGACAATTTATTCCTGAGTGTCCTGATGGAAGGCAAAGTACCTGTGTACACTCATTTCTCTGAATTTCAATCAGGTAATTTTTGTGCAGAATTGTCCTGTTTCAGTAACCTCTTAGGGAACATTAACTCAGTACATTTCTATTTGCAGCAGTAATGGTGTATTAATTTAAAAATAAGGGTGGTTGTTGGGCTTTTTTTCCATGTACTTCATTCCTTCCCCAGTGAAACACAGCAATCCAAAGTGCTCATTTCTGAACTGAACCACATAAATATTTGTGTTGCAGAGTCCTGAATGTTCTGGTACTGACATCTCTGAATACAGATTAGAGTGGGGAGAAGAGGAGGAATCTCTACAGCTTGCATATAGTGGCACAGAAACCTGCTTTGAAATCAGTGACTTGTCAGCAGCAACGCATTACTGCTGCAGGCTACAGGTATGGCAGGGCTGCATGCATTGCCCTCTGAGAGCCAAACAGTTTCCTTCCACTGCTGTTCTTATTTTTATCTTTAGTCCCCTCTGAAATTACGTGCTCTGTAAGGCAGGAGGAATGCACATTTATTTTAAGCAATACAGACTGATGTGCTGCTTAAAAATTGCTCTTGTGTTTTGTTACTTTTGGTGACTAATGCTTGTAAGGGCCACCTTGCTCTCTGATACCAAAACAAAATGGTAATGGTTTAGAAAATTAAAAAAAAAAAAATTTTCTTCATGGTAAGGAGAGGTAAATAATATCCACCTCCCAAGGGGATATTGAAGATTTCCCTGGCTTAAATAATGAATTCCAGCATCTGTTTAATTTATCAAGTAAGGCAATGATTGCTGAGTAAATTCCTGTGTGTAGAGGAGATGGAGATGGTACCTGCAAGAAAGTGAGTTCTCATCTTTGCCATTTTGTTTCTTAGATGAGTGAGACTGAATCTCATCTAGAGTCTTTACATTATTTCTTTTTGTTTGATCTCTTTATCTCCTATATTTTCAGTAAAAAGTAGCAGTTAAAAAACATTTTGTGTATCTGTATGAAAGTAAAAAACCAAGACATTTCATCCTTTATGTCTACTGATAAATAAATGGAAGGTAAAGCTACTGGGTGTGAAGTAAAAATATTTTACCTAAGATACTCTTCCACACGATACATTTGTATGTGAAGACAGAACACCCCCACTAATCCAAATGCCCACCCAGCTGGTAACATGTGGACCACCCAGGGTAATTTCTTTGATCTGGGACAACATGCTTCTGTTGAGTGTTTCCTTCTTAGAGGTGCTTTTTTATTTAAACCAGGATATTGAATTTTTTTCATTTTTTAGGGAAGAAGGTTTGGAGGAGCTGGCCAGCAGCCCAAGAGCTCAGGCCCCACAACTCAAATGTATTTTGTGTCTTGGCCAGAGCTGGTGTGTGCCTTGCTCTGGCACTGTGGGGGAAGGAGAAGGAGGGAATGTGTGAGAGGCTGGGAGGTGTGAGCCAGAAAGTGCCTCTTGTTTCTGCAAGAGGGAGAGCATTCAGCATCTGCTGGGCAGGGAGGAGGCTCTGAGACCGCTGCTGTGGGGAGCCCAAGGAAAATTTCGTGTTAAAAATGGAAACAGCCAGCTGTATGGCATCTTTGATTTCCAGTGGGTGCTTATTTCAAACTACCTGCCACAAAAATGTTGCACAAATCTACTCAGTTTTTAATGCAGCCAGTAAAATTTAATCCATAGGCAGAAGTTACAGGAAAGGCACAACAGCAAGAAGATATTTTATTGAAGTCCATCAGTGACTCAGGTATTACTTTCTGGAGAGCTTCATCCTGTGGATCTGATCCTCTGTGTTATGTGAAGAAGAATTTCTTACAAGATACACAGTAATCTTCAAACAGTTACACAAAAATTTCCCTGCAAAGTAGATATAACAGACAAAGATAGTTAAATAGTGTCAGAAATGTTAGTTTATCTGTTACCAGATTTAACAGAAAAATTTCCTTTTTAAAAAGAAAGATCCCCCTAACCACATTTATTCAGCCTTCTAATAAACACACAGTATTGCTATCTCAATCTAAGTAATTCAATAAAGAGGAAAATTGAGGAATCAGGCATATCTAACTGCAGGGCAGACAATTGTGTTTACTGTTGCTCAACTTTTTTCCTGTAATGAATATTCCTGAAAACAATAGTGGCTTCTGCAGAGGGAAATATTGTGTCATTTGGGGGTGGCAGGGGAAAGCAGCTAGGCAGCAAAGCCCCATCAGTTATGGTGATGAGATTGTCCAATAAAGCAGTTAAAAAACACCACTGACAATAAATTGCTTGGAGCGAGATACAAATGGCCAAACACTGGTTTAGAGGCAAGACAAATCATATCATTGGCAGAGCACAAAGCAGGGCTCACTTCTAACAGCTCCAGGAGCGCTGCATTAAATAGAAGATTTCCCCGGAGCAGGATTTGTTTTGAAGGGCTTTTTAAAGGCTGACAAATGTAACTTTATTATCTCTTTCTTCAATTGAACAAAACGTCTCCTGGAAAAACAGAACATGGCTTTGTGTTTGTATTATGCAGAGCAGAAATAAGTTATTCACTGCAGTTAAGCATAGATTAGAAATCAGACAATTGTTTGATGTGTCCTGTCATTGCCTTCAGAGTCCTGCTGGCAACATTGTAAACCTGGATTTTTCAATTAATTGTAACCTGGTGGGAGACTCTGGGCTAACTTTTCCAAACGTAAAGGAAATGTGGAGGGTGTGGCAGCACTGAAGGTGCTTTGTGGAGGTCTGTGCCTTCTGGACTCGTGTAGTTTCTCCTGTACCATGTTCTGTGAGCTCTCTCTGTGCTGGCAGGGTGCTGGGCTGTGTCAGGAGGAGCCCAGCAGGCAGATCCAGGTGGTTTCTCCTGTACCATGTTCTGTGAGCTCTCTCTGTGCTGGCAGGGTGCTGGGCTGTGTCAGGAGGAGCCCAGCAGGCAGATCCAGGGAAGGTGGGGTTGCCCCTTACATGCCATTCCTGACAACCTGGAATGCTGCATCCAGCATGGCTCCAGCTTGAAATAGGGATGTTCAGATGAGATACAAAGGAAAAAATATCACTGTGCAGGTAATTAAGGGTCTAACAGTGGTCCGGAGGGGCTGTGCAATCTACATACCTGGAGGTTTTGAAGACCTAACTGGAAAAAAAGCCTGAGCAATCTGGTCTGCATTGTCTGACCCTGGCTGGAGTAGCAGCTTGGACAAGATGAGTCCCACAGTCCCTTCAGCCCTCATGGTTCTGTGATTGAGTTGATGATAATTCTGAGGAGGTAACATCACATCAGTCATTCCCTAGGCAATTCCAGTGCAATGGGTACAGCTTTTGCCACTGGCTGAGCATCAGCTGATAAAACCCCAAGCCTGTACTGCTGCGCAATGTTGGGCTTGCTAAGACAACAGCCTCTAAGTAATGAGCAGAAAGGGACCAGGTTTTGCAACTTGGTTTCCTCTGGGATTCAGGATGTGTGATTTAGGATGAAAAGCTTGATAAATTGTTGCTCTCCTCTTTTGTGGGAGATACTGAGCTGTGTGCTTTGGTTGTGGTTTGGTGGTGAATTATGACTTTTCCAACTGTAATGATTCTGTGGTTCTGGGGAAATGTTGAGTCATAGGCTTAATGCCGTGCTAAGGTCCTATATTCTTATTTCAGAAGCTTTTCAGCATTAAATTAGTTATCCATTTTCCAAATTAGGAACCAGGATAGTTTTTAACAAGCCGAATATCCCCCATCTTTAGGGATATTTTGCTTGCATAAAGCATCTGTTGGGCCACCCTGCAGTATGCTGGGGACTTTGTACTGGGTGGCTCAGTAATTTTGGGTAGCCAGTTTGCTGATGTCACCTGTCACTGGCAGCATAACTATGACATTTTCCCTTACCCACCAAAGTTTGCCACTGATAAAAAGGGAAAGAAAAATATTATTTTGGGGAAAAGAGAAATATTCTCCAGTTTTTTGAGACATTCCTAAGTGACCAAGGAAGATACTAATTCCCTAGGATAGCAGAGGTATGAGTCACACTTTAGAGAGGAAGCCAGCAGTGCACATCCTCTGAAGAATTCATGCACCTCTTCCAGGCTGCACAGCTGATCATTATGAACTCGACACACATGTGAAGGAGAGCACTGGTAAATGTTCCTTGTTTTCCCACCCAGGCCATTAACCAGGCTGGAGCTGGGCCCTGCAGCGAGCTGGTGACCTGCAGAACCCCCGCGTCCGTGCCTGACGCCGTCTCCACCCTGTCCGTGCTGGAGGACGAGCACGTGGGTGCCTGCCAGCCCTCACCCTCCGTGTGCCTTGTGCTGAGCTGGGAAGAGCCCAGCAACAATGGGGCTGAGATCACATCCTACAACATCGACCTGGGAGACGTCAGCATCCCCGTGGGGAACGTGACCAGTCACGTCATCGAGGGCTTGCTGCCCGAGACCTCGTACCGGTGAGTGCGGAGATCACACAGCTCTGCTTCACTCAGGGAGTGCTCCTGGCATGGAGAAGGGCTGAAAATGCAAACCAGCAACCCAAACAGCCAGCCTAGGGGCACAGGAATCTGCAGTCATTCCTTGGTGGGATGGATTGTGGTAGTTAGTGTTCAAATGTTGTTTTCTCCCGCCTTTTTTCCTCTTTTCTCCTTGCGTTATCTCTGGCCTCTTCTCCTTTTGATTTGCTCTGCTAAGGTAAGGTTACACTGGTAATAATAAATTTTAAAATAAATAAATTTTTACAATAAGAAATAATTAAAATTACAGTGTTGCATCTCATTTTTTTCAGCTGCTTTGAAGTACTGTTCCAAGGGATTAAATCATTAAGTTATTGATCCCTGAACAGAGTTAGCAATTTTCACACAATGAACTTTTATTTGTATAGCTACAGTTATTTTTTGTCTCTGCTATATAGAGATTAATGAAAACATGATCTGAATTTAAAACCAATTTATATTGCTTCAGATTCTAAATTGGTAAGTAGCATTGCCAAAATTTTATTCGTTTAATGTTCAGGCTTATATGTTTTCTCCCTAATTGCTAATTAAGAAAGAAAAATGGTTCCATGAAGGCAATGAACAGCAATTCAACAGAATATGTGACAAAAGAAATGCTATTTTAAGTACTGTTCTATTAAAGACCAAAATTTGATCACAGAGTTGTAAAATTAGATGTCACAGACTTCCTGTAACATTTTTCATTTTTTTTACTTTGTATTCAAGTTCACAGTCCTACAGGTCTTGTAAATTATAAGTTCATAATTCAAATTTTATCCCGTTCCCAAGAAAAGAGAACTTGTTGAAGCAAGGATACCAATACATACAGTAGAAGTTATTTAAAGTGAGGAGCACACATTGCTTGCTCACAGATCATTCATATAAAGTTGAAGAGTTTGTTTATGGATTGATCACCCAGCTGTGGAAATGCATCATCTTTGGGCAGTCTCGTATTCCCTGGCTTCTCCTCAAATGTTTGTTCAACCAAGACCCAAAAAAGCTGAAAAGGGAACTTTGAGCAACTCACTCAAGACAGAATGTGCCATTTAAATTCTTCACCAAAGTCTTATTTCAGTCTCTTTTTTCGCTGGCTCTTGATTGTCTACAGCTTCCTTAAGGGAAATGTCTTCTTCAAGGCTTAGAAACAGAGATTGAAATGATATTTTTTGCATTCTTGTTCATTATTTTGAAAAAAGCACCATATTAAATCACATAGTTTTAGTCAAGGATTCGTTCTGTTGCTGGTCCAAATGAAACAGCCAAAGCCACAAGCATTAACTGTTCTAAATATTGTTGTAAGACTAAGTTCTACTAAAAAAAAAAACCCACTTTAAGAACACAGAGCTGTGCATGGCTGATCAGAAGTAATAATACAGGAAAGCTCTTTTGTTGAACTAGATCAGATAAAGAAACCCCAAATCTTGCATCTCATTCCTGTAAGGGAAGACAAGTGACTGCAGTTGGATTGCAAACGCACCTCATCAATAGTTTGAAGTATTTTGCTAATCAAAAACAGGTTTGTCAAAGTGTAGTGATCATTAACTTGTTCGCCGATATTTCTTCTTCAAGCATATCTTGACACCGGTCTTTGATCAGGGAGTGTCTGCCCTGATAAATCCTTAAGGATTATCAGGCTCTGTGCTAAACGTTGGTGCATTTTCTGCCCTCCCTGGCTGAATCAGAAGAATGTTTCAGAACATCACTGATCTAATTCTCTACATTTCTCCACTGATGAGTCTTCTTTTTGTGTCAGTTTTGTTTAACACAACTTACTCTTCTCCTTCTCAAGTGTTTATTCCCTGCTGTGTTTCAAAACACACTGAACATATTTTTCCTAGACTAAACAAGCCAAGTACTACTGGCTTTGAGGCTCTGAATTCCCTTGCCAAAGTTTCAGCAGAATTTGAAGTAAATCAGCAAAGGGTTTATATGTTTTAGTTGAGTTGGAATTCCACTATCAAAGTTTTTTGTTGTGGGAAACCAAAATTGAAAGCCAGTCTTGGTTATTATGAATCCAGCAAGTCCAAAATTAGAAATTTAAGTTGTTTTGGATAGAGGGTGATTGTGAAAGCCTGGCCACGTGGGCCCACCCTGTTAGCTTGGGTCTGGCACTGCTTTGCTTCCAGCTTTCTGTGGGAATGGCCACAACAGGAGCAGCCCAGGATGCTTTGTGTCTTAGCAGCAAATCCAGCCAGCACTCCATGAGAAGGATTTCCATCCCAAAATGCATTTAAGGCAGGAGGAGGTGGAAGATGCCTCTGTCACACAGCGAGTGGCCATGGTAGGGCTGAGTCAAGAGAATTCCTGCTCAGACACAGCCCAGCTCAGCTGCTGCACAGAGCAGATGCCTCCCCAAAGCACTGTGTAAACATCCTGGCTGGTGAGCAGCTGCAGAAATATGTCTGAGTTCTGCAGGCTCTGCTTTATTGACACAGCCACGAAGTTCTGGAAACTCAGATTATAGGGTAATATACTTGGCCTGGTTTTCTGTGAACTGATGTAACTAGGAGTGAGTTAATAAATATTCCACAATAAATAAGTATTCAACAGTCACAGAAACACCAATTTTCTGTTACAGTCTGTTCCCAAGCTTCGCTTAACACATTCCATAGATAATTGTGTTCTGCTGTTGAGATACTTCACTGCAAAACAACTTCCAATCTTTTAGAATGTTTCTTCTCTGAAGCTACACAGTGGACAGAAATATATAGTAGCATTATAAAATTTCAATAGCAACACTTAATTTGGTTTAGGAATGAAAATTCTATAAATATTTTGGATTTTTAAACCGTATCAAGTGAAAGTTGGGTTGGAGTCCATGATCTTGAAAGTCTCTTCCAACCTAGTCATTCTGTGAATTCTGAAAGATCATCCAAGACAGAGGAAAAAATTCATGTGGATGCTCAAATTAGCAAAGTTTAAGCAGGCTATAAAATATATTTCAGGGTGTCAAACTAAGTCTTCTTCCAGGAGTCTTGAGTGGGGATTTGTGGGGCAGTGTGTGATTGCTCTTCATCGTGTCCAGGCTGCTGCTGATGGTGGAGGATGCTGCTTCCCCTCCCCTTTGGAAGTCCATGGCATTTTAACTCCCACAGGTTTCCACAGGCATATGTATTGCAACTGGTGGCATTCCTCTTATGGGAACAAGGGAATCAAAGTCTTCTCATGTCAGACTCTAAAATTAATTCAAAAGTTGATTTTCCAGTTTGTTGGAATACTATACAAAGGATTTTGTGACCAATCTGAAAATAGCATCCTGTTTGGTGTGTTTATTTTCCTGGGTCAAGAATCTCCTAAGAGAGAATGGTCTGTTAAAGATCATTTCGTGGTTTCTAAATTTGCCTAGTCTGATTTATGATTTTTCTTTCTAAATGTTTAAAAGTTGTAGTGGGAAAATGTGAGAATGAATACAAATATTATTGGTCCAGGGTCTGCAGAATTAGGCAGTATTCTTAAATACAGTCTTTACATGTTCAAAAAACTTGTTGTCAGATTGTGATTGTCAGATTGTTAAACCATCTTACTTTCCAAGAGGATGTTTGGGGTATTTTCACTTAGAAACCATTAGTGGAAAAGTTGAAAGGAATTCAGGAAGTGCTTTTGCTGCAGATATTTCTTCTTGTCTATACTGTACTTTTACATGGAAATAGAGTTGATTTTTCCCAGTACCAGTAGTGTAAACAGGAATTGGTTTCCAGTTCATTGTGGATGTTCTCTTGCCCACCCTGGCTGTGCCACCCAGCTGGAAAAGCTCACTGTCACAGGCTGGGGCAGGAGCAGAGATGGTGCAATACAAGGTGCTCTCCCACTGCCATCTGCTCTTCCCCCTTCTCCTTTCTGCCTTTTCTGTTTCCCTTCTTCCTTCTCCCCTTCCCTTTGGAGTTTCTGATCCCCATTGAGCAGGCACTGCTGGGGTTCAGAGGGAGGTAACACCAGGGTTTGGGTTGCACTGCCATGTGCACAGGAAACACAAAATTTATTGTTTGTATGTGTCTGATGAAGCTCAGGCCCTGGGAATGATGGTGGCAATTTACAGAGCTTTATGGTGGTGCAATCAGCAGCAGAGTGGCCACATCAGCCATGTTAGACTCAAATAAATCAATTCCTGCTTTCCCAGTGTCATCACTCATTTGTAAAGATGCCTGTCTCTATTTTAAGGCTTAAGAGTTTCCATCAGTCTTACAGTGCTCCAGAGTCAGGAGGGGAGTGTGTGTGTGCATATTTGTGTGTGTCAGAAGGGGGGAGCAAGAACTCTGTGCAGCAGAGGAAAGCAAGGGAAAAAAGGATTGAGGAGACACATCTTTGCCTTGTGCAAATACCGACAAAAGCAAGACAAGGAAGTGCAGGTTTCTGTGCTTGCATATATCTAAAAAGTGTGATATTGGAGAGAGATTCATTTCACTGCTTGTTTTCAGGTGTGGTAGCTGCAGTTGGAAACCAGCTGAGGTTACAATGCTTGAGGAGAGGAGAGGCTTTGTTGTTACTGGGACTTTAAGTAATACCAAACAAAACAAAAGGATATATACTCTAGAGCATGCTGCTGTAATTAATCTACAAAAGCAGTAGTAACATTTTGTAATAGAACTGCTACTGTTACTGCACATGCTAATGGTGAGCTTGCTAGAATCCAGTGAAAATACAGGCAGGCTTGGTTTTTTAAATTGGAAATACCATTAAATATTGATGTAATGACTCTTAAATGTAAAGCAAAAAACGTAGCATAATATGAAGTAAGATCAATGCTTATATTAATTGCACTTTTTTAGGTACTAGAAAAGCTTGTTGTTCTTTCTATGCTTGCAAGAAGCAGTTGAAGAGGAGGCTCCCACTGGATCTTGGTGCCATCCACCCTTAGGGAGGAAGAGGAGGAATGTAATGTTATAAGGTGGTCAGAATGCATTTCCTGAAGCCAGAAGGAAGGTTAAAGGGAAAATGCAGCTCCGCACCAATCACTATGTTGCCCCTCTTGGTGGCTGGGTCAATAAGCAGAGATTTAAGCACACATTTGCACATGACTGTATACACACTGCATTCTCTCTGTGCTGACTAACAGTAGATCAGAGTTCATTATCTTTCTATATGTTTATTAACAATGTAACCTTTTATGTTCTTGAAAGGCAGAAAATAACAGTTTTGGGGCTTTTTTCCAATGGGGAATACTTTGGAGAATGTTTTCCCCCTATCCCTTTAACATGCTCTTTTCCTGATGGTAGAGCTGAAAATTTGCTGTTAAAAGCAAAGTAATTTTTCATACATTGTTTGTGTGAACTTGCATCCCTTTATGTTCTTCAGTCAAAATGAGTAGCTTTGCCAAGCAAAGACAGTTCTTGTAAAAGTCTTTACCCATGAGAAAATACAAGGCTGCTGTGCACAGGATTTCCAAAGTAAATGGCATCTTTCCAGCTAACTAAACTAGGCTGAACTAACTTAATTAGTTTTCTCCATCCTGATTTTTCATATTTAGTCTTTGATTAACAAACTTTTGAAATCTTTCAGGCTCATCTCTACCAATATTTCTATTTACAAAGTCCTCAAAACTGTTGAGAAATGCAAATTTCCACTTTTGTATTGGTGCTGTTGATGTTACCATAGTCAGAGACTGCTACTCCTCTCAGTGTTAGACTAAGGTGCAGACAGGTAAGAGAAAACTAACAAAGCAGAAAGCAGGAGTCATTATCTTAAGAAAGAAATAGAATTTAGAGGACTGGCTCAGTCTTAAGAACATTTCCATATTCAGGCTGCTGTGACCAGGCAAGTGGTCTGCTTTTCTTCTTGATGTCCTCAAATGGCTCAAGGGCCTTTGTGCATCTTGTGAGGGTGACTTGGGTCCAGCATTTATTTGATCTAATGGATAGTTCACTGGCAGTTAACATTTCTGCAGTTTGTGGCAGAGTGTAGGAGGTTTGTGGATTTAACCTCCTTCATTATTCCTCCCAGCAGAGTTTCCTGTGCTTAAATAGTGTGCTTTGTGAGACCGAGAGAACACTGCTTTGGGTTTTCAGGGTGTTTGCCAGCATGGGGATGGGTTTTGTGGCAGTGACACCAGTGCTTTCCCTGAATGACTTCACCTAAATTAGTCCATGATGTCTGTTAGACAACCAGCACACACTTTCGCATTTTATTTACTCATGGTTGGACACTTCATGTTTTCCAGGCTGTGCTTGTCCTGTGCTGCTGCCCCTTGTCCCTGTGGCTGAAGAGGCTGTCACCAGGTCCTGAGACCCAAACCTTCCCCTCTGCCTCTGCATTTCTGACATCCTCACTGCACCTCTTACAGTCTAAGCAGGATGATCCCTGTTGTGCTGACAGAACCTTCCAGTGTGCCACCAAGAGCCCTGGGAGCTGGGCAGGGATGGGGCAGGCAGCCCCAGATGGCTCTCTTGCCCCTTGGGGTGTGTTCATATCAAGAACCTCATGAAAGCACTTCATTTAACATTCCTCTTCTTGCTGTTTGTTTTAGGATCAGGATCCAGGCTGTCAATGAAATTGGAGCTGGACCTTTTAGCCACTTTATTAAAGCAAAAACCAGGCCATTGCCACCCTTACCTCCACGGCTGGAGTGTGCTGCAGCAGGGCCTCAGAGCCTGAAGCTGAAGTGGGGAGACAGCAGCTCCAAGCTTCACTCTGCTGATGACATGGTCTACATCTTGCAGATAGAGGACAGAAATAAAGGGTAAGAGAGATGAATCTTTTCCTTGTGCTAATGAAAATGAATTCTGGTTCATCATAACACAGTTGTGAGTGAAAGAAAAATTCTGTTTTCCTGATTGCTTTGTGCCTACCAGTATGTACAAAACACTGCTTTAATAGGCATTCTGTGCCTGTAGTCTGAGCAAGTTATGCAGTAAAGCTGTGAGTAATAAAGAGTCATGGAATCATTACGATTGGAAAGAACCTTTAAATTGTTGAGTCCAACCATTAACCTAACACTTCCAGGTCTAACAGAAATCAATCCTGTACTAGTGACATTTCAGCAAAACCCTCGCCTCTCTGCCATTAAATTTAAAATCGAGTTTCATGGCCACAGTGCTTTACCTTTTGGAATATATGAAATAAAGATACAGTACCCAGCTTGCTGTGTGTATTCATAAAGCCAAGGGTTACAAATCAGATGTCTAGGTAAGGTAGAACTGAGCAGAACAATGTTTTTTGGGCAACCTGGTGGTCTTGATTTTATAGCTGTAATGTTTTACAGCATTAGAAAATACAAGCTTGGCATCAGCTTGGTAGCTCAAATAATTTTGAAATAAGATGTGCAAGAAACAAATACCTAAGTTTAAATTAAACAGTCAGTGCTAAGCTAAAACTTACCTTTCTATGTGAGCTTTGTATGGGAAAATTTGCTGATGTAGATCCAAAGTTGTGATGAGATATATTCAGTTTTAAAAGGGAAGGAAAGAAAGACAATATGCAAGTAATGCCTAACGGTCTGAGCTCTTCAATGAATAAATATCATAGATAGTTCATAATTTACTAAGAAACACTCTCAACTACTCCAATTAGCTAAAATAAGTGACTTATCGAGTAGGTAATCCTTAGAGACCTTCAGCACAGATCATAATTTGATGTAAATTAGCACAATTCCTTTAATTTAAATAGAGTTATGCTGAGTTTATGCCAGCTGAAGATCTGGCCCAAAAGCTCTAATTTTAAGTAATAAACCCACCATGAATAATGCCTTAATACCTCCCAGTATCTCACCTGTACTGATGCAGAGAGGGTACACTGTATTAATCCTGAGAGGTGTCCAATGAATATAAATACCCATTTGAAAGTCTGACTGGTGAAAACTGTTCCCTCAGAGTGCAGTGATGCTTGGCAGGAGCCCATCACCTGCAGCACCCTGGGATTCAGTCAGCTCTAAAGACACATCCAGCAGGCTGCTTTGCTTTGCTTTCATGTAGCACTGCAGGTAGGGTGGTGAAGAACTGTAAATTGTTTTTAACCTGTCTTTATCGTGGGGAAAATAGGAAGTTTCCTTGTAAGAATACAATGTTACCTCACAGCAGGCAAAGAAGGGATTTTTCTCCCTTGCTTTGGCATACAGCTTTAGCATGATTCTTTGCTTTTCCACAAGCTTTTCCCAGTGCAAATGGTCTCTTTTGGGAGCCATTTGGACTTGATACTCTGCTGGATCTTCTTAGCTGTGAATTTGACTTAGAGTCCACACGAGCTCCCAGAGATGCAGAGAAGCTGCTCCTCTGCATTGTGCTGTCTCCTCCTGCCTGAACTGAGCCATTCCATGAAATGCTCCCTTTGGTGGTTGGGCTTGGAGCAACTAGCCCAGACAATTCCTGAAATGAGCCAGAGCTGGGGCTCAGGGATCCATCCTGGCGTGGGCATGGCAGAGGAGTGGGGTGGGTGCACTGTTCTTTGAGCATCACTGGCCTCTCCAGTTGCACAGTAAACTGTGCACATATGAGGGAGCAATTAAATGGGATATTTTAGCTGGAAGGGACCTGCAGCCATGCAGTGTGACTGCCTGGCCAGTTCAGTGCTGGCCAAGTTAAAGGGTGTTGTTAAGAGCATTGTCCAAATATCTCTGTATCACTGTCAGGCCTGGGACTGACCAGCCCTCTAGGAAGCCAGTCTCTGGTGAAAAAATGACACAAAATAAATTATCTTGAAGGATGTACTGGTGTATTTTCTGGTCTGAAAGAGTCGTAGGAAGGTGCCATGGTATCCCTTCTGTTGGGAGAAGAGATAGTCCTTGATTCAGGGAAAGAGGTTGTGGTTTAAAACATGGATAACTGAGAAGTGACCTCTGTCATATTCCTGGTCTTTCAGAGAACATTGTGACTGTGAGACATCTGAAATTACTGATAACAGCTTTATATTGAAATCCCTCAATTCGATATTATTGTTGTCCCTTCTTTGGTTTAAGAGCTGGAAGCTACCTTTAAAATGCTGTTGAAGTGTTTTCACAAGCAGAATTATAAAGATGAGCGAGTTCTTTTAAGAAAAGGAAATAATCAGTAAGTCCCATCCTGACCCAACAGCTTTAATGGCCTTTTGGTAAAGACTCATCTCTGGCTTTATGTAATGACAGCCAGTGCTCTCCAGTGTGTCCTGGTCATTAAGGAGTGTTTTCAACTTTTCCTTTCTGTAATGAGGTGTAACAGGCCAGTTGTTGGAGACCAAATGTTTCATTGATTGCAAGACCTGTGAAGCAAAATACTTGGAAATCTTCTGGCACTGATTAGTGTAAGGGCTTGAGGAGGTGTGCACATCAGAGCTGTACCTGCGTTAGCTCCCATTAGCTCTTCGGGGTGTGACATTTAGGAAGATGAAATTAGCATCACTTGTCCTTTCAATTATGGCTAGCACTGAGTGGAAATGAAGAAAAATCTGTTTCTGGAAAGCTCAGTACATAGAAACGTTAGTTGAGAGTAAGTGACCTTTATGTAAGGAGGACTATGAAATTCCTTTCTTTTTTAAATCAACTATCAGTTGTGACTTCATTTTCTAATTGTGGTAATGTGAAGAAATTTATTTTAATGAAATTTCACTACTTTCCAGAATACTATGGATTTTTTCCTCTGTGGAACAAATGAACCTAATTAATGTTGGTGGTCTTTTTCCTGCTGTACTAGTAATTAGTCTTTAGTTGTTCCCACAACTAATTGCACCTCTTAGTGTCTTAAAATGCTCACGATATCCAGTCTGAAAGGGAGAATTAGCAAGTAAATTAAGAGTGGGTAATTTATCAGTTGCTGGTGTTTATTTTAGATGATTCTATGTTGCAGCTGAGGTAAGTTGTGTGATTTTTATGTGTGTAGAGAATCACAATCAATATACACACGTGTAATTACATTTTAAGGGAGGGCCATTGGTAAAGGTGACTAAAAAACATCCTCAATATATTCTTTAAAAACATAATGTTAGGATCATTGACAGTTGCCTCACACTTCTGTTGTGTTCAGTTGGTGGTAGCAGGGAGTGGTTGAATATATGAGCCTCAACCTGGGTGTTTGCTCTGCCTTAACTTGGAGGCAGAATAGAAACACAGAGGGATGAGTTGCTGAATGTGCTGCCCTTGCCTGATGACTTTTGCATAATCATCCCCTGGTTACTGCAAGTTTCAAGCAGTCTAATTAAAAAATTGTTTACACTCCTGATTTGATCAAGACAATTTACACCCATTTTAACAGCAATTACTGTTATGTATCAGTCCTACTGGCTTGTGAAATTCTATTAAGATACAAAATCAGATAAGTTAACATATCCTTGCAAAAACCTGCAGGAAAAAATAATTTTCGTATTGGGTAAAACAGTGATAAAAGGAAATTAAGCATGAGCATCAAGACAGATGGCATGCTACAGTTTGTACTGCAGGCCTGGCTAGATAGAAAGTTAATGTTCAGGAAAGTTTTCAAGCTAACCCGTGTTCATATTGCTGCATTGTGTAGATGAGTATTGCTTTTAATAATAGTGATATTTATATTAGCAGCATTCTGATCAGATACCTGGGGCTTTGCAAATGAAAAAGAAGAGGAAGAACTGTTCCCAAGTGTGAGAGTTAACTTGTTAATGCATTTTATCTTTCTTCCTGGAAGCAGGAGTAAACCAACATTTGTAGTAGGTGTGAGTTAACTGTATATGTGTCATTATTTGGAACAAAGTGAAGCCTCAAAAAAACACATTAAATGTGTGAGATGAGGTGTTTCAGCTGTGAGGAAGCTGGCAAGACACAAAAGAAGATGCTACTCCATAAGTATATTCAAAAAAATCCCTGCTTTGGTAAGAAATAAAATTTTCTCTTTTATTTTGATCTGTGCACATCTGCAGGTACTTCAGACTTCATGGGTAACTGAATATTCCAGACAACAGATCATAAATAAGTGTAGCATCTAGACCCAAGATAGTCACTATAATAAAACTATTTTCTGCACATCTGTAACAACCTTATAAGAAAAATAACGCCTTGATTAGAGTAATGTCTCTCGTATTTAATCTCTAAAGTGTGATGGAGGCTCAGTTTAGTGCAGCAGGATCACACTGGCCAGTTTTTCAAGGGCACATTTTTAGGTTCCAGCTTCCCTTCGCTGCTGTTGGTGCAGCAGAGACTGAGCTTGGCTCCCTTCTCTAGCTCTGCCCGTGTGTCTGGGGCTGTCACAGCAGCAGCTTGGGCACTGTGTGCTCAGTGAGCATCATTTGAAGGCCATAAACTCTGTTAAAACTCTGGGAAAGTGGCTCTAATGCTGCACAGGGAAGATAAACACATGTAGGGCTGTAAGAATATTGGTTTGCTGCTCTGAACTCTGTTCTCTTCTGGTTTTAGCTTTAAGTTCACTTTTATTTATTATTGTTGGTAACTGACAAGGTCTTGTAGCTGCCTCATCATCTACTTCTTCCTGACTGTGTAATTTCAAGAGGCCGTTGGGTGCTCTCCCTGATTCCTCCCACATCTTCCATTCAAATGTTGTTAATTCCCATTTAAGCTGTGCTCAGTATTGCCCTCCCTGCTTGTTCCTTGCCCCCCAGATGTGGCTGCACACAGGAATCTTCAGTCAGGCACTTGGCTGCTCTGTCTTCCATTCCTGTTGGATGTGCCCAGATGCTTCTTGCAAAAAAATCAATTTTTCTTGTTGTGGAGGAGCTTCTGTAGGCTGAAATACTTCAACTCTTAATAATTCCAGATGTCTGACAAGTGATTGTCTGTTGTGAATATGGGTTACAAACTCAAATTCAGCAGCAGAAGACAGATAATCTAGTAGAAACTAAAAATCAATTTTTGGCAGCAAGTACCCTTTGTCTAGCCTGCAGATGTGCTAGATAATTCAGGGGAGAAAACCAAACTCTTCCAATCTGACTCTGTTATCATTTCTCTTCCTGCAGTAAATATGTAGATAATGTGATGTAGCATTAATAATATTAAAAGAACTGTTGGTTTGTGAAGTTCTTGTCATTTAGTTTCTAATTAGGCAGTTGCCTTTGTGTGCTGGTGTGAAGCCTCAGGTCACCAGGTTGGACTGTGTGTTAATGATGCTGTGTTAATGATTCCTCTCCAGCCAAAATCCTGACATCTGACCACTTACTTTGAGAGGCAATAACAGAATCATTCAAGGCTCACTCAGCCTTTGTGCCTTCCCCCAAGATTTCCATCTTACTTAGTGCTGTACAGTAGAATTTCTGTCAAATTAACTTCTTGCAAGAACCAACAGGTTACCAAAATATAAACAAAACCCAAGAGTTTGAAAGGGAGCCTGCTGTTCAAAATGTGCTGGGAATTAATGAGCAGAGGTAGAGCAAGTACATTCATATTCTTGTGCTTGACTGGAAGTGACTGAAGTGGAGGAAACAAAATAGCTGTGAGATGCAAAATACTTCCAAGAAGATCTTCACTGGGAATGAAAGGGTATTGATGAAAAACTAACAGCAGTGGTGTCTCCCTAACAATTGCTGTAGGACACGATGTTCTCTCTCCTCTGCTGCGTGCAGGTAAATGAATAATCTGTGGCTGATGTGAGAATGTCTGGGAAGGGAGAATTGGGATGACTCTGTGAGATGAAGGACAAGTAACCTCTGGGGAGTGCCTCCATCTCTGGAGAAAGTTGCTTTCTTTTTGGTCTCTGCTGTTAATTTAATGGATAGGAGAGGCAACACCGCAGCCTGGAAATTAGAATAATCAGGTTTAATTCCGGATGGTGCAAACTTTGAAAAAAAAAATACAGCTGTAACTGAGAATTCCAATAACCACAGAGGCTGAATGTTTTCAAAGGCATGGTGCCAGTTGAGGTATGGAGCCTTTTGTATTTTGAATTCAACTGAGATTTGAAAACATCTTGGTTTGAAGAAGGTGAGAGGGAGATAGAGCACAGGGAAGGTTTCCGTACACAGATTAAGTCAACTTTTCAATGCATAAGAGATTAAGTCCTTGCAAACAAGCTCAGAACTGACTTGTTCTTGAGGCAATGTATGGAATGAGGCATGGATGAAGTACAGTGAACAATAACAGGCTTGCTAAGAAAGCAAAGGTACATAGAGCTTGTGTTCAAATGTGCTTTTTTGTGCAAAGTAGATTTAGATTTTAAAGATGAAATTGCAATCATATGAACATGTTACCTTAGTTTAAGATAGTTTTTAACGTATGCTGCCTCACAGTAGCAATGTGCAGTTACACTGATTGACTCAACTCTGAGTTCATTGTGGTCCTCCAGCAGAAAGCCCAGGAGAGTAAAAAAAGACTGCTCCATACCTATATCAGTTATTTTTTTTAAATAACAGAAGTAATCCTGGAGGATTATGAAATGCCTACTTTACACATGAGGAAAATACTACCTTATTAAAAAACCACAGGTATTTTGGAGTTAGCTTTTCATCTTCATTACATGACTTACATCACGATCTGCATCTTCAAACACAATTACAAAGCATTAGTGTCACAATAAAGCCCAACAAAAGCTGAATTTAACTGGCTTGGCCATCAGCCTTTCTTCTTTCAAAATTGGAAGCTCTCTTTCTTCAGAGGTGGTCGAATCTCAGAAGTTTTAAATGAGCTTCCATTGCAGTCCTGTGGTGCAAGCTTCTCTGTAACAGTTCTTGCTTTCCTGACAGATGTTTTTAGAGACAGAGAAGTAGAAATGAGTGGAGATGGGAACTGGATGGGAGTACTGGTATTAAATTAACTGGGAGTATTAGTTCAGTTCCCAAATGACAGAAGGAGCTCAAATGTTTTTCCAGATCAGTTCCTCAGTGTTAGGAAGTGTTAGTGACCTTAGTCATATCCAAAAGGTGAAGATGCCATTTGAGTAATTGCTAGTGGCCATATGAATGACTGTAAATGTGTAAATGTACCTTAGGCCCAGCCTGGGGTGAGGTTGTGCTTTTCTGTTAGCTGGGAAGATAGATTTATTGTTCACCTAAGTCCACAAATGATTGCAAAGAGGTCATTAGTCTAAAACAGGCAT
This sequence comes from Passer domesticus, assembly GCF_036417665.1. Taxonomy (NCBI): domain Eukaryota; kingdom Metazoa; phylum Chordata; class Aves; order Passeriformes; family Passeridae; genus Passer; species Passer domesticus. The sequence continues at coordinate 4,621,715 of NC_087484.1, forward strand.
TGGCTGTTTTTTGCTCTCTGTTGCCCTTGCACCAGCGTCAGAGCCAAATCTCCACACTCCTGTGAGTAGTGCAGTGGTTTCTGAGCCAGCTGCCTGATTGAGCTGCAGGAAGTGCAGAGGGAGAGTGTCTTGTCTCTTGAGTCTTAATGCTGTCCTGAGTATGTGTTCTTTGCTCATCACTCAGTGGATCTCAAGAAATTTTATTCCTTGAGCACGGGTTTGTGTCAGACTTGAAACGTGCTGTAGCTGCTTACGTGAGCCTCAGAAATGTGGGATAGCAGGGAGTTCTTAAACTGGGTGAGCATAAGGTTAGGAAAACAGTTCTTTGGAAATTGGCTCTAAACTCTCCTCTTAAAAACTTGTGGGCACAGATCTTTAGTTTCCTATCAAGGTGTGAGTCTCACTAAAACTCAGTAGTAAGTCACATTAGTCCTCAGAGTACATTTCCAGCAATTTGAATTACCTGAATATTTCCTTTTATTACAGATAATTCTTGATCTCTGTTTGTACTTACATGGATTGCAAGCATAAAGTAATACAAATTGATTTCTGTCCCTGAGAGCTAATGACAGACCCAGTTTCTTTGAAATGCTCAAATTGGTTGTACTCTGTATCTCCTGCAAAGCCTAAGGATAAAGCTAGCACCTAAACAGGGAGGTCAAAGGAAAATTTCTCTTGGCTTCCTGCTGATTTAAAACCTTCTGAAATGGTTAAGATACTTGAATTAGGGTACTAAATAATAAAATAATAGTATATGATCCTACGCAGCAAATTTTCTGTTCTCCAAGGCCAGGACTATTGCGTGCAAGATGTTCCCTGGTTGAGGCTGAGTGGCTGGATGCACAGTCTGGGTGCTTCCTCTCATCCCCACTGTGCTCAGCTCCTGGAGGTCAGGGGCTTAGCTACTGCTGGCTGACATACAACTATTAGTGAAAAACATTTATCTGAGCAGAGCAATAGAAAGTAGAAGTCAGGTTCTCTTTAGCAGCTGTATACTTTTTTTTTAAAAGGACATTGATTTTGTTCAGTATTACATTGTTGGACAAGTTTGTGTGTGCTCTTGTTTAGTCTTGTCAATGGAGGTGTTTTGGAAGGTGACACAGATGAGTGCAAGACATGGCCTTTGTGTCTTAATGTGCAAATGAAGTCCAAATCCATTAAGGAGTCAACATATTAATTGTGTTTTCATCATGCTTGTAAACCAGTGGCACACGTGGTTTACATGCAGGACACAAGCTGAATCCATTTTGATTCCATGGTGGTGGGGAACCCACTGACAGATATTCTTCCTGTTAATTCATGCAATCTTTTTGCAAGGTAAAATAGTTTCAAAAGGGACAATGAACTTCTGCTCTCCCTGACCTTCTCATCATCATCAGTGTATTGTTCATGGGACATTTTTATAAGTGTGTTTAACAGCCCTGCAGGGCACGTGGTGCCAGTTTTCACAAGGTGGATACTCCAAGCTGGTAAGTGCAATAACCAAAAATGTCAGTGCCACTCCAGTGTAACTACATACTCTCATTTTTATTGTTTCAGGTTTATCCCAATTTATAGGGGACCAAGTCACACGTACAAGATACAGAGGCTGACAGAATCCACCTGTTACTCGTTCAGAATACAGGCAGTCAATGATGCTGGGGAGGGACCTTTCTCAGAAATCTGTACCTTCTGCACAACTAAGTCACTCCCACCTGCAATCAAAGGTATGTAGTACGGTTTTTTACACGTAAGTAACTTGTAAATATTTATGTGATTGCTAAGTATGAGGAGAGGTTGTAAAGGTTACCATAAATATATAATAACACTTGTGAAGATCCAGTTTGTGCTGACTGTAGGCTTCTCTTGAGTTGTGCAGTTACTTAAGTGGTGAGAAGCTAAATTACGACCCAAAAAAGTCACACAAGCAATATAAAGGTTATGTCAGCCACTGTTGTAATAAAAAACTGTTCAAATACTGTTGCTATCAATAATGTTTACCAGGGGATTGCTCTGGATTACCACAGCATTTATACAAGAGATCTAACAGCTGTATGTGTGTATGTACCTACCAACTTAAGCTTTAGTAAAGTTTAATTTTTTTTGTTGTGTATTTGATGTCCAGTGTAGGCCTTCAGAGTTTATTTTTCCTTTAATGTATAAAATTAATTATGATATATTACATATAGAGCATTAGACTTAGAACTCAGCATGTGTTCCACTAGGAGAAATAAATGGCCTAATTAAATGAAGTTTTGTAATAAAATGTCTTTTACCGTGTGTAAATTTTGTCCTAAGTAATTATGCTTCTGAGGGAGGAGGAGGAGGAAAGAAGGAAATGAAGGAGCAAAAGTAAAACCCACAGTGAAAGATGTTTCGTTATAAAACTTCATGTAATTAGGCCTTTTGTTCTAGGCCTAATTAGTCCTTCTTTGGCCTGTTACAAGGGCAGTGGGGTTGCTCTATGGGTTGTCAGATCAGCTGAGCTGATATCAAATGCACCTTTTCTCCTGGGTGCTGAAGTCTTCCCTGTCAAGCCCTATGATTTTCTGAGAGAAATGACAGCTATCAGTTTGTCAGAGAGGTTTTGTTTGCTTCTCTGTATTTAAAATCCAGCTTTGGTGATTTTGACACCTTTAGTAAGCAAATATTTAGAGGGGAGAACACTGCTGGGGGTGCCTTTCCCTGCTAAGTCAGTCATCCCCAGGGAGAAAACACTCTCCAGCAAAAAATACCTGTGTGTTTGAGAGTAAGGATACTTAGCCAGGGGTGATTTATCCTGATGCACACCTTTACACTGGTGTGAGATGTGCTGCCCAGCCAAGGGAAGGGAGCACCTGTGGCATGACCCAGGATGCCACTGTAGTCACACTTGCATTTTGTTGGCTAAAAATCCATTTTATTCAGTTCACCTCACCTAGGTGTTTGTTTTGAACTCCCATTCTGCCTGTTGAGTCCCTGTTAAATGTGACTCATCCCCTGGGCTGAGTATCAAGCTGAGAATCAATGGTGCAAATACCAGGTCGTGTGTGGGCTGGGACCTCGGGTACCTGACAGAGCACTGGCTGTGACAGAGAAAAGGGCATGACAAAACTGTGCTGGTGAGCACTGCTGAAGGGAGGTGATGCCATGGGGAGTACTGGTCTGATGCCAAATGATAGTGTTGATTCCCTCCTGTGGTCCGAGGAATACAAAGGAATTTATGTGATAGACTTAATTTGGCTTTTTATCTAGCAGAAGAAAGTGTGTGTTCTCCTATAAGGTCTCCTAATTACTCTCTTAGTGATGCCAACCCTAGAATAGCTTTGTTGTTAATGGCAGTGTTTTGTAAGTGTCAGACAAAAATCTACATGTACTGAAGTGAGGGATGGAAAGAGAAGGAAAAATAATTGAGATTGTTGTCAGCTAAGATAAAGGCGTTTATTATCAGTCTCTCAACACTAGCAGATGTGCAGAGAGAAGTAAATGGATATTGATTACATTTGGGCCTTCATGATTCAAGTGTTCCTCTTGGGAAGTAACAGATCAGTCTAAAATTTGTGTAATGTATGCAGCAGCATTTGTTTCTTTGGTAGACCCTCCTGTTGTCTGTTTTTGTGGGGTTGGGGATCTGGATTTCCTTTAACAAGCTCATGTCCTTGCACGTGCACATGCTAACCACCTGATACAAGTGTTCAGCACTCTTGTTTCTCCCAGTTTTATTCTCTTTTTTTTGGTATTGTACTTGCTGGCTCTGCCTGATCAAGAGGTTGGTGAACCCTGGATGCTGTTGCAGTTTTTTTCATGCCTTCCAGTGGCAGATGCTTTGTTGCACATAAAAATGTGCTGCCCCTGTCTGTGCTCTGCTAGACTGACCTGTGAGCTTGCCATGGGTCAAGGCACAGCATCCCTTGGCTTTCAGCTGGTGAGAGAGCCTCTGCCAAGGACAGCAGCCTTGAAACAGCTGACAAATTGAATTTCTCAGGAGTTCTAGTGAGAGCACTAGTCTTAAGTCTGGCTAGAAATAGCAGCTCTGATCAAGTGGGTGTCAGCCTCAGAGTTATATTCAAGTCCAAGTCTTAAAAATTATGCTTGTCCTTTTCCTTCCCAGGCTGGACTTCATCTCTAATGTAAAAGATTCTTTAGCTTCTCTTCTCACATTCCTTCTCCTATTTTTCCTGAATGAAATGTTTGATATTATTGCTCTCTTTCAATGGCATGTAGCATGGGAAGGATGTGCAGGCATCTCCACTGGCACAGGTGTTTTCTCAGAACTTCACAAAATTGCTGCTTTTATGAATGCCTGTGTCATTTGTGCATTGGCTTCTGCTTTGAAAAGGTCAGTGCACAGCCCTGCAGTTAAGTTTAGAAAGTTTTCTCTGAACCACTCCTCCTTTGTAGCAGCTTGAAGAGCTGACAGGTAAGAGGTGCTGTAGCCTTTTTTAAATGTTCTGGTATTTTTACAGTGCTCATAAAATAATATTTCAGTGCAGTCTTTATATTAAACATTAACACATTTCCTTTTATTGTAGCCCCTCGAGTGACACAGCTGGGAGGAAACTCCTGTGAAGTTACCTGGGAAATGGTCCCACCCATGAAGGGAGATCCTGTTGGTTATGTTCTGCAGGTACTGGTTGGAAGAGAATCAGAATACAAGCAGGTAGGGAAATGGTCTGGATTTAATATTGTTAAATTGATGGCATAATGGAAATGGTTTTGAAAATCCACTGTGCTGCTTCTTTGTACTGTATTGAATTACACCCTATGGTGATGTGTCAGGTGCACTTTGGTAAAGGCTGAGTCAAAATTAAGAGCTGTAATGGGCTGTTTTCTCCCCTAAGGGAGTATATAGAACATCATTATTTTATTGGAGTGATCTGTGTTCTTTCTGTGGTTAATCACTATTTTTAGCTGTACTAACCTTTAAAAAGTTACAATTCTGTCCACCCATGCTTGCTTCTGAGCTGGCTGCTCTTAACCATTATCTGGAGGTGAGATGAAGTCAGAAGATGAATCTTTCTAAGCCAGTTCCAAGGCTGTCCATCAGAGTTTTCAGTCAAGTACACGTTAAGTGGTTTGTTCATCTGTCTCATTCCTGTCTGAGGTTTTGATGCACGTGTAACTGCTGTGTATCCTTTCTGTCACTGTGGAAATAAAGCAGTGAAGTACAGCTGATCCTTCTTTCCTTTGTCTGTCTGGATTAGACATCACAAGTGGATACTTCCCCAGAGCCCCTGAAACAGAACAACTCATTCACAGTTAGATCTTTTATTTCATCTATCACACCTCTAGCTGTGTGATTTGCAGTGCACTTCATTTGTGTGCTCTCTTTTTCCTGTGCTTCTTTTCGTTGTCATGCGGATTCCAAATAAATCCAAATTAGGGAAATGAGATATACTATGCTAATTAGACTCTTATGTTGTGCTAATTAAACTCTTAAAAATACGTATAAGTTAGTGCTTTCCTTGCAACTGTGTCTCTGTCCCTCTTCAGGCTGTTTTTGAGTGCTGCTGTGAACTAATGAATTATCAAAAACAACACAAAAAATTCAGGACAGTTCATGGGGGCAATAAAGATTCAGAAACCTAACGATTGTTTTTGTCAGGAAACATTTCTGGTGCTGGTGTAGGTAATGAAACCCCTGTGTACTGTGTTGGCCTCATAATGTCAGTGGCATGTGGATAAGTGGAGCCATTTTGCTGTTGCCTGATGTACAGAGTGTATTTGGTGTGTCACCTCCAGGTACAGCTTCAGTGAACGTAGCCCCAGTGTTTAAAATGTTCTGAGTCTTTGGGGAGAACTGGGCACAGCTTCATGTTCCTGGCACATAAGTGATGGCTTCATCTGCACAGTCCAGAACTTGTGGTGTGAAAAAAACAGCAGTGAAGGAAGTGATAAATACTTTCAGAGTCTTCTTATGTTGGAGGTCTTCGTTTCTGATGAGGCACAAGGCTGATGAGGGGTTTTTGTGTGAGTTGTAACTCCCTGGAGGAGGTTCCTGGCTGGGATGCTCCAGGTGACACTGGGAGTCTTCTGGTTGATAACCAGCCATGGGAAAGAGAGAGACTTCCACTGTTCACCTTCACAGAAATCACCTTTGCCCATCAAGGTGTTTTTCCTCCATCAGGACTGTGGGTGGTGTCTCAGCACTGGGCCACGTCCCTGTCCATGAGCTGCAGTGGCTGCGTGCTCTGAGCTCCTGTAATGTGCACAGAAGATAAAATACAGAAACACCCTTCAGTGATTTTTCTGGCTAATGCATTTCACCTCTGCTTTGACGTGCCTGTGATCACCTGTTACTATTTAACTGCAAAGTACTGGCACCAATATGTTCATTAATGTTAGTGATATGTTAATTACCTTTGAAGTGCAAGTCCTAAATTTATTTTTAAATATGTCTTGTTCCCTGCAAGTGACAAATATATTTTGCATATGTATCTAAAGGGGTATATTATACTAGAAACATTTTGCAAATAGTTTTGAAAGGTGGCACAAGTGAAATACACTCTAGATTTTCAGGCTATTCATAGAATGCAACATCAACCACTGATTTGCTTTTGGGTAAAGCTGTCCTTTCTCTCTAGACTGTCACACCTGAGCTGTCTCCCTGCCCTGCACCCCAGTGTTTGCAGCCCTCCACAGCCCAAAAGCTGCTGATTTTCCACCATTTGATCTAGCAGAGGTGGTATGAAAGTACTCAAAAGCTCTTTTTTCCAGACTGGGACTATAGCCATCCCTGTCCTCCTCTGGGAGAATATTTTGTAAATATTTCTCTGCTGAGAATTGCCTGAAGAACTAGATTTGCTGGAGCTAAACAGATAACATTTTAGCTCCCTGGAGAGTGTATTTTAAAAATGCCAGCTACTTCTTTCCTTGTTTCTCACACAGTGTGTTCCTTTTTGTGTATTTGTGTGCTTTATCTGCACAGATAATTTTTAAAAAGCAATTCTTTTTAGGAAATCACATGTTCCTTATTTATCAATCAGGATGTAAGCCACAGGAGATTCCATGAATCAGTAGCCTGGATTTGTTTTTCTGTTTCTTGCGCTTCTATCCAGCATAGCTCACTCAGTCAGAATTTATCTCCAAAGTGTATTAAATTGTCTGTGTTTGCATAGCTTTAATGTGGATTTAGGGGAGTGGGCTGGGCTGGGCAGCACTTGCAGGAGCTGCTGTTTGGGATAACAGCTGGAATGACCAGCAGCCTACGGTTTGGTTTCCCATTGAGCAGCTCTGGGGATCAAATCACCCAGGAACCAAATTCTTTTAAGAGCTGACCATGGGAAGTGAGAACTGAACTTTTTAAAGCTTCTTTATCCTTAAATTGTTTGCCACTGAAGCAAAATGTTCTACCTTTGAAATTTCCAAGAATTTGGAGGCAGCAGTGTTTCATCAGCTTCTGCCACGTCTCTTCTGAGAAAAAAAAAAAAGCAACTGTCTCCAAGTGCTTTCCAAAAGAAGAAACAGTATGGGTAGGATATACTGACTGTGTGAAAATACCAGTTCTCAGGTCTGCACTGAGAGGTGGGTGACTGGGAGAGCCCAGTTGGCCTCACCAAGCTCTCACTTTAATTATTGGGTTTTTTATTTGTATTATATTGTGTAGACACACAGAGAATATCTGAAGCGCTTTAGTGAACTGATAATTTCTGTAAAGCTTAGTTAGCCAAAAATTTGGTTTCCTTCTCTAGTTTCAATAAGTCAAAGGCACTTGTGCTGGTTTGTGCCAGAATATGACAGAATTACACAGGGCCTGTTGGTATTTAGCTTTGCAACCCAAACCATTCTCTGATTCTATCTTTTTATCAGTATACAAAATAGGCTTTTGTTAACTGTTAAAGACATTGGCCATTGCATCACGGTCAACAACAGGTGAGGTTACCTTGCACTTTCCAGTGTGTTTCTTATAGGGCGATTATGGCTGTCATTGTTATTGTTTGGAAAGGAAGGAGATGGGGTTGGAATTATTTAAGGCGATCAGTGAAATTGAGAAATCCTTGACTGCAGGAATTCTTTGTCTCTCTAGCTCCATCAGTAGGATCAAATACCATAAGAGTCTTCAGCAGTTTATTACTTGTGATGATATTTCCATTGAGAGAGCCAGGCAAAAAGCTCATCTCATTTTATTGTATTCTGAAGTGTCCAAACCAAAAAGCTGTTTTTAGGAACTGAAAGTGATAAATTGGATAGACACTTCACTTTGGCTTGTTGGCCACCAAAGCATAATGTGCTACATATAAAATAATATTGCTGCTTCATAGAGTTATATTTGATTTCACATTTCTTTGGCAGATTTAAAGACCTTACTCATGGTTGTCAAGGATTTTTTCTGTTGTATATGTGAAGTCCACTCACAGAGTGCAGCAGTGTTCACAACCAAATGTGTTTGTGTGGGGCATCCTGCCACAGCTCTGAGGTGCTGCTGCAGCCCCTGGCAGCGGGTGCAGAGGCTGCTCTCAGGAGTGGGTGACAATTTAGTAATTGTTTGTCTGTTACTGATAGGTAGGTCCACTGGGGTAAATACTCATCAAACCACTGAAAGCAGGACAATTTCCATAACTGTCTTAGTGCTGCTGCAGGAAGTGCTTTGTCTTTATCATTGGTGAATATTAGTTCACCCAATCTATCTACTTTCAACAGTTTTTCAAACTTCCCTTACAGATACACTCTGCTCTCACTTGGCTGTCTGGCTTTTTTCTGAGAAGTGCTGTTGAATAGCTGGCTTGAGTGAACTTGGCCATCAGTACTTGTTAGGCTGTAATGAAGATACAGGACTTTGATTTAGTCAAGGCTGGCCTCCAGTTGCACTGCTATTCGCCACCCTGACAGAACAAAACAAGTAAAAATCCCAGATTTTTGGGTTTTGGTTTTTTTTACTGGACAGGATTTTTTCCCGTGCAAAGACAGGTTCTATATATGGAATCACTAGTATCTTTTAAATGTAATTTATGAAGTTTAGATTGTGAATTTCTTTAATTAAATGTAATTATTTGGATTTTATTGGGATTTTTTTTTTGGTTCAGAAGTGGTCATATTGGTTGCAAAGGTTTGTTTGTGGCAAAGGCGTGTAGAGCTTTTCTGGCTGTATGTTTTGAAATTAAATTATTAATTACAGCAGCACCAGAAAGCAAATCTTGCTGACAGCTATTTTGTGAGGGCTTGGAGTTGCCCTGACTCAGAATCTAAAGAAATGGGAGTTAGGTGGAGAAATTCTGACACAGTCCTGTGGGACAGGAGTTGCCCACACCAGGTGGGTATTAGAAATTGCTATTGGAGAGCAGAGTAGCAGAGGTGTTCTTGGTATGGGGGCTGCTGTACAAACAGATGTTTCAACCCTCACATCACTTCTGTGGGCTGCCACAGCACTTTCAGTTTTGTTTTCCCTGCAATTACTGTAACCCAGTGACTCACTCCACATTGGCATTGGGAAGACAAACAAAGACAAGAGGAAAGGCAGCCGTGCATGGCTGTGGCCAGTCACAGGGGGTTGTGGGATGAATTTCTTGTATTCCTGTCACTTGACCTGGAGGGAACTTCCTGCAAATGCTAAGCAATACTTGAGCAAGGCAATGTTTATTTAAATGTTGTTTCTCGATCTGTGCCTCAGGTCCAAGAAACATGAGCCAGTTAGAGGACTTAGTCTGGAAACCCAGACTTGCCGTCATTCAAACTGCATTTGGAAAAGCTGTGAAAGATGAAAAGAAAAGAAGACAAATGAAAGAAACACCTTAATCTTTTTGTCACAGACCTTCTCAAAAAATCAGCAACTGACTGTTTAATCAAGGGATGAGTCTCAAGGGCCAGCAGGGCAGGAAGGCTGGGAAGCTGAGCTCTTTAAGTGGTCTTTAGCTGAGCAGGTTTCTTCTCTTTCCTCCTCGTTTCTTACTCCAGAGTAACACACAGGAAATCCTCTATGAGCTTGGGACTAGTTTCCCACTTGCTCCCCTTTTCTAAGATGAGTTCTTGCCTCTGGCAGGGTAGAGATGCTCTCAGCCTTCTGCTCCCACAGCCAAGAGAAGGGAAACGGTAAATAAGCAGAGGAAGGAGTATCTGAAGTTCTTTTCAGGATGGTTTTTTCCCAGCAGACACAACTTTCTTCATTTCATAAAATACCAGTCTCAACAACCCTCCATTATATAAATTATTTGTTTTCAGAGTTTGTGAATATTTCCAGTGGGTTTTTTTTTTTTCCATTTAAGTCACAAAACTGTCTCAGATACTCAGTTTTTTCTCTCCTTTCTGTGACTTGTGCTCTGAGTCATGTGGTACCTACATTTGATTAACATAAATAGGTGATGGGTTTGGATTAGTAAACAACCAAATATAATGCAATCAAGAGGAAATTTTTCACACCTTAATAATATTTTATTATTTCCGCAGTTCTGAAAGTGCAATTTCTGGCAAGATTGCTGTTTCTTGAGAGAAGTATGAGGGGAAAATACATTAAAATTACTTTTGTAAGCGATTTTGCAACTACACATTGAATGACTTCCAGTAACCTTATCTGCAGGTTTTCTTCCTTTTGGGGCCAGACAGGGTGATTATGTCCTAGACATGTTTTAGGCGTACAGTCACACTTTCAGAGTGCAGAAATACGTTTGTAGCATTTGTCATGCCCACAGAAGATGAGTGTGTGCTATCATTGCTGCACTGAGTGATGTGTTTGTTGTCTGTCCCTGTGTGCACTGTGTTGAGACTTGTTGAGAAGTCCTCCACCTGCCCCTGTTTTTCAAAAATCTGTGTTGACCCAGTGAGTTCCATCCTTTGAGAAGTGTTTCCTTAGAGACTTGATGCCTGGAGAGGCTACCTAGAACAGAGGCTGGACAGAGTTAGAGAATTAAATAGGTATTTATAAAAGCCTTCAGCAGATACACCTTGGGCAGTGCAAAAGCCCCATGGAGGCTACACCCAAAGTGGACAATGGTCACGAGTTTCTCAGACAGATGTAAGTTTGGTCTATTTGCCTATCACAGGTTAATTGTCCAATTACACCTTCAGGTAACGAAGTCACATTCCCCCAGTTCACTCCCCCAAAATTCATTTTTGTTTATACTTTTTGGGGCCTGAGGCTGCAATGACAACCTTGGCACTCAGGCCTGGAGGGATTGTTTTATTTGTCAAAACTGTGGAGAGGCTTTACTAACATTCTGTATGAACTTCAGAGTTGTTCACTAATGCAGGAATAGATTCACTAGTACAGGATCTGAAAAACTTAAAAGCTTATGTAAACATGAATATAAACGTAAGGCCTCAGACTGAACTTCCACAGCGAACCCCTCGCGAGCCCTCACGCCGCCGCGAAGGCGGGCCTAGCTTGTGTCTGACCGCGCTGCCTGCTTTGTTTTTCAAGGTGTACAAGGGAGAAGAAACCACATTCCACATCTCAGGCCTTCAGGTGAACACAGACTATCGGTTCCGCGTGTGCGCCTGCCGCCGGTGCCTGGATCCCTGGCAGGAGCTCAGCGGCCCCTTCAGCCCCTCGGTGGCCTTCGCGCTGCAGCGCAGCGCCCTGGTGCTGGCGGGCGAGCCGGGCGGCGCCGACGACGCCAAGGCCAAGGCCATGGTGCCCACGGACGAACAGTTTGCGGCCCTCATCGTGCTCGGCTTCGCCAGCCTCTCCATCATCTTCGCCTGTATATTACAGTACTTCTTTATGAAGTAGGCAATTCATCCGGAGTTTAAAGTACAGATTTAACTAATGCTACGCATTATAATCCACACATTTATTCAGATATTCCTCCTTTTTCTTTTTTTTTTCCTTCCTTTTTTTTTTTTGTTTTGAAGTCCTTCGTTCTACCATGCGTTTTATATACTGCTCTTGTTTTTACAGTTAAAGATAAATCAGTGTTTTGATGCACCTTTTTGAAATTCAGAACTAGGAAGTGGTCAAACTGGAGAAACAAGCAAACCAGATACCAAAAGCAAGATTTTTTTTGTTTTTCCTTCACGACTTCAAAATTGTCAACAATTTGCCTTTTCAATGTTGGTTTGGCTTTTTTCACTGAAGTTCATGCAGTCTCTTATTTTATCTTACTATTTAGGAAATTTTAATAATGAGTCACTTTTTTTGTCTCTTTCCTTCTAAACATTAGTCACAAGTATGTATAGTGGTAAGACTAGAATACAGTGTTAGTCAAGTACCAGTTTTTCCTTGAACAGTATTAGCAATGTTGCCTACAAATTATTCACTACATTTGCCCCAGTTTTTCAAGATAAAACCTGAGTTGTTATTTTAACTGTTTAGTGCATTTAAATTGGAACAACATCCTGCAGTTGAAAAACCTTTTTAGTTGCCTGTTATTTTTACAGTTACAAACACTATAAACTGCCTGTATAAGAAATCAAATAACCAAACTACGTATAAGTTATGAAGCATTATAGATCTTTTTTTTTACCATTTTGATTCCTAGCAGTAATTTTAAGTAAGAGGGCATTGTGCAATAGTTAGTTATTCCCATGTTCAGCTATTTAAAAGCTGCTTTAACTTGTCTGTTTGTCACTGTATATAACTATTCCTAATCTAATACTAGATATTATTCTATTACGTTCAGCCTGATTTATATGATTCAAGCTGGTGACAGCTTACTGCCTCTACTGAATTAGGTGAGATTTACACTCAATGGAAGCAAACTTTACTGTCAGTTGATCTTTTTTTTTATTATTAATATTGTTGTTATTTTTTGGAGGGGTATCTATTGTATGGAACTTTTTGGAGGTATCAGAAATCACATCTGTTTGTTTTAAATGCCTTAGAAAGGTGTCTATGCTGTTCTTACCATGGGGCTGATTGAAATAACTTGGTACCTGGCAAAACTGAGATGAGAGTCCTGCAGAGGAATGGTCCCTGCTCTGGTGGCAGTGTCCCCCTCCTGCCTGCCCCCTCCCAGACACATTTTAATCCATCGAGACACTAGATTTTTAACTCTTGAGTCATGGGGTTATTTATATTAAGACAACATTGTGTGAGTACCTCAGGGACATAAATGAGCTGGAGGTGCAAATAGATTCCAAAAGGGTGCAACAGACACAGTGTATTTCCCTGCCTCTTGTTTTTGTATATTTTTGCTACTTGATTTTGCTTTTGTCCTATCTTTTTTGTGCTCTGTCTCCATCGTCTAAGATTCAGTGTCCTGTACTAGCATAATATTCCCTTAACCAAAGTAATGGGGAAAAAAACAACATTATTTTTGTTTTTAGGTTTATTTATACTATATACTGCATACAGTACTTTAAATACCAATTACAGTGCAATCTTTTTATTTATTGTAAAAAAATAAAAAATAAAAAGTGTACTTATGTACTAATCTAATCCCCCCCTTCACCTTCCCCATAGCATGTTACATTTTGTCTGTTTTATACTGTTCTACTTTAGGTCAACTTTTTACCTGGCAGCATTCCTAGTATTATTAATCTTCTTGCATTTTCTTGTTGTTTTGAAGATGGAAGCATCTAGTACTTTAAATGCCAAAAAAACCCCATTATCAGTGATTCAGACGTTTACATGTATCCAAAAACAAAATCATCTCTGGAAAGAAAGTGCTAAGATCAATGAATTATTCTGTGTGCCTCTCTAGATGTAGCAAATATTAGAAATGTTCTGTATTTTGTTATTGACTATAATTAGTTTGATTTAGCCTTGCAAACTAATGGCATTGAGCTAAATATATATATTTTTTTGTTTTTTGCCAAAGTCATGGCTTGTCAAATTTATTTACATCTTATTTAAATTTATTTGTGATATGAAACTCTGTGACCTTGCATCTGTATTTTGTGAGCAAAAAGTATACAGCTGTTTTCATTGGAGGGGAGAAGAGTATTTTTTAAAATGATGAAAAAAACGCTAGTTTGGAAAAACCCAGAAATTTGAATAGATTGCCTTTTTTTATTTTTGGTATATTGTTTGAGCAGTGCTGCTATGAAATCCGAGCTTGACACCTTTTTTTTAAGAAAAAAAACAAAAACTGCTTTAATAAATAAAGGAACAAAACCCAATGTGCTCTAGATTAGCAATTTTGGAAGTTTGAAATACGAGTGCTACTACAAGCAGTGAGCAGACGTGGAGGGGAGAGCAGTCAGTCACACTTTTGAGTGCACCTCTGTCACTGCTGATCTGTTGGGTCCCTTGTAACCCCACCAGCCAGAGCCCCCAGTCCCATCTGAGCTTTTGGCAGATCCTGGCCCAGTGAATTTGGCATTTTCAGCCTGTATCTCCTGCCACAGTGATCTCATTGTCACCTGTGTGTCAGTGACAAAGGTCACCGATGTCACACCCTTCTGTTCTGAGGGATGTTGTCCCCGACCCACCACTGCTGGTGCCTTGGCCCTTCCCAAACCTCCTCGTGCCCCTGGGCCAGCAGTGGCAGGTGTTGGATCCAGCCCCAGGGCGCTCTGCTCTCACAGAAATCACCACCTCCAACAAAGGTAGAATGAAACACTAAGTATTTAATACCCTTAAGGAAGGAAAGAGATGTTTTTATATTGTTCTGCCTTTTTCTTTATGAACTTGAAGTGTTTTCTAATCCTGTTTGTTGGCTCCAGTAGCTCAGTATTCAGTGTCACGATTGAGAAGTGCCCTAATTGAATGTGTATGAACCTTATCCTTGCACAGTTCTTTAAATTGAAAAAGAAAAATAAAATGTTTTTACCTCACTATGGGAACATACATTCCAAGCTTTTCAACTTTAAAAAAAAATAATCAGAAGTTTTCTTGTATTGTAAATTTTAGACTATTTCATATGCATTATATTAAAACTGCCATATCAATTTTAATGTATAGATTTTGCAAATACTACACTATGTATGTAAGACTTAACTGTATCTGTAGTGTATATGTAATATATTTATGCCCAATAAATGTTTTAATTCTTTCTGTTTTAATTCTTTATTTTAATTGAACACAGCCCTCTGGGTCAGCGTGGCCCCTTCTGGCAGGTCAGTGCTGTTGTGCATCCTGGAGCAAGGGTGGGAGCCCTGAATTTACCTCAGGATATTTCTGGTCTGTAATTTGAGTGATTTTTGTGGTTTTTGAAGAGTAAGTTTATAATCTGAAAGTTAGATGTTCTAATGATTTCTTTTAAACAGCTTGCATGAAAAATTAAGGATTTATATTTATAGAAATATACCTAGGTTTGTTCTCTCTTAGTAATTAAACACTTGAAATACTAGAGTTTTTAACTTAATTATTGCAATGAATTAAATCCTCATCATGATGAAATAATCTAGTATGTATACGTATTTCTTGTCAAATGCATTCATGTTAATTTTTTAAGGCTTTTCTTCAAGTCACTGCATAAATACAACAATTGATTTGTTTGCTTTTTGAATTACTTCAGTTTACAACGTGAGTGGGGTTTTCTTAGGGGAATACGTTTTTCACTTGGTTGCTCAGCTTTTTTATTTAAGCAGTGCTTGCCAAGACAGTCTCTTTAAAATCTTTTAAATATGTCTGTAAAATAGTAATCAGCACTTTGACATCTGAGGAGATCTTTCATTTTCACTGGTCTGTGGTTGCCAGGGGTGTCTGCAGAGATGCTGGAGGGCAGTGAGAGCCCATGGGAGAGAAGCAGGAGTTAAACATTTGCAGTTGGAGTTCTGAATGTTACCTTGTGCTGTGATCACCCACAGGTTTTTGCAGAGGTGCTGGGTGCCTTCCCCACACCCAGGCTGTGCAGAGCTGGGTAAGTAGCACTGAATTTACCACGGATTTTATTTTGTGAGGAAGCACAGAGCAGGTTATACCTGGGCTTGGCTGACGCTGCATTTACCAGCACCTCTTTGCCTGCTGGGAAGAGAAGTACCAACTTTGAAAAGTTCTGGAAGAGAGCAGAGGTTGTGTTTTGGGTATTTGAGTGGCGGGGTGGTGCAGCAGTGGGCTGTGGCACGTGTCACAGTGTGAGCAGTGCCAGGTGTGCCCCAGCAGCGCGCGGTCCCCCGGCTGGCGCTGCCGTTTCTATGGCAGCGGCGATTCTCTGCTCTCAGTAATCACAGAGCTGCTCAAAAACCAGCGCCTGGAATTTGTTTTGCTCCTCACTTCAGTCGCTCCTGGCAGCTCAGAGCACGTTTGGTGTGGTGCAGGAGAGCTGAGCCCCGTTGGAAGGGGGGTTTCTCTGAGGAACCAGGGGGTCACAGCCACGTGTGGCACGAGCTGAGCCACGCGCTCCCCGGAGGAGTTGGGGACAAACAGGGTCTGGAGTGACATCAGGACATCAGTCCGTGTTGTTCACCTCCTGTGGAGCTTTTCCATAGGCTCACCTGTGTCTTTGAATTTTAGGAGATGCTCAAATCTAGTGTGCTATAAAAAAAAGCTGAAGGGGGGTGGGTCATAGTGCCAGTGCTGTGCCAGAGAACCAAGGCTCTCCTGCCTGTCCCTCCCATCCTGAAGATAGCTGAGGTATTTAAAATCCCCCTGAAAATTAAATACTTGGACTGAAAGCAGATGATTGTTAAAGCCCCTACCAATCCAAATCATTCTGTGATTCCATTCTATGAATTTATGGCCTGTGGACATGGAGTGATTCTTCTCCAGCATTAATGACATCTATATCAGTAGGATGGTCCTGTTAGACCTGTCTGGCAGTCAGAGACAAGAGGAAATTTGTGTGGTAATAGGAAGTATAAATTACATTTCCTCTGCAAATCCTTTTCTAGAATTATTGCAGAGTTCATGATATATTGTCATTTATTGAAGTGGTATAGAATTATATTCTCTGTCCTTAACCTGGCCTGGAGTAAAGATGCAAATGTTATCTTTATTTTTCTCAGAGTGAGAACCACAAGTAAGTCGAGATGAATATGGACATTTTGTTTCACTGTTTTTATGGCTGAGCAAAAAAGCCAGCTGAGATCCCCTGAAAGGGCTATTTTATTGATACTACATTCTGAACAATTACATCTATTTTTGCTCTTGACAATTGCTCTTACAATGCCCAGTTTCTTGGCTCAGTGAAATAAAAAGAAGCTCCACGCACAGTGGATTAGCCTGGGATCTGCTGTTATCTAAGTGAATGTGCTGTTATTGGTTTGAGTAGTTACATTTACTGCACTAATTGGTGGCATAGATGGTCTTGCATGCAATCAAAGCTATTTTTAGGTCTCCTGACATGGTTAATAAATAACTGCTTGGGTCAGTGTGCTCAGTGGATGTCATTTCTTAGTAATTTTATTAGCTCATCTCTCTCACTTTCTGTCATATGAAAGCTATTATTCTCTACAAATAAAATGGAGCAAACAGTAGGGATGCAGAAATCTTGTGAGGATTAACTTGTGAATAGAGTTGAGAAATTCACCCTAATCCAATGCAAATGTTGTCTTTTTTAATTTCTAGCTCAAATACTCTTTTCATAAAAAGCTTGTGAGCTGGTGGTGGTGTCCTGGGCTCAGAGGCAGCACTGGGGATGTTGGTGTTCCCTGGCTGCACTCCGGGCAGGATGCACTTGGTCCCTGCCCAGCCATGGCTGCAGCTCATCAGGGTTTGCTGAGAAAATCAGGTCTTTGTCCTCAGCAGGGCCAAATATCCCCTGGGATGCTGCTGTGCACAGTTTGTATTGTTGGATGGAGCTCTGGATTAGGGTTCTCTGTGGCTTGTTCTTGTGCTCTCTCTGTCTCTGTCCTGGGTCTCGCTTAAAGTGTCAGGTGATTGACTTCAGTGTTCTGAAACCAAAAGCATCCCAGCTGTACAAACCTCTGGTTATTCTCTGAATGAGCCTTGTTTGGGCAGTGATGGTGCAAGCCCCTTCCCCTGGCTCACATCAGCCAGTCTCACAGGAAGGGGTGTTGGATACAGACCTGGGCACAGCCTGTGGCACTGCCACTGCTCTGGCTGAGTCCAGATTCCACTGCAGTGTGGGAAATCTGCAGCAAAGACTGAAAGGGAGCAGGTAAATACAAACCTCTTGTAGGTTTTGACACCACAGCTGGTCTGAGGTGACTTCGCTGTGAAGGTGGTGTGGCCCTGGCACAGGTTGCCCAGGGAAGTTGTGGGTGCCTCATCCCTGGAAGTGCTCATGGCCAGGTTGGGTTGGGTTCTGAGCATCCTGGGATAGTGGAAGATGTCCCTGCCCATGTCAGGGTGTTGGGACTAGATGGTCTCTTCCAACCCAAGCCATCCTATGATCCCACATATCAGCATTAGACCAGAGATCCTCAGGCATCCCACACCAGCATTCCTCTCCTGGAGCCAGGGTACCAGCCAGGGCACACAGAAACCCTTGTGCTGGCTGCCCACTTCCCTCCCTCCTCACAAACCAACAATAGTTCAGTGGGTTCAAAACTCCACATTCAATCAAAACTACCTCAGGTGATTGCACCTTTCACAGCCCCACGCTGGTGCCACCAGCGTGGCACAGCAAATTTTAGAAAAATCCATCTCATTGTCACTGCTTGATAAAAATACCAAAGTGCTGTTGACTGGGCAGGATGTGACCATGAATCTGGGCTTCATTTGGGGAGAATTTGTAGTATGCATTGTACTGTCTCCTCTCAAACTGCTGTGTTAAAGCTGTTTAAATCCCTGCTCCTCAGAGCTCATGGTGCTGTGTCTCACTGCAGAGCAGGCTCGTGGTGTCAGATTCCCTGCCTGCCCACCTTAATGAGCCATGATTTGCAGCCCCAGGTCATTAGTGAAAGGAGGCTGTGTAGGGAAGAACAATGTAGATAGAGGTTTGGAAATAGCCATGCCTTTTCTTTCTCTCAGACAGTGCTGCAATCATGTGAAAATCAATCAGAACATGAGAAAAAAGCAAAGGATCTTTTGATCCAGTAGCATCAAAAACGGGAGCAAGTGCTGGGAGAAATCTCCTGAGCCCTCAGAGCAGCCTGAGAGCAATTTTGCCTTATGGACTCACACATGTCACAAAAGCATTATTTTGCTCCCAGTGAAAGAATCAGAGCAGGTGTGGAAAACCATAAAGCACCTTTATTTGGAGAAACACCAAGTGGTTCATCTCCAAGTACAACGGGAGGAGCATCCTGTGGCTCTGGGGAGGGTGGGTTTGTACCCAGAAATGAGAGCTGAGATTGGCAGCTGGGCATTGGGTGGTTTGGATGCTGATTTAGGAGTCAACCCCTCCCCTCCTCCTGGGGGTTGCTCCCATCCCTTGGGGTGATTTGCTGGGGTACTGCAGAACACTTGAGGGGTTCTTCTCACACTGTGTTCCCTTCTCAGCACACTCCTGGCCACTCCCTGGTGTCAGGGCTGGGCTCCAGGTGACACTGCACATCAGTGTGCACCATGGGTCTGGAGGTGTTTGCCCTCCAAGTTGTGCTGCAGAGCCACCTCCTCTCTCTGAGCAGAGCTGGTCAGTGTGTTTGCAGGTCCCAGAGAAACGAGAACTCAGCACCACCAGGTCAGCTCCAAGAAGAACCCCAGGTGCTTTTTGTCCTGATCCAGGTAATTGGGTTAATGAGAGTTTTGGTCTTAGGGAAAAAGTCATGGCATGCACCAATCCACAACGGACACGAGGAAGGGCTACAACACACAAGCACTGGACTTGGAAGGGAATGGAGACCTTGGTGCTGGAAAAATCACTGAGGAAACCTGTGAAAGACCCAGGAAGTATGTTACTTACATGGGATAATGCTGATGTGCTGGTATGTGTGCTGGAATGACAGCTGGACTAACGCTTGACAGTGAGTGACTGCAGAAACCTGTTAGCCTGCATCAATACAAGATGGATTAAATTTTCCTTTCCTCCACTGTACTGGCATAATCACAATTTAGAGATAAGAAGCAAATTCCGATCTAACATTTGCTTTTTTGCTTTTTTCTCCTAAACAGCAGCAGGCAGGGTTGTGGTTCCATCATCTAACAACTGCTTTGGGCAAAAGTTTGGCCAGGGACGTGGGACATGAAGCCAAACCCCTGTGGGTTTTGCCTGTCTCTCACCAGAACTCGTGTTTCAGAGGGAAAAGCCATTGGCAAGCACACCTGTGTGAGGAAATGGTTTTGCTCCTGTGAAGGTTATGCAGAGCTGGGAAGGATTCCGGGTGGTCCATCAGGTGGAGATGGGAGAGGAGATGGCTGAAGGGGATGTGTGTCACTGCCTTCAGTGAATGATGGACCTGCCCAAAGGAGCAGAGATTTCCCATTAACACCACGGGAGCTTCCAGCTCTCCAGGTGCTGCTGGCATCACTCTGGGCAGGGTGAGACTGCAGCTGCCTGTGCCTGACAGCAGTAGTGTCAAACAGTGCGGGGGACCTGGGACATCAGCTCCTGCAACTGCATCTGCTGGCTCATGCTGAGGTTTTCTGGGAAGCTCCTGTGTGTATGCAGGCCCAGGGGCTGGTGCAAGGATTCCTGTGCAGACACAAACCCCCTGCAGGTGTGGGTTCACCATGGGCAGCAGGGATGCAGAGCCAGGGCTGTGGACACTGAGCACACGGTGTCTCTGCAGTGTCAGCCAGAGGCTGCTTGTTTCCCAAATAAAGTTTGGGAATAATCGGGCTGCTGTGCTGAGCACTCTGGCAGCACAGCTCAGGAGCAGAAAGATGATGCTGGGAGCTGCCAGACCCAGCCCAAACCTGGGAATGACATCCAGAGGGTGTGAGCAGATCCACACCCCATCATTCTGGGACAGTAGGGTTTGAGCAAGGGGCTAGAATGTCAAGGGCTTCAATTTAATTTTTGTAAAATAGTGCTGATGCTTTTTACTGGGAGTTGTGAGGGTAAGATGTAGTTATGGTGCTTTCAGCTGGGGATGAGGAGGGTGGTTCAGGATGTGGGGAAGTAACAGCAGGGCCATCCCTGGGAGATGAGTTAGAGATTTTTTTGTTCCAAATTTGAATTTACTTCTCAAGATGTAATTTACCTCTTCAAGGCCATGGGATTTTTTGTAAAAGATACAAGCCCTATGGAAGCCCATCCAGAAACATCCACTGGGCTCAGAGCAGCAGCACCCCAAAACCAGCAGATCCATGAAAGAGAGGGGGTTCTCTTGGGTGTTTAGGTATCTAAAAGCTGCTGATTTTAATGGGCTTATGCAAATGTCATTTGATACAAACTTACATAACTGCTGAATATCTATCGATTCAGATTTTGACAGAAAGTGCTGGTTTTCCAGTATATTTTATTTTTGGCAAGAAATACAATGGGACATGATTTTCTGCTTGTGCGTGCCTCCATCAAAGGTACTTTTGTAAAATGAATGAAGCTTTATGGTACAGTCCTTTTGACCTATTTCATCACCAATTTAACTCATTGCCAAGAAGGAAAATGCAGCCAATTTTTCCTTGTTTATTTGTGAAGCTGTGATACAAAATGTAGAGGTAGAAAAGCTTTTAAAACTGGGACTGTTTAATGAATGAACTTTCAGTTATTTTCTCTATGGGTTGCTCACATTCAAGTCAGTAAGAACACAGCAAAATTTTGACTCTTACAATCTCTATGGGTTTTTTTTCAGTCAGAACTGGCAAGGTTTGTTCCCTCAGAGAAGAGTTTCCAGAAATGGAAAGGTTCAAGCCTGAAAAAACCCTTTCCTGCAGAGCTGCCCTGTCTGACACACCAATGAACAGCCCAGTGCCTGAAGGTACTCTTGTCTTCCCCCATGAAAAATGGATCTCAAAAACCATGTCCAGGCCCAAAACTGGATGGGAGGCACAGCTTTGCCCTTTCATGTAGGGAAGGCTTTGGGGAGAAGCTGCCAGGAACCATGAGGTGCTGCAGAAATGCCCTGGGAAGCCGAGGAGAAAGGCTTTGTCTGTGCTGGGAAATGTTTGCCAGGACATCCAGCATCACTGTGCCAGCACAGTGCTGTTTTGTCACTGCCCTCTGCACCTGCAGCATCCACTCTGCCCCTGTTCATCCTGCCAGAGACAAGGCAGGAGGAGCCCTGCCCCTTGTTGGTACCTGGGACAGATTGATGATGCCTGCCTTGGACTGACTTCACCGCTCTTGGGTAAAAAATGCCCTTGCAATCTTGCTCACACTTCTTTTTTCTTTTCCCCCATGAAGTTATTTCTTACAACTTGGGCAGGGTCAGCTTGGATGGGGCCCTGAGCAATCTGATCTAGTGGGTGGCATCCTGCCCATGGCACAGGGTTGGCACTAGAGAGTCTTTAAGGTCCCTTTTATGTTCTGTGATTCTCTGAATAACACTCAAGACAAGCAAGGCTGGATTCTTCCATCAGTGCAGATGGGGATGTGTGTATCTTTTTGGAGGCATGAGACAAAAGTTGATTTTATGATGCAAAAGTGAGGGTTATCCAGGTTGTGAGGTGGTTTTTTCCCTGCTTTCCATATAAAAGCAGCTCATTATGTACCAGTTTGAAGCAGCAGTTCCTCAACATGTGCTGGTGTGACCCCGTTGGCTTTAGAGAATCCATATAGAAAAGTTTTGGTACTGAGGGCACCAACACTAATGGCTATGTTTAACACAGCTGCAGTGTGTTAAATGTTTGTGCTCCCTGCTAGACATGAAGTATTTTCCTGCTTGTGCAAGAGTCCTATGAAACTGGCTACTTTTCTTTAATAATAATTGGTGTATTTTGCTAGATTTGTCCGAGGACTTGGAAAAACGAGTCCAACTCCTCAGTTAGAAGGAAGGAGGAAGTCCTGTCCTCCCTCCCAAGGAGCAGACAGTGCTTTTCTGACTTTTATGACCCCAGATCAAATGTTTTAAATTTCATTCTATACACAAAATTGTGGAAATTTTACAGTGTTAGTAGAGCTAAAATTTACATTTTCTCCTGATTAAATGTTTAGGCTAAATGAAATTATTAGTATGTTTGTCAGTTGTATGCACAAATGTGTCTACACGGGGCTTTAATGTTGTAGTTACTCTGATTAAACAAAATAGCCTAATCAAGTTAGTTATATAGATTTGGGGAACAAAACTAAAATATAAATATGAAAAAAAAAAGAAAATTAAAATCCAGTTCTGTGAATCACACTGGTTCCTCCCCCACCACAGAGCCACAGGGTTATAAAGGGTCTGATCACTTTATTTCTTTTTCTGTTCACATTTAACAGCACAGACACAGCTGAGATTTGAAACACCGATGTGATGCCAGGTGTGTGTGTGTAGTTTGTTTATACAGACATTTTGTTACTGAGCTCACATCTGCACCTTCTTTCCTTGGTTCCCAAATGTCTTGTTTCCCTGAGTTGCATGAATTCTGCCACCAGACCTGCTTGCCAGCCAGTGAGTGAGAGAACAGCGTGGACAGCCAGGTGCCTGTGGGTAGAGGTGAAGCAGGAGGTGATGCTGCAGTGCTGCAGTGCCTCAGTGTGGGTGTTTGCACACAAATCCTGCACTCCTGGAGCGGGGAGGGGACAGGCTCAGGTGCCACCAGGGAGCAGCAACCAGCCCCTGGCCCCAGCAAGGTGATAGAAAAGACACTGAATATACAGAAGAGGCCAATTTCTCTTGTGAGTTCAACCTGAAGGTGTAATGAGGGGAGGTGGCCCATCGGTGTGAGCAGGAGGTGGGAGGCAGGAGAGTTCTGCTGACACACAATTCACTAGGGAGAATTAAAATTCATCAGGGACAGAGGGCTGTGGAGCAGCTGGGGGTGAGCACTAGAACCAAATGAACAGAAAGCTGCTATCACACATGCATGCTCCAATGCTCTGTCAGCTCTGTGGGGCACAAAACCCACATGTTGGTGAGACAATATAAGCCATATTCATTAGCACAGAAGATGGAACATTTTCTGGTCTGCCTTGAAATGGCACACTTGAGGTATGAAAATCTAATTTAAGGGGTTTATGAATCAAGTATGAGAATGTGTCTGCCTGTGTCCTTTAATGCACATTTTTCTATTATTTTCTATTGTTTTCTCAGGTCACGGTAGTTAAAAAATGCAAAATGTTCTCAATTCAACACTGCAGCAAATGAGCACAAATGCACACCAGGCTTTACAGGGGGATGTGGCACTGGGACAGACTTGGAACAGAAACATGGGGGGTTTACAGACAGGATACCTGTCCTCAGCAAGCTCGGGGTGCAGTGGGGTGCAGTTAGGGACAGGTAGCCACAAACTCCTTACAAATATTGAAACAATTAAAAGCTTCCAAGTTCAAACACATCAAGTCATTCACAGTCAAACTGAACAGAACAAGTACAGATGATTTAGCTAGTAAAAAAAAAAAAAGTGAGACTTTGGTGGGTGATTGCATTCCACATTTTTATAGCATCACTGTAGGCCTGAAGTCAGCACTGTCCTTGTCCCACTGATATATATTTTAAAAAAATATTTCAGTACAGTCACGATCTAAGCCACTTCTGTGAAAGCTTTTTTTTTGTTTCCTTTCTATTTGGATGTGACATGAAGGTTATTTATTTATTTTTAGCATGTTTAAAAATTTTATATCTCTTTTTTATTTTTTAAGAAATAATTTTCCTCATTCAGAGAAAAACATGAGCTTACTTAAAAATTGGTATTATGAAAAGTGTATCAAATTTCCTGTTTACTACTCCAAAAAGACAATTCAGTATTCTCTCTCTAGGGTCTGATTAGATGCTAGCAAAATTCTTAACAAAACTAAAGCTAACTCTGGAAAAATTGGCGCTGCTGAAGTTGTACAAACTCTCGAGTGAAGTGGGCCACGTTTGCCTGGCCAGGACGGCACAGCCTAGGTCTGGGCTAAAGTCAGCATTAAAAAATCAAACGGGCAAAAGCAGCACAAAAATAACACCTGGAGCGTTGCCAAATTCTGTGACCGCCTCTCTCCTCTCAGAGTCCCAAACTTTAGGTTTTTTCCCTCAGGTCTTTAACTGCCTGCACCGCACCTCTCAGCCCGTCGGGGTGATGACCGCAGCGGCGCTTCCAGCCTTGGGATTCCCATTCCTTGCCCTCTTCCCCTGCCGTTATGGCTTCATGGGGGGCTCGGCGGGTGCTGTCGGGGTGCCTGGTGTCATGTGATGACGCTGGGCTCTGTCCAGCCGCGGGAGCTGCCCTGCTTGCTGCTGGAGAGGCTCTGCTTGGGCAGGGCTCGCAGTCCGAACAGACGGCAGGCGGCCACGCGGTACTTCCTGGACATGATGTTGTACAGGATGGGGTTGATGGCTGCGCTAAGGTAGAAGA
Source organism: Passer domesticus (assembly GCF_036417665.1). Lineage (NCBI taxonomy): Eukaryota > Metazoa > Chordata > Aves > Passeriformes > Passeridae > Passer > Passer domesticus. The sequence goes on from NC_087484.1 coordinate 4,646,694, forward strand.
GGACAAAGGACACCAGGTTGCAGTACTGGCTGATCACTGCTATCTCCAGGGATCCGGCTTCGAAGGATTTGGAAAATAAGTACCGTCCTACGTGAAAAGGCAACCAGCAGAGTATGAACGCAAATACCACCACAACTAAAATAAAAACAGCAGAAGAGAGCATGTTAAGTGTGAGTATCAACATACAGGTGATTAACATTCTGTTCTGCAGCTCTGTTCCTTTAACGAATTAATCGCAAAGTGTGAACATGCCTCCTCTAAGCTTTCAGTTGTGTCTCAGTACATTCTCTGAGAGTATGAATTGGTGATGCTTAATACACTTGGATCATATCTAAACAGGCTGCCTGAACATTGCCCAACTAATCTGTTGTAGCTAACTTCTGACCTATAAAACCTATGTTTGCATCAACAGACTGTTAAAGAGTCCAAATGGTGACAAAATATAACTATCTGTCATCTGCAGTGTTTAAGAAAAGCAAATTATATGTGATACACTCAACACTGTAGTTTATAATGAAGAATGTAATCACTGGGAAGCAAAATTTTTAAAGGCAAAGGCCCCAGAATAAAACACGGAATGGGAACTTGTAGAGCACATATGCCAAGATGAGGAGAGTAGTTCATCCCTCCAGTTTGTCCATTTTTTGGAACATGATTTACTCCCAAGAACAGTAAAACTAAATGTGTAGTATATAACTACATAATTTTAGTTATACAGTATATCTGTAATATTGTATTACTAACGTGGTTGTATTTACAGGTAAATATCATGTCTGTAGAATAATGGGAATGTGTGTATCTCTGAATACACACATGAGATACCGGCCCATTGGAATTTTCATCTGAGAGAAAGGGAAACAGTTTCTGTTCATTTCCTGTGCGCCTTTGACCTTCATTATTTTTCATATTGCTCTGAGTGTATCTATTAATATATTACAGAGAGAAAAACCAGAAAACTCGAGCAAGGGTTTCTGATACTCTTAAGCAATTTTTACAGTTAACCTGTTCATGGAATCACAGAACTGTGTGGGTTGGAAAGGAAATAAAGAAAATCTTTTTCCAAGCCCCCTGCTTTCAGCAGAGACACCTTACATGAGACCAGGTTGTTCAAAGTCCAGTTTAACCTGGCCTTGGTGGGCAGGTTGTGTTAGCAACCTGCTTGTGTTAGTTATCCTCATACCACATCTCAGAAGACAATGAAATTCAAATTACTGGGAGGAATGGTCATAATACCAAAAATTCTGCAGCAGCATTCCCAAGTTTTAAAAAGATGGTTTTGCAGGACTTGTGGTGGAGTGGAAAACACCAGAGCTTGAAGTTCAGAATAGGTTTTCCAGCTCTGCATCTTCTGGAGCCAACCACTTCCAGTTTTCCCTCACTATCTTCACTACAAAATTCAGGTGATTCCCTAGCTCACATGGGGATTTGAATCCATGTAATGAATATTACCATTATGGTCATTATGAATGAGCAGAGTTTAAAGCACAGTCTATTATGGCTAGAATTTTCAGCACACATAGGCATGCAATATCCCTAGTCAGGCTTTTGACAGTTTTATTTTAATGCATGCAGAAACCCATGGATTTCAATAGGAATGGGATGTGATAGCTCCTTTGCAGATCAGACTGTACATTTAGGTGTTTAATTTCAGTCCCAGAAGCATAACCTGTCTTTACAGTTAAAAGAACCTCTGATGCTAATCCCATTTACTTGATGTTCCATGACTTGATAAAGCCTCAGAAAGCACCTTCTAAATTTTAAGCAGAACTTTAACACCAGTGACACGGCATTGAGCATCTGCTGCCACTGAGCCCTCACTAACTTCTTCCCATCTTTCTATCAGGCATCAGACTGTTATCATTTAGGGAATATTGGCTCTCTGTCAGAGGAGAGTCTTGCCACTGCCTGGCTGTTCTCAGACCTTGTAAAAGGAAAAAAAGTGCCTGAAATATTGCAATGCTTGTGGCAACACTTCAGAGCAGAAATAAGCATTTTTTATTTCAAAATTCTTTTCAGTTAAGTATATGTAAATATAAGCATGGTAGTAATATATGTAATTTACTCATAGTCAGTGGAAGTTCATAATCCTGAACCTCTAGAAGTGTGAGCAATTAATTACTTTCAAGGTCACGCTTACCAGACTGAAGTAATTCTATTGATCATAAAACGTAGCTGAAAGGGCATAAAGAATGCTGTGGGTTTTATTATTCTTCCTGCTGTTGCATAGTAATAAATTGGGACATGAACAAAAAGATCAGATAGGCTCATATCTGATAATTAAGGTACTTAGGACTCACTGCCACCTCTTGTCTGCCTCATTAGCCCACCACTTCAACCCTGCTGAAAGGAGCCTGTGAAAGCTTCTTCCTGCAGAGCATCTTGTCCCCCCCAAATCCACGGGATGACTTGCACTGCAGAGGACTTTTGGCTTGGGTAAAAGTACGCAGCAGCAGCAGCAGGATTCTGCAGTTTTCAGACACCAAACTGCAGGACAACTTTTTGGGTTTGTGTTTCAAACTGCCACTACATGCACAGACTTAGTTAAATGTTAAAACTTGTGTTTCCACGTGCCAACCACAGGTGCTGTTTAAAGCATTCAGCAGCGTCGATACACAAAGTTAGGAATGACAGTGTTTGTTGTCCTGATCCTGTTTTCTGACAGTCTGTGAGATTGTACAGCATCACAGACCCCAAAGGAGACTAGGTGCTCCTGGTTCAGCATATCCTGGGGTTTTGCTAATATGAACATGCAGATTAATTTTCATAAGCTTACACAGCCACGGTAGGAAATAACCCCAATTTGATAAAACCTTGATACTCTTTTCCTATGAATCTTAGTGCACATCATGCCCTGCCTGGCTGGCTGTAGTCTGCAGCTCAACTTCATGGCTTGAGAAGGGTTTAGTTTTGTTTAAAAATGAAATAAACTGTTCTCTGTAAATAACATTGGTATCCACAACCAAAGAACAAAAATGCTCAAAAATCTCCAGGGCACAAGCTAATTATAACCGTAGTATTTGTCCTTGTCAGGGATTCTTACTAATTTTTGTTTAACTGTTTGGGAGTCCCCAGCTCAAACCAGTTAGAAATAAATCTAAGGGAGAAGCAGAGTTATCCTACAGCTACCCTGAGGTTTAGCCTTTTGATGAAACGTTTTCTTTCCCTTGGAAGGAGCTATAGTAAACTATCAGAGAGCTCCCTGTCTTTTTCTCTCTCTCTCACACACACAAGCACACACATCCTTTTGCAAAAACAGAGCAAGAGGACTCGTACCTAACATTTTCACAGTTTGCTTGTTGTTCTTATCCCTGATGGCAGTGTTTGGACCGATGTTCTTTCTCTTCCTCCTCCAGAGCTTCCTCCCGATGAGGCTGTAGAGCACGGTCAGGCAGAACACGGGCAGGAAGAAGAAGATGCTGGAGGTCCAGACCATGATGGTGAGCAGCCCCGAGCGGATGGCGTACTCTGTGGCTCGGCACTCGTTGGTGCTCAGGGGGTTCGTGCCGTTCTCGTGCTCGACCCCCACCAGGATGAAGATGGGGCCGGCGCTGATGAAGGAGATGGCCCAGAGGAAGAGGATGACCAGCTTGACCTTCCCCTTGGTGATGATGACTTTAGCTCGCAGGGGGAAGCAGATGGCGACGTACCGCTCCACGCTGAGCGCCGTGATGTTGAGGATGGTGGAGTAGGTGCAGCTCTCGCTGATGAACTGGAAGAGCTTGCAGAGGAGGTTCCCGAAGTTCCAGGGCCGGTACTGCCAGAGGCGGAAGAGGTCCAGGGGCATGCAGAGGAAGATGAGCAGGTCGGAGAAGGCCATGCTGGACAGGTAGAAGTTGGTGGTGGTCCTCATGTCCCGGAACCGCGACACCACCAGCATGGTCATGAGGTTGCCGACGATCCCGATGACGAAGAGCAGGACGCAGGCGACGGTGATGCCGGTGAGCACGGGCACGGGAAACAGGTGCAGCGGGGGCTCGGCGCCCGTCCGGTTCTCCGCGCCGCGGCCGCCCGCGCTCCCCTCCCGCATCCTGGCGCCGCGGGCTGCGCATCCCCGCCCGGCGCGGCGCGGCCCGGCCCCGCGCGGTGCCCGCTGCGCGCCCGGGCAGGTGCGGGGCCGGGGGCGGGCAGGCACGGGCAGGGACGGGCGGCCCCGCTCCGCCTCTCCGCGCCCCGCCGCTCCCCCCGGCCCGGGGCGGGCGGGCGCTGCCGCGCGTCACAGGAGACGTGGGCACGGAGCGGCCCCGCTGCGACCCCCGCGGGCCGCTCCCCGAGCCGCCAAACTTTCTTCCCGAGACCCGGCGGGGGGCTCAGCCCGTGCCGGGTCCGCCCCCGCTCCCTGCCCCGGGAAGGAGCCGCTCGGGCAGGTGCGGGTGTCGGTGCTCCCGGAGCCGTGCCCAGGTACCCGGGTGCGGTGCCGCCTGTCCGTGCCCCGGTGCCTTGTCCCGGTGCCTTGTCCCGGTGCCTTGTCCCGGTGCGGTGCCGCCTATCCGTGCTCCCGGTGCCTTGTCCCGGTGCGGTTCCGCCTGTCCGTGCTCCCGGTGCCTTGTCCCGGTGCGGTGCCGCCTGTCCGTGCTCCCCGAGCCCCGATCCCTTCCCCGGGCGGCGCTCTGGGCGCTCTGTCCCCGCACTCTTCGCCCCGGCGCTCAGCACACGCGGCCGGTCCCGCAGCCCCACGGCCTGCCCCAGTGCGATCGCTGCCTCCCCGCTCCGTATCTTTGCTGTGCCCTTGGATGCTGGCAGGAGCCCGGCCAGGCTCCTGTTCAGCGAAGCTGCAGCAGCCGCCCGCTTCTACATGATTTACCTGCAATTAAATTTCAATTCAGCGTGTTGCTGCTGTCCTCTGCTCTGCCCTTTGCAGGCGCAGACAGAACCGCGCTTCCCCAGCTGCAGGCTCCTGTTGTACCAAAGGAGAACGGTGTACGGAAATGAGATGTGAGCAGAACAAGGTGAGATCAGAACAAAGTAACTTTCTGCACATCTGTATAGGGTGTATTTCTCCAGCTTTCCAGCTTGTCCCCACAAATTCTAAGGGTATGTGTGCTGCAACACAACCCTTTTCACTTCTGTCTAGAGGGGCTGGATCTCTTGTGTCCCATCTCTCAGGGGGCAGCCAGTGCTCTGAATCCATGTTGGCATCTACCTTAACCATAGAATCATGGAATGGTTTGGGTAGGAAGGGATCTTAAAGCTCATCCCGTTCCTGCCGTGGGATGGTTTCCACCAGGCCAGGCTGCTCTGAGCTCCAGCAGTTCAGCAGGGAAGCAGGTTTATGCCATTTCCCTGGGTGCCCTCCAGCACTGGCATTCCCTTCCACGGCTGCAGGGCTCTGCTGGAGGGGAGATAGAGCACAGT